>NW_028262369.1:96516434-96816434 GCF_047370975.1 Nipponia nippon
CCCTGTTTTCCACCCAATTCCAGCAGGGAAAATGCTTTTTCCTTCACCTCCCCACAGCACACAGGGCAAAGCCAGGGGATTTTCACCTGCAGGCACAGGACCCATGCAAGAGCCACCACCCCGGCGCGATGACACCTCCGCCTCCCGTGTGGGGTTAAGCGATGCAGAAGGCGTTGTGTGAAGGGCAAGGGTTTTTTTCCCCCCCCCCTCCCTTAATGAGTCTAATCTGATTAACATCATCATTCACTCCCTTGTGTGGAAACAATGCGGAGCCAAATTTCGTAACCGTAGTTTATGCCATATCACCCTGGGTACCTTTGCTCATGGTTCACATCTGACACCGCCAGCTTTAACTTTACCCTCAACACCCTCCATCCACACCGGCACTCAGCATCAGTGGAGCACGGGTTCGACTGGGACGCTAAAACCAAAATCCATCAAGTCATCAATAGATAGATGTGTATTTGGTAAACCTGCCTGTAGTCACCAAAAAGCACAATTTTTACCCCAACGGGAAGATTTCATTTGGTCTGCATGTGACTAGGGAGCTGATTTCATTTCCTGTAAAACCCCCTCAAATACTGCAAAGTTACCTGACTCAGCTGCTTGTAGAAATCAAATTCAGTCCGAGATAACAGCTAATCATTTGTCACAGTAAGAAGCAATTCCCTGAAATCGGAAGGGAAAACCTGCCGCTTCAATCCGCAGGTCTGTCAGATTGCTAGAAATTACATTCTGCTCTGACTAACCTCTGCACTTGGATTGCTAACAACAAGCAGCCCGGTCTATCAAAAGAGAATATCATACAACCAGGAACAGCTTTTGATTCGTTCTATTCCAATAACCTGAGAAAAGTTTATGGACATGCATTGCTGCCTAGACCTCAATTTTCACCAACCTGCATACTGTTTTGAATTTATAGCTCCGCATCCCCACAGTAATGTAGGTAAAATTTACAGGCTGATTATCTGGTACTTCATAGGAAGAAAATTAGAGTTGATTTTATAACCATCCAACAGATATTTGGTCTTTGATACTTTGAGTAAGGATGCGCAGTTTGGCTGCTCCAATTAAAATGCAAAAAAAAAAAGGGAAAAAAATTATGAACTTTATGGAGAAAGAAGCTTTCAAAATGCAATTTATATTCTTTAGAAATGTTCCCAGAGAGTAAATTAAATGTATACCCTTCTATGTAAACACTATTTGTGCAGCAGTCATGTTATAAGTTTAATAAAAAATGATGTATCACCCCTGTTTGTAAGATTTATAATTCGTATGGCAGTAGTGAATCTGGGAGCCTGGCCACAATGCATTTTCTATACTTAACTCTGTTATCTATGGTACGAGGATGCTTACAACATTGGCAAAAAGGGGCAAAAGTAGTTCAGTATCTTTACTTGGCTAGTTTGGTTTTTTTTTTAAGGAGATGTTATTAAAATTGAAAGCTTGTATCTCAAAGGCCAGAGTTACCCATGGGGTTAATGTTCTTAGCAAGACATGTTTAGGCAAATCTATCCACTGTACTTTTATTAGCAGGTAATGAAAAGGTGTAAGTTAAAGTGTGAAAGGACTCTGTGTTTTTTGAAAACAGTACTTCAGCAAATAGCTTTATCTGGCAGAGCCTCTTTGTATTGTAATTACATATAATACAAATCTTCACAATAATTCAGAGAGAGAAAATGCTAATGTGCAGGTTGTGGCAGAAACTAAACCAAAGCAATGAGATTTGCAGCTACAGCTGATTCCCCATCTCACACTGTGATTTTTAACAATTTGTTTCCCCGCTTCCACGAGAAGGCTCATGTCTCCCCTCTCTCACTGAACTGCAGCTACCAAAGTTATTTCTCCCAAGCCTTTTTTTTTCTGCTGTGCTCCTTTTCCCCTTAAAGTGCAAAAGGGATAAACTCCCCAAACTGTTGATCAAAGTAGATGGGAGTTGATAGGAGAAACTACGAAGAGTTTCTAGCAGTTAAGCAGGATTTATATCAGGAATTAGCTCCTAACATCCTTTCCAGATTTCTGCTCGTCACTGCTCCAGTTTTGAAAACATGCAAAATTTATCTGACTTACCACAACAGCTTGAAGGACCAGCTTGGATAAATATGTATTTTTGTGATCTCTATTGGTTTTGCACATATGGTATCATCTACCTGATTGATTGTAAGGGCTCCATTGACTAAAAACTGAAGGGATTTTGGTGTATACATTCATTCTGAAAATACATATTCATTGCGGGGCACACCACAATCCCCTAAACGCGAAGTCACTGCCATGCACGGTGTTGGTGTCTCTCGCGTAATGAATCACTGGCTGATGGACCCCATCGGAACCCTGACACCTCACCCTCCCGCCGGTGGCTGCTGCCGCCCTCCAGCTCCCAGCCGTGTCCCCAACTCCAGCGAAAGGGCAAGGGGCTAGCTGCCCTCCCCACCGGCCACCTCCTCCAAATGGAAGCTTTTAGATGGCAGCATGACCGTCTTTATCTTTTTTTTTTTTTTTTTAATTATTTTAATTTCAACAAGGCCAAATTAATTGTTTGCAAAATGAAAAAACGGATCCTGCAGCAATCCTATCCCTCTGATAACTCCTCACAATTTGCAACAGAGTTCCCCCTAGCATCGGCCACAGAGTAGGGTCTGTATTTCTTCTAAGGGTATTTTTTTACTCCTTCCCTTCCCATCGCCACACACAACCTGGGAGACAGACTATATTAAAAACCTTTGTAAAACAAATAACTGCCTTCACAGGAAAATGTGTTGTTTCTTCCCCCCCCCCCCCCCCCCCTTTTACATCCTTATATCTGACCCTAACCTAGATCCCACAGTCAGTGACAGAAATATTGACATCAGCCGGAGAAAGATCAGGTTTCTTTACACAGGGGACGAGTCCTGTAAACTCTGCTGTGTTGACAGAACCAGGTCCCGTGCCGGTGGGTCCTTCTGGTAGCCTGGAGAAGGTTTAAACACTGCTCCTGCTCCACTGTAGCCCAAGAGAGCTTTCTCGTTAACTTTAACACCAGCATCATTACACCTTAAAAATAAAAAGGGACGGATTCTGCTACACGAGGAGCACTACCTGACTCTTTAGGTAGCCTTACTGCTCACAGCAAGACATTTCTGTTGCATAGAGTACCAAAAATACCACAATCTGGCCCAAAATCAGTAAAAAAAAAAAGCTGAAAGTCAGGTAAAAAAAAAAAAATATTGCTCCTCTGTAATTTTACAGTCGAGCTATAAACTCACAATAAACAGAGGCCGCAGTGGAAGTGCTGACACAAACCTCTGCTTGGCATTGGGAAGAGGCACGACTGCCCATTACCTGCTCTGGTGAGAGAATTCATTGGTTCATGATGAAGTAGGGGTACTTAGGATTTCTACAGCATTTTCCTTTCTATTATTATAAACACTTGCTGAAAACCCAGCCCTCCAATTTTTGGTCACAGCTTTATCTTAGAAAAAGCTGAATAGGTACTTAAAATATTTTTCAAGAGAAAGAAAGGGGGGAGAGAGAGAGAAACCCCTGCCCATTCTTCTGATATTTAAGTAGGCAGCCCTTGAAAGATCACTGAGAAAAGTCTGTATTTTCTCAGGTTTAACTAAATAATTTATGCATACTTTCACTTTGGCATGATGAAGCAATTTTAGCCTTTAAAACCCACAACTACTCTGGAGGGAAAAGGTCTGGTTCCTGCAACTTAAATAATTTAAACATCCAGGTGGAAATGCTTTCAGCACTGCTCCTTTCTGAGACAAAGGAGGAAGACTCCAAAACTCTGAGACACCGAGAAGAAAAGGAGTGATAAAACAGCCAACCTCGGATGCATTCAATATTGAGGGGAAATACAGCATTGTTTGCTGGAAAAAGATGACCAGAGAGATGCTTAGAGTACATAAATCTGCTAGGTAAAAATGCTTGGAAAAAAAAAAAATTATTGGCCTAGAGCTACAACAAAGCTTTCCAAAAGAGCACGGTAAAAATATCCCTCTACCCTCTAACCCAAGTCAGAAATGGTTTGTGTACGCTTAAGGGTTAGGCAGATGTTAGGGGTCACTGAAGAAGCTGTGTGAAAAACTGTACCACCAGCAACAGCTTCTGAATTTACAGAAATGAGTACGTTGTCTAACTCATAGCCGAGCAGCTTCATGCCGATGAGAAATGAAAAAGTACCCAGGCTACTTCACTCTTTCCCGCATTAGACGGTAGATGTGAAACTCTTGAGATACATGCAAAAATTTATCAGCTTGAAAGACAGGTAAGAAATGTCCCTCTGAGTCAGCGTCCAATTGACCTCACGCCAGGTTTCGATGCATGCCGGTGCCTCGGCGAGGACATGCTCACAAAGCGCGTGGGATGCGGCCAGAGCCCAGCTCGGCTGATGCCCTGTGGAAGCGTGCGATGCCCGACGGGAGCAGATGGTTATGGGGAGAAATGCTTGAAAGAAATCAGAAAGTGCCAACAGCATAGGTATTACTAGAACTAGATAACTGGTAGCGATTTCACATAGCATTAAGCTCTGTTAATCAAGATGTCTCCCAGTAAATGGCATTACTGAAATGAACATTTGGCTTCGTCCCAAGGACAGACATGCCTCGGACTGCTCTCCCCTTTGGTATGTATTGAGCAGAAAGTATTAGAGGGAGAGTTAGTAGTGACCCATGTATCTAAACCACCAGCATTTTCTATTAGGGAAAAAAATATCTGATTGTCCTTTCTAACCAGCTTTAAAGCCTCCATTGTTCAGCATGAGCCTTCAAAACATGGCAGGGACGATGTCCCGGGGCTGGAAAGATGCCTTTTGCATGCCCGTGGTGTTCTCCTTGGGTTTTGCAGGGATAGGGACTCCTAAATGCCCAGAAGCCTTTTGTCACTCACATTCCTCAAGAGAACGGCAGTAATACACCAAATTAATAATGGTGCTCATCCCGCCTACAGCCAAGCTCGTCCCAGCGCCAGCGCTCACATCTGCAGCGCAGTCGGGCACTTGCATCAGGAGCGAACAGGAGGTGCCATGGCAGGGAGGAGGAGGAGGAAGAGGGGCGGTCGGATGCAGCCGTGCCCCCGCACGGGATTTCCCCCAGCACTCTTCACCTGCAATTTCCTACTCCTCCACAAGACACCTGAGAGGGAAGCGAAAAATAAGCCATGCTCCTCCAGCCACCCCTCCATTGAGCACAGGGTACCCTGTGGCCAATTTTCCTTGGGTGGTTTTTTTTTCCTGCCAGGTGTCTCAATATATCCTGATCAATGCAAAAAAGGGCAAAATTCACACCTTGCAGCACTAGAAATACTCCAGTTGGTGTTGAAACTGATGCTCTTTCAGCACAGATTTTTGTTGCTGCTGTGCACGTGAAAAACTACTGGCTGTCAGTGTGTGTGTATGCATGTGGAGTAACACCACCTCCGGAGCCTGCTTCCCACCAGACTCCGAGCTTAAAACGGCTCAAAGTTTCTCCTATCTACATGTGCCTCACGGTCAGCTGAAATGTTCTCGTTAGGCTGGTCCCCAACCTTATCCTCGCAGCCAAAAGGAAATGCAGAGCTGGGCATAAGAGGCTGTTGAAACCACACGTCATGTTTGGGTTTGCTGTGTCATAATGATTTTATTCCGGTTGGGATAAGGCTTTCTGCAGCTGTTTTCCTATGGAGCTGATGGCAAAGGGCAAGGGCTAGGCTGATACTGAGCAAAAGGAAAGAGCAGCAAGAGGAGGGATCTCCTGACAGAGAAAACAGCTCTGTTAAAAATGCATTTTTGTTGTTGTTGTTTTAAGCATATAAACTTCAGAGGCATTGCCTGTGGTTAAGAGGTAAAATAAGGGATGTGGAGTGAGGCTTCAGACCTCAAGCCTTCAAGTGTTTTCCCTTTCTTTCGACCTTCTGTATTTTCCCTTTTTTAAATGTGGTATTAATAGCAGCACCACAGTCACAGCCTCCCCAGCAGCAAAGCGTGGGTGCACCAGGGTTCTCCAGCACCTCTCCACTACCAGGGGAAAGAAACCCTCCTTTCTCACCCTGGCTCCCTCGTCTGTGGGGCTCCTACCTGGCCAGGCAGGATGGCCTCATCCTCTAATTAACATGCCAAAATATACACCGGTTATCCCTGAGGATGTGCTCCCTCCTGCACCAGGTACCTGCCTGAAACCCTCAGCTCGTTGCTTTGAGGTATGAACATCCTTTGGTTATCGCTGAGTGGGTTCAGGTTTCAGCCAATGCCTACCTCGAGGTGAAAAGATAACATGAATTTCTAACAAAAAAGAACCTACTTGAAATTTAAAGTTATTCATTCTTTTAATGAAATACAAAGTACGGCCCATGTCAGGATCACATTTCATGGGAAAAAGTTAAACTTTCAAGGTTAATATTGTTTCTGAACAAAGTATAAATCAGGTTTTTTGGAGGCCTTTTTTGCTGACTTACATCTTACAGCCACAAATTTTGATGGGGACTGGAGACCTTGCATTTGCAAACCTGTGCAATTTTGGGCACTAGAATAACCATTATATCAACACCAGGAACAAAGCGAACTCAGGGACTGTGTGTGAAACTCCTCTAACAACAACCCAAAAAATAAAGAGGCAGCCCGTTTGGCACCAAGCTCCCCGAGGAAACCGCATGAACCCGAGGTGAAAGGCCTTTTCTTCTATTCCCAGGCTGCTAAACCATCTAGTTCTCCTCATTCATTATCCAGAGTTAAGCTTTGCAAGCTTACAGTAAACCTGGGAGAGCTCGGGTTTTGTGCAGAGGAATTTTGCATTAAGGATTTGCTTCCCCCCACCTCCAGCCTGTTCCCCTGAATCTTCAAACTGAACACCTGATATAAAACTAAAATCCTAATCTGCCCTGAAGTACATTAATAGGAGCTTTGATTTAAAAAAAAAAAAAAAAAAAGAAGAGAATTAACTCCATAATCCTACTAGTTATACTTCTAACAATTTTATTTTAAGACAATTAATTCATATTTAAAAATAATGAAATTACTAGCACAAGACACTAAACTTCTTTTAGTATATTAAATTGGGCAGATTGCTTCTCTCCTTCTAATTATGAATGTAGCAGTTACAAAAGAAACTGTCATTTTGATAGAGTAAAAGACAATCTGTCTGCCAAAAGTGTCCAACCATAATTCTAAAAAAAAAAGTCATCTGCATCAAGAACGTGCTACTTTGTTTGATGTACTGTCTTATTGGAAACCTAATTTGCTTTCAACCTCTGAGACAACACATAACATAAGTTTGTGTGACTAATTTTCTTGGAAATATGAGTAATTAGAATAAGGGACCATTTCCTTCGCAGGAACGGATAGTTTTCGAAATTTGAAATAAATGCCGTAAGTTGCTTTCTTTTCCCTTCAGCCACGTATTACAATGGGGAGAGGGATGGCTTTGCATAGCATAACGTAAGCTCACATGTAAATTGCGAACTACTGCAAAGTACGGAGAGGTTTATTACCTGAGGTGAGCACTCCCAGAGCTCCTGGAGTATAAAAGCATTAGCTGTATGTTCTAACTGAGTAATAAAAATCAATAAACAGGAACCCCCCACCTGTGCTATGGCCCCAGTGTTAAGTTTTATACATGTAGTAATAGTGCATATCAATTTTCACCACCCTTCCTACGCTAGCTATTACAAGGCGTACAACCACCGGAGGGACTGCGAGAGCAGTGCCATTCATCCCACGGAGTTGTCCAGATGCCAGCTCCATTGCATCATTGTCAATTTTATTCTATCTACAACTGGACAAGGCTGCAGCCCCGGCTCCTATCCACCCACTCAACCCCGCAACAATTGCAAACTCTGTTCGACTGGTTAAAGAGTTTACAAGCCAGCTGAAAGAAAACAGAACAGTTGCATATTAATGCACCCAAGCCCTGAAAGATCACATAATGGAGCGGGAGAAACGTGTAACTGCAACCAATATGGGATCTTGTCCAGCTGCCGCAGCCTGTGGATCAGTGACCGGGTTTTTAAATAAATTAATGATAAGTATCAATATGCAGCTGCGCCAGGTTTTGACTGCAACTAGTTGTGTTGCTATAGGTCTCTTGATTGCTCAGAGGTATGGAAAATGTGGGTCAACTCGAAGCTAGCATATGCTAAAAATCAAACAACGCTACAGATGCGGTAGCTCTGCCAGGTTGCAAAAATACCTACTAAATCACACTTATCTTATAATTAAAAAGAATGCCCCGATAAGGCAGGGAAGAGTATGAGCATAAACCTTTGCCACGTATTTTCCGCTATTCATTAATCTATGGAAATAAGGGTGGCAGGCTTATTTAAACACCGAGAAGACCAGGAAAGTTAGTTGCTTTTCATTTTCAAATCGGAACCAAAAAAAAAACCAAACCAAGAAACTTTGTGGAATATTTCATTCTACAAGCATCCTTTAAGAGTGTCAAGCTTTCTAATTACAGTCCAAAGATGACCACTGCAGACTTTAGCAAGTAATGAGAAGCATTTGAGTATGAAGGCTTTGATTCTGAAATAAGCATGACCTAAGTGTAGTCTCCCTTTATGAAAAAAGCTGCAGTAGCTTCAGTTTTAATAGGCAAGAGGGGAAAAAAAAAAAAAAAAAAAACAACAAACCAGCACTTGACGATGACCCTTTCTCCCCTCCCAACAAAAAGACAAGGAGTTTTATCTGCCTGAGGTTGCCTCTGATAGTGCTCATGGTCCGGAAGGACCACTCATGGGCACTTAAAGCAGCATCACTCAGAAGCATAAAAATAGAATAAAGTTGTACAGCAAATGAGAAATTATGATATAACTCAAGTGTTGTGACATGAAACAAGCAAAACGAGCGCTCCAAACATTCCCTGGAACTGATAAAAATCTATCTGAAATTAGTAGTGCCATCAAGGTGTTGCTTAAGATGTAGTGCCTTTAAAAAGCTATCTACAGTAACAGTTGCAACAGCTTTGCAATGAAGCTAACCATTTTAGGCAATGGGAAGAAAGTAAGACCATTGTAGTTGTGAACAGCTGGCATACAATAGATAATTTAAGGGAAAGTGACCCTCATGTATAATTTTTAACTGAAGAACTGTCAAGCCCCATTAGTTCCAATAGGGCCTGGTAGTACCGAGGTACGTTTATAGGGGCATTGTATGAGAAGAGTTTCCAACAGAGCAGTGAAAAAAAAAAACATTTTATGGGAACTTTTGTGGATTTGGAATTAATTCCATTTTTTTTTAATCTTAGCTGCTGTTTAAGACAACAGCATCTCTGCTTTTCTTTTTAGAAGAGAACCCAAAAAATGGCAAAAATGTCTTTTGGAGCCACGTTCTGAGCCACATGCGCTGATAGTGCTGCGGAATTCTGAAAGACACCCGTTAAATGTGGAAACCATGCTGCTAAATCTACGTCACCGTCTCAGCTAGTGAATAAAAAGCCAAGTAAAAGAGCAAGGGAAGAAAGCAGGACTCCTTAAATGAGTGCAAATAATGAAGGGTAGAACCTGGGTAGAACATAAAAAGTGAGCAAGTCAGGTAAAATAAAGCTCCAGCACCGTTTCTGCAGACATATTTTAGAGGCCAGTCCAACATTATAAACAATTGCCATAAAACCTGAAAGGTCCAGGTGTCGCTAAGTCATGTTTACTTTATGGCTTTCACTTTGCTATTTGGCAGTACTGCTAAGACCATACTGAATGATGTTGCCCTCAACTTAAAGTGCTATAACTTTCTTGCCCAGGCTTAAAAAAGAGATACTGTAAAATTATTTAGCAACTTCTTGTGCCATGAACAATACTGGGATGTAAACCCAGAGTCCTGTCCTGTGTATCAGTCATTTTGATAGTGGATGTGTGGTGGGTCTTGGGTACATACATGGGAATGGGGTGAAGAGGGGGAAGACCAAGCACATGCCTCTCCTCCTCTGAAGGGCTCAAACTGCTGGCAACCTGGACACTTTAGGGGACAGTGGAAATGGGGACAAAAGCAGCTAATATGGGCAAAGGTTTGGGCTTGCCTCATCTCCTGGTGGAGTTGTCCTTTGGGAAAAGCAGCGTGGCAGGAAGGTGCTGGGTTTGGGGTGAGTTATCTCCCTGCGCCACTGGGGCCCCACCGTGCTTTCCACTGGGGCCAAGGGTGGGCGGGCAGGTGGCACAAAACCAGGGGACGCTCACAGCTGAGGTCGATTTTGGGTTTAAAGTAAAGAAGAATAGCTGATTCTGGCCTTAACAAGTTGACTTAAGGCCTATATATTAAAAAAATACAGATTGTCATTTAAAGAAATGACAAGAGTGCCATCCTTTTAAATCCAAGTCAAATAATATGACAATAAAACCAGGAGTTATAGGTACTGTAGATTGTCCTTTACTAGACACTATATTACATGTAGTCATTAGGCCAGCTATAAAAAGAAGGTTTAAATACTAATGTATTTTTTAATTTGTTTTATACCCTAAACAAGCAATCAATGTACATTAATAAACATAATTGTTTTTTTGGCATTTGTCCATTCGTTCGGTCTACCTTGTCAGCTCCGGCAAACACATCAGCAAAATTCAGTAACCACAATACACAAGTAGGAAACACCAATGAGGCCATCTCAAATATGCATAATGTATTGAATTACTTTACTGCTCCACTATTGACAGACTGAAACCTCCAAAGTTTGCCTCCTGTCCGTTTTAAACAATGAATTTGACAGGTTTTTGTCCACAAATACTGCTTTCAAGTGCTGGTGCAAAGAACCTTTAACGAGGTGGTAAATATGTTTACCTTTGATAAGGTGAGCTGCCTGATAAGATAAGGTGGATGGCCACTTTTGAAAAGCAAACATGTACAGAGCTCGTGGCTCTCACCCAGGAGCTATGCTGGATTTGATCAACGTAGGACAACGTCTATGCACTCCAGAATAGCTTTCTGAAATCAATTTGTTCCTTTTCAGTTTTAATTATAAAATACCACTCGCTAGAGAGAGATTTATTCACTCAAGAGGGTGCAACATTGAAGATGGATGTGTAAAAGGTGCTCATCTCTGTAGTGTCAGCAATTAGGGTGCAGCTCTTGGCTTAACTAGCACACCGTGGGTATCTACCTTCTGGTGTGCCACCTCCAAGCAATCCCCATCCAAGAGACCTCCTGTAAATGGAAGAGATCAGGAAATATCTCAGAGGAGGAGAGTCTCAGTGGTCTGGTAGTTATCCTGAGTGCTAGTGACCGGACAAATACATACCAAGAAAAAGCTCCACGGGGGGCAAAATCTCTCCTGCAACTCTGTAATGCCTCCTGACATCTCTACCAGGTCCTCTCTGTAGGTGACTCTACCAAAACTATTCTGGCTGGTCCATCGGTGTAGGCAAGAAGACGGAAGGTAACACGGGTAGCATCTGAGCCACAGAAATTTCTTAAAATGTCATTTGTCAGAGGAAAGGAACTCAAAATTGTTGCAAGAAGAGCAGAAGCTGAAAAGTTCAAAATGGTAGCTCCACTAAAGGCTTTAACACAGTAGAAAATTTATGAAAACATGAATAAAAGGTAACTTATTCAGTGTCAGCCTTACATATTTATAGTTTAAAAATTAGTCAAAGTTTATGTCCTGAGGTTGCACCTACAGGAAGCCAGATGTGTGCCTTCTGCATGTGACCTAAGACAGGCCTGAAGCAACAACTAGATAATTTCTCGCTCATACTCCACACCGTCGATCGCGGCGGCTTTCTGAGGTGAGAGAATCTGACAGCACTAACTCTCCAGGGCAGAACTTTCCAGTCAAGTGGATCAACGGACTGAAAATCTCTTATGAATAGTCATTAGGCCTTCATTACAAACCCCTCACAACCCAGTTCTCTTTTCGCAACCAAATGCCTTTTGTCATCTTCACAAGGTGCATCATTTAATTACCAATTGATTTCTTTATATATGACAACATGTCAGATAGCAAAATACAGTGTATCTCCCTTAGGGGGAGAAGTCTGTTAACTATCAGCGTGCCAGATTACTGAATTTAGCTGGAAGACAGCTATTCCCTCTACTGCGCCTTTATTTTAACTTGCTTTCCAGTTTTCCAGAGGAGCAACGTGAGGGAGAGGCAAAGGCAAGGAGCATCGCAAAGAGGATTTTTTCCCCCTGTCCCGTGAAAAAATTAAAGCTGGCTTCCAACATTTCTCACTCTCTTTTTAGGCGCACACACCCCATGGACGCACATATGTACGTTGGCATCCACGGCTATATGCACACAGAGAGCTGGGCTAAAACACGTCAAACAATTGTTCTCATTATACCAGGAATTTACCCAGCTTCTGACTTCGCTAGCACGCTGAATCTTCCCCTTCACAACTGCAGCCTGATAATCAAGCAAGTACTGTATTAATAAGCTGAATAATAAGGGAATTTCAGAAATGTACAGGACTATTATACCGTAACAATAAAACCTCAAACTGAGTAAACCAGAGCAGTGCTGAAGGTAGGCGTCGGAAAATAATGAAACCAGTGTTGCAGTAATGCACTCCATTGTATGGCAGTGTAAATGCCTGCTTCTTTCATACACAGAAGCTACATTACACGAGTCCGAAATGTTCTCAGAGCATCACTGTGCCTGGTTGTGATAGAACCTGGCACCAGCAAGCACTGAAAGCTGACATTATACTGTAGGATGTGCTGCAGGTGTGCAGGCCTGCGAACGTGCTCTAATTACATATTTTCCTGCAGAGCAACAATTAAGGTCGCCAAAATAATTGCCAGTTTCTTAATCCCTCTCTAACAAGACTGACATAAGAAACAGTTTATTTTTCTCTGGTTATTTTGAAAGTGTTCCTCAAGATTTTGGTTTTTCTAGCGTGCCACGTAAAACTAATTCTTACGTTCAAATGTGTGATTATACCCATTGTTGCTGCTGGGATGGGTTTTTTTTTTAAGCCCAAACCTTTTCTGAATTCTAATACAATCAACATTTCTTCATTATTTTAGTTGTATAACCTGGCATGCTGTTTCGACATTTCCCCTGCAACGAAGGTACCTATTTTCCCTTTCTGTGTACGTTCGCCCTGTGGTTTTGGGGCTCTTTTCTGGGGCTACAATCTCCAGGCCAGTACCTGGACCCCTGCACGGCAGCATTAGGGCTGTGCTACTCCAGTGGAGCAGCTAGAGAACTACAGGGCCCTGTCTGTGTCCAGGGTTCAATAAAGAATCACCTTTATTTTCATTACAACTGGCCTTATCTACTGTGGGAGGCGTTACAGAGACTTCTTTCTCAGTGGCGTAAAGCACTCGACTTCAAACAATTGAAACAATTGTAGTATGTGAGACAGAAAGGAGATGTCTAGTGCATCCATTTGCAAAGCTGATGCATTTTACAGCGACCATTATGTATTGTAGTTATATATAGCGCTCTCATAGACCTTGGGAATAGCGGCCAATGTGAGTCAAACTCAGAGCTGGCATCAACGGCCACAAGTCAATTGATTTTCATCGGGAAGCACCAGATGATACGAGCCAGGAACCCGCCATCCCTCCCCTCCAACTCTTACAGAAGAGAAAATCCGTCAGAGAAATCCATGGTTTCAGCCTCCACACAGAGAGCTTCTCATCTTTTAACACCTTTGAGTTTTAGGCTTGGCTGAAGATGTTGCTTGGGACACCTAACCTGGAAGCCATTGAGGTGACTTCTGTGGGGTCTGGGTCAGACCCATTCAGTGTTTCTGAAGAAAGGCTCTAAAAGGTATTTCACATAGGAACACAAGGACATTTCTGTTCAGTCACGTTAAGACAAACCTCTGCTTCTCAGTTAAGCCAAAGGTTAATAGTCTGGTCTTGATTACATTCTTAATAGTTGAAACTCCCTTCTAACTTTCCGGCAGAGCCTGCTGTCACTGCCCTACCTATGTGCAGATCCTACTGATGTCAGAACGAGTATAACTTATGTCAGGATTAAATTTATCTGAGCAACACCAAAGATCAAACAAAAAATGCCACACAGCACCAGTCAAAGGATGTCCAGCAGTATGCCAGATAGATTGGCTTGACATGCAAAATCATATTCAAACATCGAAGAATATTAGTATTAATGAAGCAGGCAAGACACCCTTTGATAATTGTTGGCAATCTGAAAACTTTGCTCTGAGGATATTAAAAGTAAACTGTTAACATCCGATTGCCAGTTTTAATCCCACTGATATAAGCTGCCACAACCTGTCAGCATTAAATATATAACAAGGGGGTATGAATATAAACTTCTGCTTGGGAGCGTAGGTAGATGTCCACCTTTGCAAAGTGCATTACATGCACATAGACTTCAGAAGTGATACTAATATCACAGACTCCTACTAAGTTACTAGTTTTACTGTTAACTCCACTACTTGCTTTCTAAATTTGTCCCTCTTTCCTACACTTCTCTTGCAATCTTCCTTCAACACAGATGAGCTAATCAGTTGCTTAGACACCCGTCCTCATAAGGCTGTTCACATCTTTCTATGCTTCACCTGCAAAAGCCACAACAGCGATACTGTGATACACAAAAATGTATTTTCCCTCATCGTACTTATTACTTTGAAATGGTCATTGATTTACTCTGCAAGTGAGGAAACAAAGGAAATTTAAACTTTAATGGATATTAAATTATTTGCAAATTAATCGTTTGCTCTTCTCAAAAGGGACAAATGTATTTTGTTCGCTTGAAACCTACTTAGAAAGGTTGCGTAGGAATGATAAAACTCAAAGCTCATGGTCATCTACAACCAGCTTAAAATTTTCAAACCCGATGATTTCATTAAGACTGTATGTGTGGTTCTCCAAGGGCTGAATGCCACATAACTTAACCCACATAACTTATAGGCACTGAATCTTCAGCCTCCAGCATCTTTGCCACACCAGGAGATGTTGATGTAGGCACCTGTCTGGGGATCCCGGTTGGAAAATACTGGCCTTAATGGGTACATAGCCTACACGGACTGGAGTCACTGGGAAAACTCACAGCAGAAGGCAGATCAGAGCCAAATTGTGTCCCTAAAACAGGGCCAAGTCTCGTCGGTTTTACTCACTTGAGCAGTTGCAGTGATTTCATCGAGGAAGACATTGCCCTGTTTACATGAAAATGCTTTGAAGGGAAATATTTTAGGTTTTGATCAAAACCTCATTTACATTCTTACAAAGAAACTGCGAAGAGTTATAAATGAGCTGTAGAGTATATTATAAAACACATTTTAAAAGTAACACATGCTTGGAGATAGATAACATTAAAATAAAAGTAGGTGTAATATCCAAGACGAACATTTCTGTTCAGCAGAGATCACGCGAGAAAGCATTCCACAGGCATAACTTTGCAGATAATCAAAGCCAAGTATTAATACATTTTTATCAGTCCACCTTCTAAACAATATTTCAGTAGATTTCCTTTCACACAGTGATATTTGTAATAAATGTTCTGCCTTTGTTTTAAAGTCAGTCCGTAGAAAGATGACATCAGCTTAGCAAACAATAAAGTGCCTGTAATATTGTCTCCAGAGGGCTGTTACATTTACTTTGTAGCAGTAAAATTCAATTTTCAAAAAACACTACATGAATGATGTTAGGTTATTAACCCTATCACCACCGTAAAACATCATCATTGTGTGCAGAATGTAGGTCACTATCTAGGAGCTATAAGTTGCTTTTCGTTAAATAATCCATTTAAGCTGCTTTTCTTTCCTATAGCCTGGGTTGTGTCCCTTCCCTTTATAAAAAAAAGAAACCAGTCCCATTTTTAATCGCAAGGCTCTGAGCGAGCATCCTTATTACACATCTCATTTTAAGGTGTTCTTCCTTTGTTACTTTCAGATTTGGCCGCACACTTTTGAAGAGCAGCTCTCTGTGAATTCTTGTTATTCAGAGCTGCTCTCAAAGAGAGAAGAAGAAAAAAAAAGTGTATCATATCAGCCTACGCCTGTGGTGACTCTCACAAGTTTCAGTTCAAGGAAAGAGAAGAAAATCGGCAGCTACAAATTCTGACTCATTTTGAAATTTCAGCGCAATTGAATTGCGACCGTCCTCATTTGGGGACCGACTCCTCAGCCCCTGGTCATGCTCAGAGCTCCCGGCTGAACCTGGTTTCCCTAAGCAAGCTCCACCAAGCCAGGGGAAAGAAAGATCGGCGAGCAAACTGTCCACAAGCCAACCCGTCACATGGCTCCCTATAAGAGAGGATTTGCATACCTGACGCAACTATGGAAATATTCCCTGCTCGGGAAGGAGCTAAAAAGAAGTACTAATGGCAACCCGCTACCAGGATGCAAGGGGTTAACTAGTTAAACTTCTACAACCCCCCACAGTAACTTTCCAAAAGCTGACAATAAGTAAAAGAAGTGCTGGTTATCCATTTTTTAAAGGGATGGGATTGGTTTTAGAAGAAAGGGAAAGAGGATCAAACACCTCAGAGCAACAAAAGGTTGTGTCAGAGGGCCCTCAATCACAAACCTCCTTCAACAAGAGATATTCCAACCTTCCAGAGCAGTTACCCGGGCAGCACGGCTAAAAAGTTCCCTGACATGAAAAGAACAAAAACAGAAGGGACAGAGGTAGTTATTGTTATGCACACTCCTCTTTTTTTTCTGGAGCTTTTTTTTCTCCCCCACAAAACTTTTTGCATAAGCTGTTAGGGGGAAAAGTAATAGCACTGTTTATTGAAAAGAAATCCCCCCTCTTTGCATCTCCTACCTCCTAGGTTGTGAGGTATGGCCCAGCAGATTCTCAGCCAGGAACACCTGATGAATGGGAAGGTCAGCTCCATGAATGCTTCAAAAGAGGCATCCGAAATTAATAAACGTAATTATAGGAGTGTAAATGTATCCTGGTTTTCATCGCCCCCTGAGCACATATTTGAATTTTTTTTCCAGACAAGTGAAGTTGTGCGCGCTCAAAGAATGTAAATTATTTGCGTTTGTGGTGTCAGGTCTTGGAGGTATCTTAACAGCATGTAAGAATTTTCCACTTAAATGTAAATTATTAACAAGTCAGAGTTTTCATTTGTTTTATCTCCTGATGTGCAATCTAAATAAATAAATGGCACATTTTACAGTACTCACCACCCACTTCTCTGCTCTTTCAGGAACATATTTTATACACGCTACCTCTGCTTAAATAGGGTGGTGGATCATTTGCTCTTTCATCATTTATCTTTGTCTCGGTGCTTCTGAGGGGTTGGGTTTTTTTTTTTTTGCTAAAACAAATTTACCTCTAGTACTTCATCAAGTTTTCCTGTGTAATATCACTAAGTAAACAACACAGTGGTTTATTCATAAAATATTCATATTTCAAAATGTTCCTTCCCAACCACCCCTCCTGGGTTTACCTATGTTTACAAATATGTAAGCCTTGTTAATATGCCTTGTCTGGGGAATGGTGAGCAGTGACCCTCCTTGAGGCAGAGCTCTTGCTGAAGAAGTGTATTATTTCAGCTGGGAGAACAGCAAAGCTCTGGGATGAGACTGATTGATTAAGACCAGATGGATGGCCACACATAGGTGTGACAAAAATAGAAACACATTGCAAACATTCCTGGCATTGTCCTCCTGTGGTCCGGGAGGTGGATGGACCCGGTGGTACCTTATCTACCTCCTGATGGGCTCCAGAATTGAAGAATGTTAATGAAAGCTAACTCTCCTTCGCCTGCCTTACAGTGACACTTATTACAATGAATCAAGCTTAAAATTGCATCTCGAAAATAAACTCTGGGTTCCCCCCCCCATTGAAAAATGACAGCTGGCATGCCACTGGAAAGCATTCGCATGCATTTCCATGAAATTAATTCGAAGTAAGGAGCTTAGAAAGAAAGAAAGAAAAGGAAAGAGAAAGAAAACAAACAGCGCGTACCCACATCCTCTCCTTAAAATTAAACTTTCAGAAACCACATAAAGGAATAAGTGCAAAATGAATGACCTCTGGTTTGGAGAGGAATGTTTCATTGAAACCCTCTTAGCTTATGTTTATTGGCCATAAACTGACCAACCCTCCCCGTAACGCTGTGGTTGTTCTTCACAGAAAAGCCAAGCCAACGGCATGAATCCTGCTCACCTTACTGAAGTGAGTGGTCCCAAGAAAAAGGGGGAAGTGATGAGCAGGATTTGGCCCACTGTGGCCTTGCACTCCTCCCCAGAGATGCTGTCCCTTCATGGCCACACTCACCGTGCCTCAACACTCCCTCCCTTTACCTTCCATCGTGGCACATATGTTTCTCACGCTAAGAAAAATGCCATTAACTGAACCTTCCCATTCATGCCGAGAGAGCCAGAAGTAATCTCGGTGGGGCAAAGGAGGTGGGAAGGCGCACAAAACCAGGCTCCTGGGACCACCTCATTTCTGGCCCTCTACCTATGGCACACCACATACCGGTTGTGTGGCAAGCTTCGAGGGTCAGCCCCGACCCCAAAACACACTTCAAAATCACAGGAGGATCTCAAGCCTGTTCCTTGCACGACCCTTTTCCCATCGCACAGCACGGCGTCTCGTGACAGCCGTGGCGGAAGATGAAGAAACCAGACCCCAGGTTTTCTCTCTCTCTCCCTAAAACTCCTGTTCGGCCCCAGCGTGAGCTTTTAGTTCCCGCTCCCCTCGCGTAGGCCTGAAACGATTACCTACTTGTTATAAATCTTCTCAGGTTTCACAGGCACACATTTGCCGGTAGGTTCCCGACCAGCATTGCTGGACGTTGGGCTCACAGAGACACATTCTCACACATGCAAAAGCACTATGATGGATCAGGGGCTCCTCCATTCACCCCTCCACTTTAAGCAAAACCGTTCCTAATATACCTTTTCATACGTGAAGCATAATGAATGTACCTTTTCTTATGCATGTACAATACTGTACTTTCACCCACTGGCAAAGAAGTTCGCTAAATTACTAAGAGCGTTTAAAGAGGTGGCATTCATTGTAATATACAAAGGAATTTAAAGCACATTTACAAATGAATCGGCAGGCATGCCAACAGGAAAAACAAGTTTAAATGTAAAATTTAAAAAAAAAAATTGAGGATTTCTTGAAGTTATTATTATGATATGAAAATGTTTATCCATTTTACAGGCTGAAAACTACTTAATTTCTCTTCATCTACAATTCAGGTGACCGCGGTTTTAAAGAAATATTCTTTTCCTTGGTTTCCTTCTCCCCTCCCCAACTGAGTAATAAAACATAGACTAATTTAAATAAGAATCATTATGCTCAGAAGGCCTCCTCTGGCTGGAAGACTTTTGTTCCACATGTCCCATAATCTCACTCCCACATGGCTGCCATAAGGTTGATGCTGAAATCAAACTCTACTATAGAATTTTCTTTTAGACACAGTAAAAATATGTATATCGGTTTGGGGAAAGAACTCCTATAATTTAGGTAATGGGAGAAATATACTTGTGATAGAAACCTCTTGACTTTGCTGCTCTGGTCCCTGTATTTTTTCCTCATCCAGGTTGCTATTAGCATATGAAAAATGCTTTTAATTTTATCCATTTCTGGACATATCTGTCACACACACAAGGAAGATAACAGCTAGGTTTCAACTTATCTCTTCTTTACCACCTCAGCAGCAGGTTTAAAATAGATCACGCTCTTTTCGTTATTTGCAGCCAAGGTGTGTGTAACTGCCTTCCTGAACAAAACCTGATAAAGAAGGAGCGAGCCAAACCATCGGAGGCGGTTTGCTTCCATCTCAAACACAAGTGTTTCTATCGCAGCATCTCACAGCATTACTTTCACTTGAAAAGTAAGAGTCAGAGAAGCTCTCACCCATAACTACACACATCAGTCGCAATACAGCAAGGCTGGAAGTTAGGGCCCTATTTTTAAGCACTTTCTGTTTGTTGTTTATCTGTTTCCTTAAAACTCCCACTCCCACCCCTGCCCTACGGACGGACGGCGCGCACGCGGCACGGCAGCTCCCACGCGCCCTTTGCCAACACAAGGCGACTTTGTTTTACGTGCTGCGACGTCTTCCATCAAAACCATATCCCCAAATTCTTCGGAGGCGCACGTGATGTCAGGCAATCTATGGCAGAGCCCGGAGAAAGCTCTCAGCAGTATGCAATCTATTTTCACACATGCTATGGATCTTATAGCATCAGTCATACAGTCGTCGTTGCACACACAATTTTTAAAGCCCGTTTCTGCTACTTTTTAAGTAAATTAAAAACTCCCATTGCCTCCCAGGCAATTAGGCTGAGGCTCTAGGACTAGCTTAAAGCAGCAAGACACTGAGCATTTTCATTTAGTGGTATTTGGCATGAAAATATTTGTGGCTTGGTGAAATTTTGCACACACGTTCTCCGACTTTGCTTTTTGGGATATGATGGGGAAATAGCTATTTTTGCATGAACGTAAAAAAAACCCATGAAATTATGCTTCGTTTTAATGAAAGGGTGGTTTTGCTTGACAAAACATATGCCTTTTATTAACAGTATTAATAGAAATGGGCCTGCTCTCAAACTTGCAATGAAACGTGACAAAACCCAGGGCCGGATTCTCAGCTGAGCTTCAGGCACCTTTGCAACCCGTTGCAGCACCGCCTGATGCCGTGCCCCCCAAAACCCCTCTCCTGGAAAAAGAATTACCCCCCTGGGCACACCACTAAATACCTCCAAGGCTGGGAGCGACACAAGGAGCTCACTTTGCAGGGTGCTTTCTCCAGCTGGGAAATTCGGGAGATCCTCTTTGCATCACGCAGCAGCCAAAATGGGTGTGTAAGATCTGCCTGTATATTTTTTTTTCTTCTCGGATCAGCCCAAAGGAGCCACGGGGATGGTTTTTGCCAGTGCCCACACATCCATGGTGGTTAATAATAGCCATGCAAGCGCCAACCCTCTGGCTGGCATCAGGAGGACCCATGAGTGTGAAAGGCTGACAGGAGAAAGCCCTGGAAAAGAGTTCAAAGCAGCTCAGAGAAGAGCAGCCTGTCTCACTAGAAGTTATAAGAAGGGGAATAAAGGGCACCTTGCACTAATCAGGGGGATTAAGCTGATGAGCAAAGCACCTGAAACAACTTTTCCTTCCCACCTCGACTGGAAGAGGAAGAGGGCTCTCCTAAGTAAATAAACCAGCACAGTCCTTTTCCATTTTGATGATTTCTCACCGTTTTACTAAATTGCCAGGCAGACAGAAGCCTTAACCCTGACAACACTCATGTGAAAACTCCACGCTTGGCTTTTTTTTTTTTTTACTTGCCTGACTTCTTTATTAAATGCTCTCTGGCTCTAAATGAGCAGGTGTCAGAGATGCAGTATTTCACAGATCTGTGGGTCACTGCCTGATTTTGCACTGCATCTAGATATTAAAAGTTCCTCTTATTAGAGATAGCGTGAAGAAAAATTAACAACTTGAGACAGTTTTCTAAACCGATAGTCTCTGGGTATATTTATTTTATGATGATGGCAATGAAGTAGCCCCTTATATATTTTCTATTGTCTTCAGTAAAGACGTACTTTAATCATAAACTGACGTATGAAACCTGCCTATTGGCCTATTGATATTTCTTTTGCACTGAGCGAGAAGCCAATATCCTATTTTAAATATAACTTTAAAAAATGACATTACCTAAGAAAATGCTAGCAGTATTCCTGATAAAATATACTGTGGTGGAGCTGAAAAGTGCATGCAAAGCAAGCTGCATTATTACAATGTTTAAATATTAATTATACCGCTGCGTAGTAAAGATGATCAACTGTGAGCGTCAACTAATTTTCTAAAAGCTGCAATGTTGGATTTCATCTAAACTTCTATTGTTAAGCTAAAACTAAAAGCCCAGCAAGTTTAGTCTACTGGAGTGTGTTTATTTTTATTGGTTTCTGCATAATTTTTTTTAACATAAACCAACTTTAACCCCTTTACTGTAATCTCTGCCAGTGGAACTCCAATAGCACATCATAAAATTCTTATAATTCTTCAAAGCAATGTAGCTGGAAAAGAAAAAAACCATGGGCACTTTGCAACAAACGCCAACTACAAGATTCAGCCAATTAAATTTAACTCTTGCAAGCTCATTTTGCTGACAATATATGTGTAGATATACGTTTAGCTTGCCCTCCCGTAGCCACTTCTGTTGGGAAAAGCTCTCAGCCACGATGCTCGGTGCTGGGCTGGCTCTATTGTGTGAAAAATCCTGCTCAGGTGGTACCTAGCGCTGGGACGTGAGGGAGGCTGAGCAGACAGATGGGGAGGCAGATGTACAATGCTACATAAAAGTAGAAAGACTTATATTATCTTATGCGAATGCCTTAAGTGACTGAGCACAGGCAGCCGGTGAAGGGGGGCCGGGATGGGAAACGAAGGGTTAAGTGAAAAATGACTGTCATTTCTTTCCCTGCGAGCAGCCATTGCTTCCTCAGACTTTTAAGAGGAGCCACAAGACTCGAGCGAGAGAATTACTTTGAGATTCTTCTGCAAAGACAAAGAAATAGTGTGCGCCGAGGCTGGTAGGCTTCCTTCCGTCACTCATGGATGCTCTGCCAGGATTTCCCACCTGAGACAGATTGCGACGCATGTTCGAATCACTCATGCACGAGAAGCAATACACAAGTTCAGTGTAAAGCCACTTTAAAAGCTCATCGGGTGCATACTTTACTTGTACAAAATACCTTATTCATGATGGAGCAGTGAGGGCCTAGGTAATTACTTGAATCAAGGTGGCCTCAGAAGTGTTTAAATCTACAAGGACACTTAGAGCATGAATAATGCAAAATAATTTGCATCTAAATTTTTTAAGTGTTCTTTATTCAAAAACTAAAATGCAGTTCCGATTAAAGTTTGATGAGTGAAAGCTGAGCACTTCATACCCACTGTGAAACGTCTCCTATTTGTGGAAATTATTTCAGACAGTGGTAAAGGGACAAAAGAGATCAAAAAAAAGTTGGTGATTAATCTGCATTACTTTTAAGCCATCCTTATTTCATGTTGTTTGGTGAGTAGGAAGTTAATTTCCGAACTTGCTGATCTGATACCATCTACATTTCACCCCTTTAAAGCAGCAGCATCGAAAGCACAGGTCTAATTATTAACCAAACAGAATAACTATTCTTTTGCCTTCGAAGATAGTGCAAAGCTCATGTCTCTGAAATTTGTCCAGTATCTTTTAGTGCAATTAATCTCGCCTCTGTCCCCGTCAACCTCTTTGGAAAAGCCTTATGTGCAAAAATACCCTGGCTGCCTCTCGCTCCGTGTGCTTATAGGGTACGGGCTTACATTTCTTCACTTGGAGCGTGTTGCATCCCTTTCTTTTGAATTTGCCATTGACAGCATAAACTGCCGCGTATATCATCAGTTCAGCACTTTATTATATCGTCTCCATTCCTATTTTAGAATGTGTTGAGCAACCCCCATAAAAATTGTTAAAGAGGAAGGAGTGAACAAGACAAATGTTGTGTAATGTGCTCGCTGAAAATTATGCTTTTCTCTGCCTGGGCTGGAGGCAGAGGAGAAAAAGGGAGAGGGAAAGCATGTCAGAAACAGCCGTTTTCGCACGCAGACGTCAATGATCCTGTCGTTAAATGTGCTTAATTCACGATTATGTTTCCAACGCTCAAACCTGCCTGTCTCGCTGGCGGGTGCTGCTTGGGAAGGCACCGAGAGAAGAGACGTTCGAAGTTGGAGAGCTTCGGAGATCCCCGGAGATTTCTCCGGGAGAATCTCCACAGATCTGCTCCCTGTTTGTTCCTGCCCTCCAAACCCAACGGCTCGCTGCAGTAGGAGAGACAGACCTTCCGAAAAGCAGCTCCAGGAGCCAAAGGGATGGGGTTTTTTCCAGCTGCTAAAACCTCAGGTCGAGAAATCTGCTGGGATCCAACAGGTTAGGCAGGCGAAAGCTTCAACAGACAGTGAAGTTTTAAGCGCCAGCTAACTGCGAGCAGCTAAACTTTAAAGGCCCCTTTGCAAAGGAAAATCATTTTCCTGCTGCAGCCCTTATAAAGAATAAAGACTTCCAATTTATTACCGGCTCGAAAGCTGGCTGCCACTTTATTGGACTTTCAGATGAGTGTGCTCGCCACGCTTTCTTAGGGAGAGGATCTGCTACGTTTTTCTTGGATTTGGAACAATGCGAACATTTTTTTAACTCATTGAACAAAGATTTCCCCAGCAACAGACCCCCTGCTCAGCAGGTCACCTATCTTTGCGACAGTTTTTCTTTTCCCACGCTAACCCTAGGGCTCATTTGCATAAGGTCTCTGTTGTGACAATTAGTTTCAGGTGAGCTGATTTCTATGAGGTTTGCCCAAGACGATACACAAGCTCTGGGCCTCCCTGATCCTGGCCCTAATTGCGACTGACTGGCACCAGACACAATCACCCTCTTGATTCAGCAAATTGTCCTGCAAGTAGCTTGTTGTGACCCCGCAATGCACAAATCATATCATGTCAACCCGGCATAGTAAACAGTGAATAAAGCAAATTCAAAAAAAAAAAAAAAAAAGGTTTCATAATAGCTCCTCCATCTTCTAGCCCCAGTGGACAAGATGAATACAAATTAAAGCTATATCATATCTGCATGCTGGTGGAAGAGGTATCGCTGCCCTGACTAACAACTTCGGGTTTTTGGGGGTTATTTTTTAATCTGCATTGGGGGAAAAAAGAAATCAGATGTTGCTTTGTTCCGTCACCTGGGGAGAAATTCCCCAGGTAGTGGAGCGGGGTCGCTGTAAATATTTCCTAGCTCGTTGTTGTGGAAATAAGCAATATGCTCTTTCATCATCTCAGAAGCTACAGGGTACATCAATATGCACATTAGCTGGGCTCCCAGTAGCCTCTGCTCAGTGTAGAAAGGCGCGGAGGCTGGGCAAACCCCACCTCTGAGCACAGCAGCAAAAGTCGGGACAGAACTTTTCCCGTGGTGCCGAGGAGCCCAGGGAGGAGCTGGGGGTGCAGGGGGACCTCACCCCACCTCCCCGCGCCCCAACCGTCCTACATCCCACTGGCGGCACACCTTTGGGCTCAGTCCTGCCCGTTTTAGGCCAGCGATAACCCCATGGAGGCCCTCAGCCCTGAATCGGCTCCCGTATTGACTTGTCAGTCAGGGGAAACATGCAGCCTCTGAGACGGGCAGAAAAAAGGAGCAAATAATAAATACAAGGGGAAAAACGCAAAGTTAATGAGGATGGAGGAATACCTTTAACTGCCAGGCTAACGAGAGCGCTTGGTAGGGACGAAGAGACCTCCTTATCTCTGATTAACTCCCTTTTCGTCAGTTTGAGTCACAGTTTTCATGTTATTTTTTGGTACGGTGCTCGATTCTTTCCTACCAGAGCAGCTCCAGCTATGACCTCTGCCCCGTGAGTGCGAGTCAGGAGAGACTCCCTCCCCACCTTACATATTGCTTTTTTTTTTTTTTTTTAAAAAACATGGTCTAATTTGCAAAATATTATTTGCCATAGAGACAAAAGCTGTTCCCTTGCTGTAACTGGGATATGAAGGGTAAACTCAAATTCAGACAGGTATATCGAGTCCCTGACTTCAGAGACAGTCTGCGAGGGCAGGATTAGGCCCACTGAATATATTACATGATGATCGTTATGTGAATTAGATTAGGCTATTAGTTTTGGACTATTTTTAATCTCCTGGGGAAATCTGTATTTACATTTGGGGTTTTTTTCCCTGATGCAAATTGCTTTGCCCAAATAAATAGTTATGTTAAAAATCCTAGTAAAAAATTTGTTTCAAAATTATTCACTGAACATGGTCGGTAGCCAGTATGAAAGGTCAGCCTGCCAGTCCCACCAGTTTGGAGCTGCAGTCAAGGTAAATATGTATGCAAAAGAGCATCTGACACAGTGCATTTCTGTTAACCCTGCAATCTTATAAACTGATTATAGGCAAAAAATATTAATTGTTTGTGTACATATACAGATAAAGGTAAGAATGAATTAAAAAATCACCTCTCTGCTGAGAACACCAAGTTTTACCCTGGGAAAAGCCTTAGTTCCAGGGTGGGAAACCTAATTCTTCTTTACTGGTACAATTCCAGTGATTTAAAAGTCACTACATCTTCTCACGTTAGTGTGATCTCAGGATTTGGTTATGATCTGGGGTTATGTCCCAAGCATGCCTGTATATGTCCTGAATTATTATGAGCAAAGTGGGGAATACCCCCCCACCTGCAGGCAGGGCAGGCAGGATGGCCCGCGGCACGGTGCCGCACACGGGCGCAGTCCCACGCGAGAGGGGGCTCCCGGACTCCCCCAGCCTCGTGCCCTGCACATTTGCGGGGAATTTAGATAGCGTTTTGATGCAGAAACACGAAAGGCAGCACTCCTGGAGTAGGACACAACTAGGTCAGCCTTGGGCTACTTCTTCCAGTGGCGTGCACCGTACTGGGTGCAGCGGTGGGAAGCCACCCACATCCCTTTTGATCCCTCCAGCCCAGCAAGGCACAGATGAGGAAGGACACTCAAAGCCCTGCCTGCCATGAACATCTCTATGGGTAACAGCAAGGGTCTCAACACCGTTGCCACCATCAAAACCCTACCAGGTTTTGACTTAGTTGGATAAACCCATTACTTCCAGCCTGAACCATTGCTACCGTGTTCAGCCACAGTGGTGGCAGGTCCAAGGTGGTCGCCCATCGCTTGCGAGCAGGCCAGAACATGGCTGCAGATGCCTAACAAGAGACCTGACAAACCTCACCTGCTCTGGTTTTAAAATACCTGGCATTTTTATTTTGTCCTGTGTCCATGCTAATGCTTTTATCCCTCTCTCGTGACACAAACCATGCTTTTATGGTGAAGGCAATGCAACGAGCTGATGTTGAACTTTAACCTTCAGCAACTCTGCCTCTAATGTAAGGCAAAACTTTTAGATTTTTAAGTAAATAAACAGTTGATTCTGACAAAAAGTGACTATTCCCTGAGGGGACATTTTTGTGAAACTGCGCCAGGTACAAAAAAAATGTATATTTTTTGGCTTGGTCATGAAACTGTCAAAACACAACTCTAACATGTTTTGCTGCATATGTAATTTTTTTCCCACAGCTCTTTCCGAGCAATGCTTAATTCTGAATTCTTTCCGTACCCAGCATTTGCAAGCAAATTGATAGATGCACAAGAAATTCAGGCTAAGTTTCTAGGTAGGTGAAATAGAATAGCCAAGAGAAAGAAAAAGGAGAAAACCAAGACAAAGTCGGAGAAACTTTGTTAAACTTTCCAATAAATTATGCTTTTGGGGTAAAATTCACCCTCAAAATAGGGCTTTGCTGAGATTTAAGCAGGGAGTAGGCTGTTTGCTGGCCCTTCGTACATGGGCTAAGTTTCACCCTTCGTGCTGAGGTACCTTAGTTTCGTTTTATTTTTAACTGCTCTCTTTCCCTCATATATACGTGTGTATATGTAAATCTCAAAGTATCTTGATCACAGTTGTGATTACAAACTTCACTTTTACTAAAAACAGCTATGGCACTGATCTTTAATATAATAATATATTTTCTCGAGTGCCTTCGCTGTTTCATTCCAGCAACTGAAACAGAGACAATTCTTTGTATGTTGAAATGTGTAATTATCATGTAGCCAAAAAGGAGGGTGTAATTTTCACATCTGATTACAAGGGAAGAATGTAAGTGAAGCTGCCTTGGTAAACTTACACTTGTTTACAGAGAGCAGTACCTTTGATATTAAAAACTCTAAACATGTAAAACGCTGGAAAAAATCAAGATTGTCATGCACCAAAGCTAAACAACACACACACAAAAAAAAACCCTAAGCATTTTTTTTGGCATAGCTACAAATGAAAAGTCAATTCTTCTGAACTTGTACTGGCCCTCCTCACTTGAGATGTTTGTTAAGAAGACTTACAAATTGTTTTTGCACAGTGTGCTCTACTTGTCGTGTTGAAGGTTAAGAAGTTAAAGCTCCAGCTTTAATTTAAAAAAGGGGAACTTCAAATGTTTCTGTTGTTTATAACTCTATTTGGTCAGTTTAAACTAGAGAAATGCTTTTTATATTTGACTTCATCTTCGCAGAATTTACTTCTCCTAAATGTGACTGCATTTGCTTTCAAGTTGCTTTTTTTTTTACACATGAACTCCCTCCTGGTTATTTCTCTCTTTTTTTTCTTTCTTTCTTTCTCATACACACGCTGCTGCTTTACCTTTGACGAAACAAGCTTCTGCTTATTATTTTTTGGTCATGTAGGAAAAGATGGTATCAAGGAGAGGAAGAACTGTTACAGAGAATATCACTTACCAAGGAGATTAAAGATAAGCAGCAAGATTACACTACAGGTAGAGGGAAAAACTACTGAAAAACCAAGAAAGATATCAGAAACCATTTAAAAATTATATAAATCATGATTGCTAAGGAGTTTTTGTCGTATTTTTAGAAACCATTAAAAACCGTCTGTGCAAGCATTGGATGTCAGAGTATGATAATCTCATGCTCTTGCTAACCAAGAAAAAGGAAAGGAAAGAGAAAGAAAGAAAAACAAATTACTTTTAGTAAGTGGAAAATACAGCTTTTTGTTGGAGTATGAAAAAAAAATCATATAATTAACATGTGCAACATCTATCAACAAGAGTATGATAAGACCCTATTTTCTGAAGTATGCTTTTTTCCTGCCCTAAAATTAAATTTCTGGTACCATATTCTTATTCAGAGCATCCTATCCATGGGAAAAAATACCTGTCACAACAACTAAGGCATTTGAAAAATAAAATGTAACCCAGTAATAGCAATAATTTGGGTTGAAGATGCATGTAGTTACTTTAAAAGTGTTTTTGTCTTGTGCAGAAAGACATGGGCTACTGAAATCAATTTAATACCAGGTGGGGGTTGACATTAATCTTTTATGACGATAATATTGTGGTGTTACAGGAGGGCAAAAACAAATATCTTCTTGTATGTATAACCACATGCGTGCGATGCCATGAAAGCCAACAGGGTTGTGCAGGGGTAGCTGGGCCGAATACAGCCCGTGGTACCCAGACTGCATGGGTGTGCTGGAGGTAGGTGCAGTTTCTGAGCAGTATTAGTGTACTTAAAACAACAAATTAATGTCTGTGGAACACTAATCAATGTTTGGTGCACTCCACATTTTTCACAGAGTTGTTAGAGTACATTTGCTTATATTCTGCACTATTTTAATTTAGCCATATTGATCAAACTGAACACTCAATAAGACCCTAGGCACCTTAGCCTTATTAAAATTAGTCAACTTGAAGTAAGTGAGCTGAGGAAGTAATGGAAACTATTCAGAGATTTAAATACAGTGCAGCCCACTTAAATAAATACCTGTTAATGAAATAAATCTGTATATGCACATATTTTCTCAGAAACAAATTATTAAGGGGGCCCTTCAGAAGAATACAGCTCAAACATATCCATTAGTTTAAAAGAGAAGCAGTTCTCTGGACTCATTGTGTACATTCGTGTTCGCTGGGTTAAACTTGGGGAATCTGTGCTGACCTTTTCCATCAAACCAGTTATCATTCTTTAGAGTTTTACAGTGTCAAAATTTATAAAAATGTCCCTAATTAACCTGTAAGTAAACACTGTTGTGGTTTTTTGGTAACTCTCCCGTTTGAGTTTATCCCAGTAAAAGTATAAATCAGCTGGGCCATCACCTAGATGAGTACATCTGGGGAGCTACAGAAGAAAAATAAAAAGCATTTAACTAACTTGACTGTTCATATGCAATGGAAAAAAAAAAAAAGTTATACTGCTTAGTCTTTACAAATAATATGTCTTCGTCTTCAGAAAGTTGTATCGTTTTTTTTCAGCGGGGTTGAGAGGCGCAATCAGAGCACCAACTCCAAGGCTTGACTTGAGCGGTGATTTGCAGTACAGCTCCTTTTGGCACATCTCTGGAGCTCAAAATATTGTTTTTGAAAACACTGCTGTTTTTCAACAAAAATAGGAGATTAGACAACATCTTTAACTGATTAATCCTCTCTCCTCTCCGAGGGGGTGACCTGTGATAGTGTATTATTTTAGCCAGGGAAAAAAATTGCAGCGTGCAGCAAAGTCTTCCTGCAATACCTACAAATGAATTAAGCTAAAAACTAGGTAGATGATCTGTGGAGGTTTCCTAGCCTCCCTTCATCAGGGGCTGCCTTTAGAGGACTTTGTATACTCATTTTTTTCCCCTAGTCCAATAAAAGATATTAGCTCTTTTCCCTAAGCAAAATCCCTCTCATGAATCAGGTCCTACGCTTGCAACTAGTGTGATATTGCTGGCCAGGTTTCACCCCAGTAAAATTCTAATCTATACTTTGTCTTTTAGAATTAAGAAGAAAATGCATATCAGCAGAATCTCCTCTCTACTTTATTTCATTTATAAATTACGAGAATGATGCTATTATATATTATTAATTTCTGCTGTTCTCCAACTCGGCTGCAGCAGTGAGCTGCGGATGTTGGAACGGTGTAATTATGTTCTAGTAGGGCAGCCATCCGTTTCCTTTCAAAAATTTACAGGATTCTTAATCATGCTGCTCATTTGGGTGCGCAGTAGCGAGGATGGCGAAACACAAACAGGGCACGTTCGTTTACACAGGAACACCTGCTTAGCATGATAGCAGATGTCAGTCAGTAAGCAGAACACAAAAGAAAAATATCAACAACAGCAAACTAGAAGCATTTTTAACTCGGTACGGGGATATCTTGTCTGGGGGAAGCCAAATGAAGGGGATGCGCCTTTGCAGGTCAAAGCAGAGGCGCGGTGACGATTTGGAAAGTCTCGGCTGACGTTCCCCGGGGACCAGGTCAACAAATCCAGACAAACTCCTTGCTGGATGATGGGATATTTAACAAAGCAGTTCTCCTTTGAGAGGGTCGTTTTTGCAAGCTTGATGCTAAGTATCTTGCAGGGATCATTGTATTTTTGAGAACTACAATAAAGTAGTTGAGAGGGGTGAAATACACAGGACTATTGCTCCATAGGTCAGGGTTTGCCAGCATTTCCATTGCAACCACTTATTCTCAAGGCTTTATATTCTACCTCTAAATGTTTCATTCTGGGCTGCCTCTTGGCTTTCCTATCTCAAATTGAGAGCGTGGGGTTGTTTTTTTTTACATATTTTATGAAATAAAACAATGTTAGCGGAGGAGAGAAAGTTCATAGATTTCATGCTCTCCCGTGCAGCGCTCCAACTCGGGAGCAGCCTTACCTCTCCCATAAAGACGTTGGGAGCGTGGTGCACGAGCTGAGCTCTTGCAGGCGGGTATTAATAATCTCCCTCAATGCCATACGCAGTAACTACTCTTCCACAGGATTGTTAGTATTCAGAGCAAGTCAACTTGCGTGGGTCCGTGCATTAAGGGCTCCCTAAGTATGCATTGACTTGATACCCAGTAATGGCTTCTAAGGAGCCGTTATGTAGTACCGTGTCAATGATCCATGCATTGAGGACTCCCTAAGTACGCATTGACACGATAGACCGGAACGGCTCTGAAGAAGCCGTTACGGTCTATCATGCCAATGATCTGCGGATATTGGCAGTGCCTCCTGCACTTCTATAAAGATTGTAAAAGTCTCTGAAGAAGCTGTTATGATCTCAGTGGAAGAACCATCAATCAGGTTGATGACAGGGTTTCGTTTTGCCATTTTTCCACCTTATCATTGGGAAGCTTTGTTTTACTTCTGGAATTAGATTCAAAGAACTGACAAAATATAAAAGTTGCCTGCGGAGTGGCTCTGGGACTGCATGGAGGTAACCAGGATCAGAATATGACCTCTGGTTTTATTAGTTCTAGGTTTTTAGTTCCAGCTGACTTGCTGGGAGGACTCGACCAAGTCACTTCAACTCTTCTTACCTCCGTTTACTCTTCTCTAAGAAGCACGGAAAGGGACAACATCTTTTGAGTAAAGATTGCTATGGGGCTTGGAAAATGTTCATTTAGACTAGTTACAACTAAGGCTCGTCTCAGCATCTCATCACTAGTGGAGGATGCTGAGACGAACAAGGTGTGTACGTCATACCTTTCACACCTAAGCACACAGGCAAAACTATGCTGAAAGGAGGTCTTACCTCTGAAGTTTCATACGCTTTAATCTATTGAGTTTATATAGTTTCTCTCAACTTCAATTCTGTGTATTTGTATCAGTTCTGAGCATCTCTGCTTGGCAGAAGGTCATCTTTGTTTTCTACAATGCCACAAATTTCTGTGAAAACACTCAATGTCTTTTTCCATGTCTTCCTTAGCACATGAATATTTTAAAAAACACTTTGAAAGTGCATCATTGCAGAATAAAGTTTGAATTCATGCTAAGTCTATGACCACAAAACACTACTTAACAAGCTTGCATTGTTTGTATCTGCTCTTCCATGCTCTTTCAGGGATAACTGGACTTTTTATTCTTTCATATTCGGTTCATACTCCTGTTTAGGGGAGATAGAGCTATAGGCTATAGTAGAACATACACAGAGAGAGAGAGACCACTCTACCTATTTTATATGCTACTCACTAACATAATAAGCCTATTTATGGTGTGATCCCACATCATCCAAGCCATATTTACATGGTTAAATGTTAGCAGACCACTGCAGAAACACTGTAACCATACCTTATGGAAAGTAGAGATCCTCAGGCAAGAAAAACTAGAATTACTGGACAGGCTGGGGTACTGTACAGAGACTTTTTTTGTAGCCAGGCTGGCTTGAAAAGTATGAGCTCAAAGAAAAAGAAACTGCAAAAGGAGCCAGAGGCATATTACAGAAGATCAGAGAGGAGGAGGATAAAGCTGGGGAAGGTGAGAAGGCCAAGAAGTCTCAGGAAGCAGTGGCCATTGATCCTAGGTACCTCCTTCTTGGGCCTCAAAAACTTGAATATTTTTAAGTGTTTTCAGATGCATTGAACTTCTAGAGTTGTCCATAGTTAAGTACCCCAAATCAAAGGTTGCTTTGGCAATGCTAATTATAAATTTGGATTTGCACAGTAGGCTATAACCATCAGGTCCACAGCAACATGGCCAGTGAGCAGAGGACAGAAGACAACAGGATATCTGCTGAAGGCCGGAGACATGCTCGGCTTTTATTAACACTGTCCCTCAACCAAATGCCTTTCAGGTAGAGGAGCATACAACATATTCTGGAAAGCCACAATTGCTCCTTGGCTAACCTCCTTCTCTCCAAAGGAAAAACTTCAGTGGCCATTATTAATTCCTTGAGAATGCATCTTCAGGATTTAGAGCCTGTTTGGGGCGGCCTTGAGAGCCTACGGACAGCAACCGCCGCTGCAACCCAAATTCCACTCAACATCTCCCTCCATGCTGCATGTTGCAAATTTGTATGAGAAGTTGCATTTCAAAGTCTGGACAGCTGAAGACTGCTGTCCCTTGGAAAAAAACCTAAGCTTTGCATTAAATATAATCTTCTGGGGGTTTAAATTCCACTGAGAAGGAAAGAGAAGATCTTGTTTTACAATGATTCAGACCACATTTCGTGTGAGGTCTTTAATGCACTTTTTCAGGTATCTCACGTTATGATGCTGCCTCTGCAACATGTGCCGAGTCCTCGGTTCAAAATCTCAAATATTTTTTTCGACATTTGGGATACGAACAGGTGTTAGTCTCCTTCCATGTATATATTTATTAGTAAGATTTTTGCACGGTATAATTGAAGCCCGGCAGTTTTTACCAACTGCGGCTTAAGAGGAAAACTGACACAATGTAATGTTTTGTCTCTTTTTTTGCCCATGCAAACTGGTCACTGAAAAGGTGCAAAGTGCTGGTAAAAGTACATTTTCTAAAATTCAAAGCCTTTTAAGAAAGGTACACAATGCAAGAATACGCAGCTGCAATTTTAAAAAGGCTACTGTTCCTTTAATGCCCAGCTGGTCCTGAGATGTAATAAAATTGACATATTGATTCCTTTGAATTTACAAATGCCTGTTTCATAAACTCCATCTCCAAAGCCTAGGCATCTTTAGAGCACTGTCATTTTTTTCTTCAAATGGATCAATTATGTGCCCACGTAATCCTGTTACCTGTGAAATCCATGCATACTTCTCCCATTTGCTGCAGTTCCCAGGCGGACAAACTTGCATTATGTACGCATAAACAAACAGAGCATTTTCCTGATATTAGGGATTGTTTTCAAAGTGAAAGGCAATCTCCTGGGTCCTTTACTCAAAAAACCATACATAGTGCGGTGTTCCTCCAAGTAACCTCACTGCACTATATGTATAATTATTACACAACACGGCAAATCATTAAAAAAACATTGAGTCCCGCTATCTCAAATGCTTCAACTGCAAAAAGGCACCAAGACTTTGCAGCCAGCCCTCATTTTTCTGTTGAATCAAACTTTCCCATTTCTTTACCAGCTTCTTTATTTGATAAATATCACTGTATCTGTAAGGAAATAATTTTCATCAGAAACGTTTCTGCGTGACTTAATTATCAGAAAAGCACCCAAAGCTGCAAACTTTGCTGTGGAAGTTTGTGGCTTTTTAATGTTATTTCTAGGAAAATTCATCTTTTCATTGTGCTGAGCACCTTTCCATCATTTACACACACACACAGAGTCAAGCAGGCATTAACCTGCAAACCTACCACTTATGCATATAAATGCATCACACATACAACTATTCCCATGTCCCTTGGCATATTATTTGTATGAATATATACCATGCACATGAACACATTTATACACATACACACCACGCACAATCCTCAAATGTAAGCAGAGAAAAAGAGAATAAATGTGGTTTTCTCTGTATATGAATTCTTTATAAAGTACCATGTATATACATAGATATGAATTCTCATTTCATTCTTTCAGGCTGTGCTGTATCTGATTTTCTACACTTCACTGGGCAACCAGCAGTTCAGTTACACTACACTTGCCCTGTACAATTTGTCTCTAAAAGGTTCCCAAAATTATGAAACATCTTGTCTGCTGCATGACCTGCTCACCGCAGTGCCTCAGCCTGAGGTGCATCCACACATATAGAGAGGATGGCACTGAAAAAAAATATATACATTTGACGCTTGGAGCCCATACAAGTGGCCCAATACACCCCCTCCATTGTGCAGGAGTGGGTTTTAAAGATAAATGGCTGCATGTTAACCAGATTTGACATGCTGCACAAAAGCAGCCACCTTTGGTCCCATGACACAGCCAAACAGAAAAAACAACAAGCAATCCTGGCAAAAGATGTCCGACGCGAATAAAAGCCCAACAATTTGTCACATAGTCGTTACAAAATGTTCCAGGCTTTGGGGCTTGCCATGGGACAGCAGCGATAAGAAGAGCATAGAAAAAACGAGGGCTGAGGGTGTTGGGGTGGCGGAAGAGTTAAAACTCGAGGAAAGCTCCGGTAGTTACAAAGGGGAAACAAAGGGGATATTTTCATTTGGCTCTTTCCGAAGACACACACACACAAAAAAGCCGTAATTAATTAAATCAAGAAGCTCAGTTGTTTTGAGAGGTGATTGAAATCTGACATGCAAAGTAGAAATATTTATGTTTACTTTCTATTTTAGGAATCCCCGAAGCTACTTTTCCTTCACTGCACTTCCCCACCACTACAATGGCCATGGCTCAGTTTATCAAGTAGTAAGCACTCCCTGTTCAGGGCCAAATCCTGCTCACGTTTCTCATGGCATTTCGTCTTTCCTCATGGGAACAGGCCCAGAAAACTCCAAAGATGTAACTGAGAGTGAGGACTAACGTGTGGCAGCAGAGCAGTACCTGATCTCCTGCTTTCCTTTGAGTCTGCAAGAGACGGTAAAGAAAAAGCCCAAACTTAGGCTGAATTTCCGAATGAGCTTGATCCTACAGCTTTCCGCTAAAACCAGCCACAGGCATAAAACCCGACTTTTCTGATCCATGACCCACTGAAGTCACCCGTGCACCTCCATCAACTGCAGTCGGGTTAGGATTTGCACCTATGCCTGTTCGCTAATATTTCGATATATTTTTACAGCCCCTACACCGAAATAAGGAGTTCAAATGCATCAGTGCAGCTGCTTGCTAAGCCCCACATAATGGAGCTCACATTTTAAAATACCTTTCAGTCAATAATCATCATTGCTTCAGTGATTACCGTTAGCTTCTTTATATGCAGTGGCAGAAAACTGGGGGGGGCTGTTAAAAGCAATATTGTCTTCTAAATTAGAATAATCAGTTGTATAATAAACTCCAAGAATTTGATTATTAGAAACATACATTCATAATTTTCTCAGCCAAATTCCTTGGCATCCGCTTGCCCTCTGACGAAACAACGAATGGTACTTGCTCTTCTGCAGTCCCAGAGAATGGCAGAGTGCTTTAGAGATATTAAGCTCCGCAAAAGCCCTGTGAATGAGTTCGGCAGTATTTCCCCGTCTCATAGACAGGGAAAATGAGCACGGCGAGGTTAATTGACTTGCCGGAGAGCACACATGGCACTTGATGTTGTGCTCACCTTCCCCAGCTCTGTACCAGCAGAGCTGGGGCCAGGGTAGCATCCCGCCACGGTACCATCCCGCAGCCTCTGCCCGCCCGTGCTGCAGCAGCACAGCGGTCCAGCGCGGACCGGCACGGCGTGGCCTTACCCTTCTCCCTTCCCTGGCCTAATTCCTTTGCAGGGGTTTTCGTACGAGCAAATTAAATAGCATCAAAATCACCTCTGAAGTGCACAGGGCTTATCAAAAGGAAAAAAAAAAGAAAAAAAAAAAAACAACCAAGTGTCAGCCAGAAGAAAAGTTCATTATTATATGTCAAGGAAAAATTAATAGAAAGGGCTTCAATAGTTAAATTACATGGCTAAATCAGCCTTTCTGCAGGAAGACCAGCTTTCTTTAATTAAAGTATGTTATGTTCAAAAGCCATCGTGCGCGTGTTTTACAGCAACCTGATACCGACACCTGTACGTCCCTGTTCAAAAATTCAAATGTTTTCACATATTCCAGCCCAGTGACTGACGTTATCGAAAGTCTGAGTTATTTTTAAATGTAGACGGGGATAACTAAGCCAGGGCTCTCTGTGGAGTCAAACAGGGGGACAAGGACTGTTCAAATCATGGAAATGTCAGTTCCAGCAATGTGTGCCTTGGATTTTTTTTTTTTTTTGACTGTCAAGAAGATTTTAAATCTTTAATATCTGTTTGTTGTCAGGTTTGCCTCCAGCTTTTTGTATCTGCAGGTCGTATTTTCGTGTTAGGAATTAGCATTTCTCATTTGCTAGCTGAAAGTTTAGAGAAGCATCAAAATACCGATAAACAAAGTTCATCTAAGGGAAAAATCTCTGTATGCATAACCTAGTTAACAATTCTTTTATGGTTGCGGGACAAAATTTGAAATGCATGTTGAAAAAGAGAGTTTTTACAGAAAGCATGGGTACTACCGAGGCTTTTCTAGTGTGCTGTACTAATTTTAAACAAGAAATCGTTACGATTTCCATGCCATATTAGCATCTCTCTTATTTTGCGGTATCTGCGCTGCTCTATTTCAACCCACTGCAGGTTGCTGTTACTTTTTTTTGATACTGCATGGTCTAAACTCGTACCGTAGCTGAAGACATTCGGGATTACCGGGGCCTTCAATCGACATTTTTGGCCTTCGTAAAGGATCTCAGCCAAACATTTTGTTTAGTTAAACTCTAGCTGATGCCACGACACATGTAATATCGCTCCCCAAAAAGTGCAAAAGTGATGCATTGTGCCATCTCTGGCAGCATTTGTTCAGCGTTTGCTGCGAATGGGGAGGAAAAAAAGATACCGAATGCACGGATTGATTTTCAAATTACCTCAATATTTTGAAAACATTTTCACCTGCATGCTGAGAATGCTAAGAATAGGCAGGAAGGCAATTGTGCATTTGCACAGCCTCCACTGCATTCATTTATAAATTACCTCATCACTGACTGAAATTAACACTGATTCTTACAGGCAATTTCTCAATTTCCAATGCTAATTACATTTTTTTTACTTTTAAATTCTGTACCACCTGTTTTGGGCAAGACATCTTAGGCAGCGCGACCGCATTTAATCACAATTTTAATTAACCGCCCTGTAGATGTGAAAAAGAAGCAATTATAATGTAGATGAATGATGATTTTTCTGCATTAAATTGTTTTGTTTCCCTGGTATGTTGATTGTAACACAGCACACAAATACAGTAACTGTACAATTTTTTTCTATTGTAATTTAGTAATTGTTTTTGGAAAACCAGTTTGGGAATGAGTGACTTCATCTGTTTACAAATTGATTGATACTGTTAACTCACTGATTGCTGCAGCATACATTTTGTATTGCACAGCCTAGCATAAAATATAATTAGGCATGCACAGACTTTGCAGCACCATTTTGGAATCTGAAAATCAACTGTAACCGAAGTGTGTTTTCCTTGAGCATCCTAGTATCAGCCGGGGCTGATGAGACGATAATCAACAAACAATGGGCTTTTCCCATTCCGCCGCTGGTAGAAACCCTTGGATTTAATCTGATAGTCTCACCGCGTAAGTTTTTTTATTTTTTTTTTTCCGGATTGTGTTTTGCCAGGCCTGGGAGCTAAGGGCTGGCAAGTCTGCAGCTTGCCCAACTCCCTCAGATTGCTATCGGGAAGGAGCAGGCGAGTGATGGAAAGAAACAATGATGGCAAAAAGAGCCGCGGTTCACAAAACCCGGGGATCGTTACTGACACGCGTGTGCCGTGGCACCGGCTATCTCCAGCTACACGTTACGAGGGGATAAGATCTCGATCTGACTCATGGCTGGCAGATACAGATCGTCCAAGTTATATATATCCCCGCGGAGATGCGCGGAGACCGTACCCATCGGAGGCAAAGCCTGCTTGCTTTCCCAGGGAGAGAGGTCACGCCAGAGCGGGAAGGGAGCAGATGTGCGGTGCTAGCAGCACCTGGGCTCGGGGAGGTGGTGCCACCACCGCCGCGCTCTGCCGGTGGCCCGGGACGGTCCTGCTGGGGTTCTCCCACCTCAGGGCTATAAATCCCCCAGCACAGGTGGGATGGGGCACAGGGACGTGGGAAGAAGTGTACCTCAGAGGTTACCTGTGCTGCCTGCAGCACTGGGGGGTGGGGGCCAGAAAAGACATGGCAGCTCTGCCTCTCCCAGTCTCCTGTGCCACCCATGGAGCGAGAGGGCTCCATCAACTAGGACTTGCCAAGAGGTGAGAGGCCACGTCGGCCCGTGTCCTACCCCATCGCCACCAGACCTGCCATGTCACCCACAGCAGTCCAAAACCGGGACACCGAGCCAAAGGGACAAGGCAAACCCAGGGCTGGCTCCCGTGCTGTGGGGGCACAGGGGTTACTGCGGGTTGGAGACATCTTGGGGTGTTCCTGGTCTCATCTGCTGGCCTGCTCGTTTTATAAATATTTGTTAGGAGGGAAGGACATAAAGTCTACTGTTCAGTAGGTGATTTTTGTAAGAATCCAGCTATCCATACATAAAAGGGTCTATTATCTCACTGTGGAAGAGATTTACATGCGTAACTCCCATTAACTCTTATGGGACTTAGGCACGTAAATCTCTTGTGCATCTAGAGAAGAATAGACCACATAAGGTCTTGTGATCTATACTGCTAGTAGGTTTAAGTCCCTTTCATTTATAAAGCTATACAAAAATTAACCATTAAAGCTTATTCTGTGCAAGCTGTCCCCCTACATATATCACCCAGCGCTCTGTTTGAAGTACTTGATGTAAACGCATACTGAGAAAAGGTACCGGAGAAAGCAAGCCCATTCATTTCAGTTAGTAAAACTGTCATAGTTGAAAGGAAGCAGACTAAGGGCAGGTAGAAAAATTGTACAGGTTTTGCCCAGCAGATTCAATTTCAGATTTAGGCTCTAGACTGCACTGTTTGGAGAAGGAATACTTTCATTTTGCTGAATGCTCCCTCCTCCCCCTCCTTCCCTCTCTCCCATCCCTACTTATAGCCCTCAAGTAAAGCACCGTGCCTTGGACCAAATAAGCCTGAGTGGCTGGAGCGATACAATCTTTACACAATCAAACTAAGATGCTGCATCTACTAAGGAAAAATAAATAAATCTTTTATTTCATAAACTTGTTTAAGCTGAAATGTTCATTGGTAAGCCTGTAAAAGTGGGAACATCTGTGCTCCTGCTGGGATTTGATGTCTCACCACAAACCTTTCCATAAGCACTTTGTCTCTGATAGGAAACAAAGAGGAAAATACCTGATCCCCAGCCTCAGCTGGGCAGCTTCTTATATCTTCACGCCCTGACCTACCGAGCATTCCTCCCAGCAACGAGCTGCTTCCCAGGGCTACCTCCACCATGGAAGCTGGCTAACTAATCTCTTAGCAAACACTTGCAGCAAACCTGAAGAGAGTTTAAAAAGGCGACGAAAAAGGGGAGAAAAAACCAACCAAAAAAAAAAAACCCAACAAAAAAACTTTCTACAGATAAAGCCTACAGCTTCCCTAAAAGAAGAGGATCAGAACCTAAATATAGCTCCTTATGCTCACGTTTTCTCTTGATGAACTGCTGAGATACAAAGTTGTGGCCACCTAATGAACACCTATATATTACATACATATATATTAATCTTAATCCGTTTTCCTGCTCCCTTCCACTAACCTGCCGTAACCCAGCTTGCTTTATTTCTGCCTGCCAATAGGCCTCCGCCTACGCTTACAGGTATTTGCAAAGCGCCGCTTTTATCACAGCAACACCGCCGGGATGATATGGCACTTGAAAAGTCCATCCTGCCTGCCCTGCCTGCACGCTGCCTAACCTCTCCTTAGGAGCTTATAAGAAAATCCACTGTTGAAATAAATAACAACTCTCAACAAATGATCAAAGAAGAAATAAATCTTTTACCCTTATAAGACTTTTTAAAACTGAAATCCCATTTTTTAACTGGATAACAGTTAGGAGGCTACCGGCCACCTATTTTTCTGGGAGCTACGTTTTAAATGTTTGCTGCATGGATATTGGACAGACAAACGGATCTGTAGTTCTTGGGAGCAAACGCTTTTAAAATAAAGTTTGTGTGTCGTATATGAAAACATATTGTTTGGAATTTAAGTTCTAATATCTAGGAATAAACAGAGCATTAAATCAAGCAAAACTGTGACAAGGCCAATATGCACATGGATGATGCCAGCGAGGCATCTCCAGCCCTTTGTTCACAGCTTAACAAAACTGTGCCGTCACACCACTTTAGCTCAACAGTGCCTGTCGAATGGGCATCAGCAGATCAGCCAATGCCTGTCACACACACCGCTGAAAAACTGTTTGAAAGCAAGGCTTACTTTAGCACAAGTCTGGTAGGAAAAGTGAGAGGGATTTTTAATCAGCTGGTAAAGACTACAGATATATATTTAGGGGGGGGAAATATATTGTCGGGTCTCTCGCCCGGGAAAGTAACACGGTTTTGCTTGTTTTCACCTTTCAGGAAGGAGCGGGGCTGATGGTGTTGCCTGTTCCTTGCCGTGCTGCTCCCTTCCACGCTACATAAGATTTGGGATTATTTTCAAAGAAGTGAAATTCTGCCGGGGTGGGGGAGTGTCAGAGGGAACGATCCCGATTTGGCCAATAATCTATTAAAAATTAATTTTCACGTCATTCTACTTGAAGCCCCCCCCCTCCCCGTGACAGAGGATAAATGAAATAACATATTCAAGGAAATGTTTGTTTTGATTCTAATGTAATTATCTTTCCAGATGAACGTCTCTCTGGGTTGGGTTTTTTTTTCTTTTGAGCTGATCAAAATATGTTTTCATTGGTATTAACAACCTTCTCCGTCACTTCTCTTAACAGTCGTAGTGCATAAACACACTACTACTCCGCAGCAAAATCAGCTTGTTAGTGACAGCTAACTTCAGCTCAGCACTTCGCTCTTTTGTTTTACAACACTTTTTTCCCCCCACTTTATGTTTTGGGTTTTTTTAATTTTTACACCCTCTTTCCCCAACCGGCCTCCTCTGGGTACATGGGTGGGTGCCAGGAGGGGGACCGAGGGGACCGTGGGGGGACTGAGGGGACCGTCGGGGGACCGAGGGGACTGGGGGGGGACTGGGGGGACTGGGGGGGGGGGCAGCCCCGGGTGCTGAGCCCTCTCCCCCTGCCTGCCCACTGCTGCTGTCAGCTCGCTGCCTGCACTTTAGCTGTCTCTTTCCCAGTCCCTACCCTGTCAGTTTCTGGCCTGCCAATTTCAACTTGAAGCTTGACTGGGCTGATTTGATGCAAATACCTCCAGGGAAAACCCTGAAACTGATGAACAGTTATGTCAAGTCGATTTTGCACCATCGGGAAAAGGTAACCTCTGCGAGAAAAAAAAACAACAAGGTTAAAGAGACAAGGGCTTTTCACGTGTAATACCACTGCTGCACATCTCGTTCACTGTTTACCATCCCTCAGAAATTGTAACTGTCAGAATTAGTCCTAATTGCAGATGCGAAAGCTGCCATTATAATAAAAACAGAGGCAGTGCAGGCATTAAATGTAGCAGCCTAATTTGTGAGACTACTGAAAAGGTAGAGTAAATGAATATTTCATTACTTTAATTACCAGGGACTACTCTTTTCTTGCTGTCTTATGATAAGTGTTGCTGTAACTAGCAACAGCAAACATCCACTAAAACATAAAGTGCAATAATAGTACTGCTGTCAGGATCGCTGCTTTAAAATACGAGCAGGGGGGAAGGGGGAAATATAATGGTTTATCTATTTCTTAGAGATCCGCAGGAGTAGGAGATGGAAACTCGTTTAACGTCAAAAAACAAAGAGGCGAGTAAACAGGTTTTAGTCAAAGAAAATAATGGCCCGGGGGCGGGGGGGGGGGGGAAGTTGAGGACACACTGGAAATCCCGGACCCCGGAGGAGCGGTAGGCAGCGCGGAGCCGCTTCTCCTCCTCTCCCTCCCTCCTGGGAGCAAAGGTTGGGGCTGGGGGCCGAGGGGGGCGAGGCGGGGACCGGCCCCCGGGAGGCGCAGCCGGGCCGGGTCCCCCCGCCGGGGCCGAGCGCGGCCAAAGCGCGGCACCGCGCCCCGGGGAGGGCCGTGCTCGGCGGCGCCGGTGACAGCACCGAGGCCCCGTGTGTGTCGTCCCCCCCCAGAAAAAAAGCGGTTGACACCTCTGCCCCTGGGCCGGGGAGGGCGAGGCGGCTTCGCACCCTCCCCCGCCCAAGCGCACCGCGCCTGCGGCTGCCGCTCCGCACCGCTCCGCGCCGCTCCGCACCGCTCCGCCGGCCGCAGTGTCGGGGCGGGGGGATGCTCCCCGGGGGCGGCGGCTCTCGGCCGGGGGTCCCTGCCCCGCCGGTCCCTGCCCGGCCCGGCCGCGGGGGGGGTCCCAGGGGAGGGAGCCGGCAGCATCCCGGCGTGGGGTAAGGGGGGGGGCCGCGCCGGGCGTCCCCCGGCCTTTCGCCCGCCCCGAAGGGGATGCCCTGCCCGGCACCGAGCCGCTCCGCCCGCCCCGGGGCCGCCCCGGCGCCCGCCGCCCCGCACGGAGCCCGCCCGTCGGGGCCGCTGCCCGCCCGGCCGCGGCTCCCGGCCCCGCCGCTCGCAACAGCCGCTCCCGACAGAGCCGGGAAGATTTGTCAACAATTCGCAACCACTCTGGTAATTACATTCCTGGAATCCGCAGCGATAGATGTAAAGATAGGAAGCTGCCTCGACTTTCCGTTTGGAATACCCGTTCCTGTTCGCAGCGACCTATTCCTCTTTCCAGCCCTTCCTAACCATATTCCCCCGTTCCTCCTCCCGTGCTTTCTACCACTGGGCTCTCCAGAAAGAGACGTGACGAGTCGCTGTGCCTTCCTCCTGTCCTCAAGCCCTGTCCGAGGAGGCACAGCTCCCTTCTCGCCTTTGTGTGCCCATCTATCCAACCCAGCTTTCCTCTCAAAGACCCGAAAAATATGCAAGGCTTGCACTGCCGCTGAGAAGCAGGACAAAGTTTAACTTCTCTGTTGGCAGTCGGAGAATAACTCCCAGGCAGAATTCGAGCAAAAGATCTGATTTGCTGAATTCTGCTCTTTGATTTGTATTTGTATGTTATTGCTACTGCTAAGGTTGTTGCCAGCCTCAATTAGATCACAAATGAGATCAGTTTAATTCAACTCCCAAACTGTGACCTGACCATGGTCTGAAAGTATTCAAAAACGCATTTTAAGCCTTCCTTTGATTTCAAAAGGAATACTGCATGCTTGGTCATTCATACAAATAACATAAAACGTAATTATGGGATGATTTGGCAGATGACATTCCTGCCAAGCGACGCTCCATGCCAGATACTGTAATGCTATGGCTGCTGTCCTGGTGCTTGAGCCCACAACACCCTTGTGTAAGGTGGGAGTAATGGGGTGTGCGCGACGTTGAGGTGTTTGAATGTATTTGGGGAGGCAAATGCAATAGCAACGACCGCACGGCATTAAACCCCCCGGTTAGAAACTGCTGTATCACTTGGAAGGGACGGGGATCCGCACTATCAAACCTCCAGGAGGCTGTGACAAAGGGAGCTTGCAGCTTGACACACGGGTAACAACATAGCAAACACCTTTAATTCTGTCATGTCTCATACCCTTTGCTTTCTCGCACATTTGTGGCTGCTCTAACATTGACACCTCCACTTTAAAAAAGGAAATAAAAAAGAACCCTCGACAACAAAAACCCCCAAAAGAAGCAATCTTAGTCAAGCTAAAAAGAGAAACACCTGTAAAGTTATTCTTAAGCCCAGCAAAAATAACTAACTTATTAACTCCTTCTTCTGGTGGCTCAGAAAAGAGCAGTAAGCAGCCTTCTTGCCAAAAAAAGTTCACTTTCGGGAATGTGAAGCCCCCAGAAAGCCGACGGCGCTCCTTCAAGCCCCGGCGTTAATGGGAAGCCACTCGTACAGGTTTGCCGGCGTAACTTCTCAGCTATTTTGCTGCTCGAGCGCAAAGCCTAAATTGACCTTCCTCGCTTAGCCATGCTTGCGAGCTTTCCCAGTGAGGTTTTGGGGTACGTTATATATGTGGGGGTAGATACAGAGTACATATATGTGCATGTGTGTGCGCACACACGTATAGATAACCCCTAACCGATGGCGGAGGCTTTCGTGGCGATGCCTCATAGCTCTTCCCGGCCCTGGATCTGGTGGATTGACCCCGAAAGATTCAAGTGCCACCAAGTAGAAGATGTGTCAGGTTGAGGGGCTGCTGTGGCTTTGGCAGTGCCACCATCCTGGCCCGTGTCCCCCCCCAAGCTCCCCCCAGGCCCGGTACCTGCAGGGCCAGCGGGGCCTCTGCCAGGCAGGGCCCCGGAGCGCACAAGGAGTTAAGGCTCTTTCCAGCATTACTGGGTAGGTTAATATCACAGCTGCTTGGTAAAGCATTATCCAGCACCTCACTTAACAAAAGCCTGCTTTTGCAAACAGACTCCTACTTTTCCCCAAGTGTCCAAAGGTGTTTACTGAAGTAAATCTGCCTAAATCCTCCATTGCTTGGGTCATGGGGGTGGTTAGGAGGGTGGAAGGTGTAGAGATAATCTCTTTTTGTAAATTCTGTAAATCTTCTGGGAAAAAATCAGGAATCTGTGTCACATGCTTCTGTTCAACTGGTAACATCTCGGTTAGTGTGCTCCTTATGAGTGAAATCTGCCATAGCAGCTACAGGAAAATAAGACATCCCTCCCGCTCCTCATTGTTCAGACTGTTCTTCCCTCTCGAAGTTGCTTTAGCACGTTTAATCGATTTGCTGATGGGGGGGGGGGAGGAAAAAAAACCAAAACTGTTAGGATCTTAAAAGTGGTTTCTGGAAAAAAAAAAAAAAAATGACAGTTTGGTCGGCAGGAGATAGTGTAGCTGAAAACTTGTCACTTGAGATTTCTGCACTACCCCGGTTATTCCAACACCAGCAACTGCATATTACTTTTTACATGTTGCAAATAGAGGCAAACAACACAGGAAATTTTGACAGCTCTGCCTGAAAGGGCTTAAATACTTCTCAGTAAGCAGGATCCAGTTATAAATAAACCTCCTCTTGGTGAGAAAAAAGTGGCTACGACCAAAGACCTCACCGTTTTTTAAAAACTGTCTGATTAAAAGCACAGAAGAGCTGCTGAAGAACAAACAAACGTGCAAATCGGGGGGGGGGGGGGGGGACGACACACAGGGACGGGGGGGGACACAGCCGGAAAATGTACATGAACGTGACTACGAAACCCCATGAGGGAGCCCAGCTACAGAAACTTCCACAAATCTCGCCTTCCTCCTCCTCCTCCTCCTCCGTGCGCATTTGCTGGTGCCGCTGAGGATTTGCTGAGTCGCTGCTTTTCCCCGTTGGGTCGGGGCAGCCCGGGCCGTTCGCCAGCCCGGGGACACCCCCGCCACCGCCGCGACCGAGAGGCCCCCGGCCCGCAGCATCGCCCCCGCCCCCAGCCCGGCCAGGCGCAAAAACACCCAGCCCGACCCTTCCAAAAAATTAAAAAAATATGAAAAAAATATATTTAAATAGGGGAAAGGGCGTTTTTTCAGCGCTAATCTGCTCGCCGGTGGTGGCCAAGCCTGTCTCACCCCCAGCCACCCCCACTCCCCAAGGTCACGGTGAGTAAACAATAATAGTAATTAAAACAAAATAATAGGCAGCAGTCAAGAGCTGAGAGTACACACACCTGACCCTAACTATAACAGACTTCTCAGAGTAGAATTTGATCCCTCTCTGACACTTTCTACCTCAAGTGTTAGAGCGAGTGGCCATGAATAGTACAGGCATGCCATCTTGTAACACTATCTGCCTGTCAGAAGAGCCAAGGCTGGGTAGAGCAGGATCTATATAAGGCTTGTAACTAGGGGAAGCCCAACAAACAGCTACAAACACCTAAGTTATTTTACTCAGCCTCCACCCTTCTGCTTTTTCCCCCCTTCTTCTCACTCTCTTTTTTTTTTCTTTTCATCTTGGCTTTCTGTTGCAGAATGCAAATGTAGCCTGCCGGCGGTGAATGGGCTGAATTGTGATTAAGAAGAAGAAGAGCTCCTTTCTTTGTTCTCCCCTCAGGGGATGTTTACTGGGAGAGACACAGCGGATCAGATATGAAAGGCATTCAGGTCAGCATTGATGTGAGCGAAAGTGAAATCATACCTAAGGCATTCAAAAGACCGCCGTGTCAGGGGTTCAGCTAACGGTGCATCTACTGTGTGTGTCTTCCCTCTTAGGCACAAAAAAAAAAAAAAAAAGAAAAAAAAAAAGAAAAAAATATCTCCACAAACAGGCATTTTTTTAAAATTACAACAAAAATTATATAGAAAGAGGAACACCACAAAAAAAAAAAAAAAAAAAGTTTTGCCTTGCTTTACCTCCTGAGCAGAAGCTACAGGATTCAGTGCTCTTTTCCCTTATGGATCACGGACGGAACAGGTCAACTTCTATTAATTGTAGCTGTTGGGATCGGCATCATTTTTAGGGGGAAATGATCTCGCCTGAAATGTGAACCATTCTTTTTAGGCGTACCTATATATACCATATCTATGGCTATACGACACACGCACGCATAGGTGTATCCGCCTGTATACGTGTATCTCTAAATATGAGTTTCATAAGCTGCGTGGCTTATTTATCCGGCTACGAAACACGAGCAATCGTTTCTTGCCTCCCTCAGAAGCAACTTCAGTGATAAAGGACAGTGTGCCATATCAAAACAGCCCAGCACACCTTAAAAAGTAATCTTTTATTGACTTGGAAACTCCTAGAAACACTTTGCTGAAAGCTCGCAGCGCAAGAGGACGGGAACCGCAGGCGTAAGAAGTTGGTACACAGCTATTTAAGTTAAACTGCTTCAAGAAAAAGTCTAGGCATTGTCGGTTTTTTCATTAAAAATGCTTGATGAAGAAATGTTTGGATCTTACTGGGTTTTTTTTTAAAAAGTTTATACTTCTCACAGCCTAAATATTCTCTCCATAGACTTTCCAAGTGGTTAGCTGACGCTGTTGGCGTAAACAGAGGTATGTAAATATATAGGGAAAAAATGGCAAATTACAGTTGAGCATACAAAGAGTTAGGAGGTGGCTGCATTTACAGGGGCTGAAAGGAAAATGAAAACAACAAATCGTTAAAAAAAAAAGCCTAAAAAAATTAAGGGACAGGACTGGCTGTCGTGTGCAGTAACCGTCCCCACTGTTCTGCATTTGTTTCCACCTTCAGAACCTTAGTTAAAATACATCACTTGTCTAACGCTCACATCTGCTTTAATGGTGACGTTTAATTCTGAAATATTTTCAACTAGTGTTTCTGCATCACAGATTTCTCTCCTTTTTCTCCATACTCTAAAAAGACAACTAAAGAGCAATCAAAAAGGTGTCTGACTTGGCCATTCAGACAATTGCACCCTTGTGGGAATGCTGGAATGAATGGTACAGTGGACACCCCAGCACTATTGACGTTATAAACATGTAAATGAAACACATTAGGGCAGACAATCAATTGTCTGTGAGCACTGCAAACCTGCACTCCCTTTCTATGTGACAGGCACAAAATAGTGTCTACCTTGGGAAGCCATGGTCTTGGAGAAAAAAAGGACAAAGAGTCCCCTTTCACAGAGGAGAAAATGCACCTTAAAAGCACTGGGATAATTCAGATGCCAAAAACTGTTGTGAGGCGAAGAATTTCCGATTTCTTGGAATGAATGTGGGGCTGCTGTAAAAGAATCAACACCCTTCTTTCCACTCTAAAGGGAGACACACATTTTTCTTGGGGAATATTACCAGCCTGTCCTGAGAGCTTGCATCTCAGTCTCCCATATATTTTCCCTACCTTGGGCAGTTGGCTATGTATAATTATCGGTAATTAACTTGTAATGGTTTCCTTATTTTTTTTTTTCCTTTTCAAATACAGCTTTTCCAGCCATCAAATGTATTTTCTTACAGCAATTAGAAATCCCCCCAAAAGTTTCCTTGCGAAGCATGTGCGATAAGCAAAAGCCATAAGTCCCGAATGGTCACAAATGGCAAACAGTAAATCAGGCGCTAATCTCCAAATTCGCTGGGTTTCTCGAAACTCAGAATAAAATAAATAGACCAGCCTTGGCGCGGAAAACAACCTCCTCTGCTCCATGTCACAGCTCACCCCGGACATGAATCTGCACCGAGAAAATGCAGCTGGGTAATCATTACGCCCTGGTCACTCGCATTTATTGCATTAATTTTTAATACCTATCTCCAGGTGCTTTTCTGGAGGTAGTACATTTGTCTCCCTCCCCAGTAACCAACTCTCCAAGTAATCTCCTCGCAACGGATTCCCACCCCTGCAGCGGTTCCCGGGCAAAGGAGCGCTCCCAGATGCCCGCTCTGCCTTCTGCCACCTGAATGTCACAAAAAGCAGCTTTCCTCCTCACACCCCAGCCTCAGTCTAGCTACCTCCAAACTTCTCCAGGCAGGGAAGACAAGCCTCACTTCCCACTCACTAAAGGCAGCAGGCAGGCTTTTTTTTTTTTTTTCCCCCCCCTCTCTTTTTCAAGTGGGAAGTGAAGGAGGGTTTTTTTCCCCCCTTCCCCAGCATCCCCGAAGGAGGGTGGGTGGGTATCTTTTTGGGAAAGGCCCTGAGCGAGTATAATCGTGTCTGCTTGTTTGGTCTGTGTTCTCCCTCGGATCAGACGCCCTGAAAGCATTGAACTTTCTCCCTTTTCTTTACAACTGGAAGCGAGATGGCAAAGGAATCAAAGAGAGCTGTTTACTGAAACTTTGGGGTAAATTAGATCCAACTTTCCCCCCTCCTTCCCCTCCTTCCTGGGGATTTTAATTTTATTTTTTATTTTTGCGGGGGGGAGAGGAAAGGAAGGGAAAGGGGGAAAAACCAACACCCAACAAACGCCAGACCACAAGACGACGGAGAGAAGCAGCTCATCTGCTGAGGCAGGGCAGGGCAGGGCACTCGGCCGGCCGGACAGCGGTCCCTGCCCGCGTCCCCCGCTCCGCACCGCCCCGCACCGCTCCGCGCCGCACCGCACCGGCGCAGCGGCCGCCAGCGCAGCCCCCGCCTCCGCGGGGCGCCCGTGCGGAAAGGGGGCTCGCTGCCCTCTCCTCCTCCTCCTCCTCTTCCTCCTCCTCCTCCTCCTCCTCCTTTGCCGCGACTTCTCTCCCGAGTGAAAGTGCCGCGAAGTGAGTCAGGCGCCGGGAATCATCTGACCGAACTTCCCGGAGCGCCGCCGCATTCCTGGGCTGCCGCTCCGCGCACCTCCCGCCCCCCCCGCCCCGCTTTTGGGGGTCCTCTCCTTCCCATCCTCCCTCCTGCCACCCCCCCTCCTCCTCCTCCTCCGGGGGGCTCACCCCTCATTGATTTCCACATCGCCTCTCTCATCCCCCCCCCCCGCCCCCCCCGGCTCCGCACACCAGCAGCTCTGGTCAACCCCGTTATCTCGGAAAATCCCGAGCTTTCTGCCTTTCTACCCTCTTTAGCTCCGCCGTAATTTTCTCCAGCCGCCGTATCTAATCCCGAGCCTTGCCCATCCTCGCACACACGCAGAGACACGCACACAGGCGGGGAGCCCACTCGGGCATTAGTTGGATTATTCTGTTTCCCCCCCGTCTGTAATTTGTATGGGCTTGCACTCACGCTCCCCTAGCTTCCTTGGTGACCACCGATTTTTTTTTTTTTTGGTGGTTTTTTAATTTTATTTTGGTTCTGCTGCGTTTCTAAGGAATTTCTGTCTGATTTCGATAAGCATCACCGTCTCTGGTGTTATCAGCAAAGACACAAGCTCAGAAGTGACATCTTTTCCACGAATCCAGGGAAGAAGAAAAATCCACTCAGTCCAGATAAATCCTGGGTAATTCCCAACGGGAAAAGCATTGGATACGTGCTTGTCGAGAAAGAGAAAATGAAAAAAAAAAAAACAAACCCAACCCTAACCAAACCCACCCTCGCTCATCTACCTGCTTCTCAGCACCAGGACATTTCTCCCTCGGAAATGAATGAAAGAAAGAAATTGTGGGGCACAAAGAGAAAAGAGTGGAGAGAGAGAAAGTCGAGAATGAATTCCCCCTCCCTGTCTTGGCCAGAGCAAGGCACTGAAGGGAGAACTTAGACCTTCGCGTAGCCAGCGCACACACTTGAAATGAAGTTTGCAGGATCCTGAAGTGGTTACCTTAAAAATCGCAATTAAACTTTCGACTCCCAAGTGTGGTGGCTTCCCAAGTTAGCGCAGGTCCCCGAAAAGGCACTTTTGCCTGGGAGCACCCAGGGGCCGGGGCGCCCCGCTCCCCCCGCCGTCCCGAGGACCCGGCTGCAGCAGCAGGGCGCCCAGGCTGCAGCCCGGGGTCCTGGGCGAACAGAGGCCCCCAGCTTTTTCCGTGCTTTTTGCGACTTAAATCGTGTTGAGAAAATACTAAAGCCGTAGACGCATCCCTCATCAGAGAGCATGTGATGGGTTTAACACGCTAAACTAATAATCTTGTATGAAAAAGCAAGGAGGCTGAAGAAGAAGAAGAAGAAAACCCCCTCAAAGACTCAGAATATTCTTTACTGCAAAAGAGCACTTCTGGATGCGTTGCTTTAAATCTCATTCTCTTTTTCTCTCAAAAATGACTGTTTAACATAAGAAAAAAGGCTACTTGACACAAAGCTTTTGTTATCCAGTTGATCAGCAACGTGCTTTAGATACTTGTAAGGGGAAAAAAGCCCCACAACAGACATTGATTTTAGAAAATCAATAACCAACATTTAATAAAAAGAACAGAGGAAACACAAGAGAGGAGAGGGAAACATTACGTGTAATTTTAATGTCTACTAAATTACCCAGAGATGAGGGGAAGGGGAGGTCTCCTCTGTGAGGACCACCTTAAATAATGACAGACACAAGAGTAAAGGGTGGTGGTGGAGGGGGAGAGACTTTAAAAAAAGATAACAAGGAACGGATCCTTGGGAAGCTGCTCGGAATATATTATTTTAGTTGGGGTTTTTTTGTAATACTAAGCCAAGCAAATAGATCAAAGACAACACAAAGGGAAAAGCCAGTGTAACATAACGAACAGTTTCTGACTAAAATTCCTCTATCACTCCCCCATATGGCTCGACGCCTCCACCACAACAAGAAAAAGACACACACACACACACACACACACACACACACACACACACACTCTCACACTCACAACCTAGCAGAGGGAAGGGGAGGGGGGGCAAGGATCATTTGTTTCTAATCAACATTCTCTTGTCTTTGTGTTTTTTTTGTTGTTGTTGTTGTCGCCCCCCCCCCCCCTTCGCCCCCCTCCCCCCCCCCCCCCTTAAATGAAGTAGCTGAGCTATAAGCGGACGGGTTCAGGTTCACACAAATATCTTCCTTTCCTCCGGCTCCTTCGAGAGGAAAGTTGTTGAAAGTGGGGCCGGGATGGCCATGCGAGGGGCTGGGGTGGGGAGGGGGAGGCTGGCGGGGGGGGAGAGGCTCTCAGCCGGAGGAGAAAGGAAGAAACTAAGGGAGGGACGGGGAGAGAGACGGAGAAAGAGAGACCCACACCAGTGAAAGCTGCCAAATGTGAAATCAGCCCAGAACACCGCGTCCCACTGAGCCCCGGCCCTCCGCGGCCGGCGGAGACCGGGGGAGAGGGCAACTCTGGACAATTGGGCACCAAACTCATTAGTAGTATTAATTATTAGGGAGGAGGAAGTTTCATTTTCGAGTCCCTAACAATAATAATAAAAAAAGAGAGAGTCGCTAACTCGGTGCCAGCCTGCCTCGGGGTTCTCACGCTGCCGGGTTTTTTCCCAGGGCCGGCAGCGGGGCCGGCCGCCCTCCCGCCGCCCGCCCCGCTCCGCTCCGCTCCGCGCCTCTCCGCGCCTCCCCCCGCCCGGCTCCGCACCTCTCCTCTCCCGGGCCCTGCCAACCGGCTCCCAAACCACCCCGGCAAAGCGGCGGGCGAACCGAACCCCCGCCGCTCCGCCCGCTCTCCGCCGCCCGCTCCGCGCCCGCGCAACAAACTTTGGGGCGCGGCGGTGGCGCGCTGCTCCCCCCCCCCCTCATCCCCGCTCCCTTCCTCCTTCCTCCTCCTCCTCCTCACCCCTCCCCAACACTCCGCCGGCGCCCCGCGGCCGCGCAGATCCCCGCGGGACAACCCCGCGGCCGCGGAGGGCGGCGAGCCCCGGGCGGGAGCCGCTGCCGCCGCCGCTGCCGCCCGGGCGGGCGCCGTCCCCGGTCCCCCCCCGCTCCTCCTCCCCGTCCTGCCGCCGGCTTCCCCCCCCCCCCCCTTCGCCGCGGCGGAACCGGCCGGAAAAGTTTGCTTGGGGGGGCGGCTTACCGTTTTTCCTTCGGGGGTTGGCTTGTTTTCGCCTCTTACACCTGGGGCCATCCGCCATGATCTGCTGCTTCATTGATAAGAGTGGATCAGATGGCAGTTCGCATGGACTCGACTCCCTGATTCAGCAGCACGCAGACTCTATGTAACAACCAAACACAGCAACAATGTGGGCATTGGTATATCCCATTTAAATGCAGGGCGCCAACGGGGACCCGAATTTGCACCCGAAAAAGAACCCATCCACGCACACGGCGGGGTTTGCCGTGCCGGGGGAGGTGGGACGCAGACGGAGCGGGCTCCCCCCTCTCTCCCCAGCCGGGCAGATTGCTTCTTTCTCGCTTTATTTATTTATTTTTGCGCTCTCTCTGTGTGTGCCTGTGCGTGCGTGTGTGTGTGTGTGAGCGTGTGCGTGCGTGTGCGCCTCTCTCTCCCCCTGCGTGTGTGTGCGTGTGTGTGTGTATTGCACCAGCAAAGCAGATCAGAGAGAGACAAGAATTACATCTCAAATGAGTCATAACTCATGACCGTATGAGGGAATGCACAGCTTTTACAGTAGGCTGTTTGACTCAATGCTAGGCGGACCATTTCCTCCTAAAAGTACTTTAATTTGACATTCGAACTTTTCACATGAAATGCTAGCCTTCGCTCCTTCTTCTCCTGCCTTTCTCTCTCTTTTTTTTATTTCTTTTCTTCCCCCCCCAAAGTGCACTCCAGCCAAGTGATAAGAGGAGAGGGAAACATGGCTCTCCCCTCTCCTTTTGGGGTAAAGCACAGCACGGAGACCTCCCCCTCCCCCTAACAACCAGCAGTGTAATTATAAACCTCTGTCACCTTTTTAGTCAGTTTGACAATATTCAGGGTTTCCCCTGCCCCTTAGTTAAACAAAGCTTCAGAGTGTCAATTTTTTTTTTTTTTTCCCCAGAAAAGAAACAGAAATCAAAACTACCGCTGTCAGAGTTTTCAGGCTTTCAGTTGGGTTTTTGTTGTTTTTTTTTTGTTGTTGTTTTTTTTTTTTTTTAAACTTGTAAACTTTTGGAGCTGCTGTGTGCGCCGGGGCTGTGCAGGAGCTCTATCTGTCAAAGGGAGAGGGCAGGAGCATTTGGTTTGCTGCAAGAACGCTCCTGAAACTCAGTCCATCTCGAAGAAGATGCTGTAGCTTTAAAGATGCTTTGACTTGAGGATTAGTTTAAACAGGGGGCTATAAAAGATGTAACAGATGCAAACTGTAAAACAAGGGCAATTAACCCTTGCTCTCCTGAGCAGGATCCCCCCTCGCCTTCGCATCTATTGTCTTCTCCTGCACTGGGAGTTTTACACAAAACCTAAAAAATTATTACCTGCCTCAACAATTTTTTTTGTTCTTTTTTGCAGCAAAGCGGGGTCATTTTTTCCTTTTTTTCTTTTTTTTCTCCCCCCCCCCCCCCCCCCCTTGTGTCTTTTTACTTTGCTGGAGCTTCACACCAGGACTGAGCAGTGAAGTGTGCTGCTGCTAGGTCTTTTTATTCTGCCTGAACTCTCTTTTCAGACCTTTGCGGTTATCAAACCTGCTTGGCTTTAAAAAAAAAAAAAAAAAATCCATCTCCGAGCAGGTAAGAGGATGGGAATATTGAGAGAGTGTGTGCGGGGCCAGGGTGTTTACTCACACTCTCCTGCTTGGGATTCCGCCTGGACAGAGGGAACTGGGGGCTCTGTGGCTCTGCCTGGCTGAGGAAGGAAGAGGCTGAGAAATGTGCCAGAAACTTTAGTATTTGCCAGTTATTCCCGATCCTGGAGTGGGCAATGGTGGCATCACCGTGGCAGATCTACCAGGAGATGCAGCGGAGAGGGGAGATAGGGACGGAGGGAGCCCGGACCCCCAGCCAGCCTCGGCAATTGGCGTTTTAATGCAAAACTCCCAATGGTGAATTGTTTTAAATGCGTTTCACTACCTCTCCTGCTCCTCAGCCTCCCGCAAAAAGTTGTCAATAATTTTAAACCTGCAGATCTCGAGAACGCTTTTCTTCCCAGAGGACCGGCTAGCTTTTAAAAATATATATAGATATATTATTTTTGCTTTTTGGTAAACGACTTTGAAGTTCCAGTCAATACTTTCACTTCTTGCTTTAGGATCCCAGAAGCTAAGGTGTTACTTCACAAAATAAAATAAAGAAATGAAACTAACTAAGCAGACAAAACAGCAAACTTTCTGTTTGGGGAAACACATCCTTCGCCGGGGAGCCCTGCCCGGGGCTGGGGCTCCAGCGGTGCCCGGCCGGGCTGGCTCTGCAGGCTCAGGGCGTGCAAAGCATTAACAGGTACCTGCAAACTTTCAGAGCTAAGATGTGAAACCTGAAATAAAAAGGGCAGGAGGCGGTGGTGGGGATTTTTTTTTTTTTTTTTTTTTTTTTTGCAGGAGGACCAAGTCCTTTCCTAGCACTAAAACTTTTGCTGCTGCGTTGTAAAGGGCACCTCTCGTACCTGGCTGACAGGTAAGGGGAGCAGGGGTGGTGGTGGCACAGCCCCGAGCGCCCCGAAACTGCTCGCCCCTTCCCGGAGCGGTACCGAAGTGACTTCAGGTTTCGGTGCAGAAGGAAAAAAAAAAAAAAAAAAAAAAAAAAAAAGAAGAGGTTTTTCGCCCCAAGTATAAACAAGCCAGAAAGAAGCTAAGACGCTTAAAAATAAAATACTACCGAAATTAAATAAGCCCGCTAGAGCGTGAGGTGGTGTGAGAAAAAAGAAGGGGAGGAAAAAAAAAAAAAAGAGGAGAAAATGGAATTAAATTCCGAACCTACCTGCGAAGTCTTGTTTGTAGTTTTGGCCAGAAATGGTGAGAAGAAAAAGCATGAAGAAGCCGCGAAGTGGAGGAGAAAAGGTGAAGGGAGATGCAGCTCCTGGAGAAATTGTAAAAAGCCTTGCAAAGAGTTGTCGGAAGGACCGTTATTCCTGCTGGGCAGGTTAGGACTGATCTCTTTCTGCCACTCCAGGAAACACAAACCTGGGGACGGACTGACGTGTTACGCCTCTTCTAATGACATTTTTTTCTTTTTCTTTTCTGTAGGAGCGAGAGGAGAGACCCTGAAACACACGCCACCTATCTTTGTGGGGAGGGATAATTGAAGAGCACCAAACGTGAGCATCATGTGGAAACGTGATCGTCAAGTTTCTCTCTGGGAAAGGATCTGGGATAGATTATACCTTGAAGTCTCCGCGAACGCTTTAGCGGCAGAAATGCAATTCCACCTCCTCCCGCCCGCCCCCCGCCCCGCGCCCGCCCCCCGCCCCGCCGCTCCGCGCCTCTCCGCGCCGCTCCGCGCCCCGCCGCGCCCCGCCGCCTTCACCCCGCCGCAACTCACCGCGCCCCGACACCGCATCCCACCGGCCCCCCCCGCCCCGGGGGGCGCATCCCCTGCCCCCCCCCCCCCCCCCCGGGCTGCAGTCCCTCTCCCCCGAGATGCATCCCCTGCCCCCCCGGGGCGCGTCCCCGCTCCCCCGGGGTTCGTCCCCGCTCCCCCCGGGGTGCATCCCCGCTCCCCCCGGGGTACACCCCTGCCCCCCCCGGCTGCATCCCCTGCCCTCCTACCCCCTCCGGGGTGCGTGTCCTCCCCGCCACCCCCCCCCCCCCCCCCCCGGCTGCATCCCCTTCCCTCCCCCAGGCGGGATCCCCCGCCCCCAGGCGAGATCTCTGCCGGATCCCCCCCCTTCCCAGCCAGGATCCCGCCGGATCCCCTGCTCCCAGGCTGGATCCCTGCCGGTTCCCCCCCCCGCCCCATCCCCGGGCGGGATCCCTCCCGCCTCGCCCGCCCGCGGAGCCGGCCGGGGCCTCATCCTGCGCACGCCGTCCCGGTTCCCAGCCCCTCTCGGAGCCCTCGCCTCTTGCGGAGGGGAAAACTTACCCTAACATAATGCCTAGAAACTAAACTCTGTTCGGGCACTGCAAATAAGCTCCTGGCTGACTCCTGCTCGTTTTGGTGCTGTTTTATTTTTATCCTTAACGCGTTTCTTTTGGGGTATTTTTTTTTTCCCCTTTCATTTCAGCACACATCCAGGTTATTTGAATAGTCAGCTAAATCTGATGAAAAAAAAAAAAACCCAACAACCAAAACGTGCTGAGATCTTACAGTCTATCTGTTTTGTTCACAGATATGGATCAGGGGTGAGCTGGGCTCTTCCCGGCTCCGCTCCCCCTGGGAAGGAGCTGGATGGGCAGAGGGACAGCGCGGACGAGCAACGCGTGGGACTGAACTTCAGGGAGGTTACAAGTTTTTCACCTTTTTCAAGTATTAAAATTAAAATAAAATTACATGGGGGGGGGGGGGAAGAAGAAGAAGAAAAAAAAAGAAACCCAGACTCCACCTTTGCACTGAAGGGATTGGTTATGCAAATATGGAAGGGGTTTCCTGGCAAATACAGCTTTCTACTGTATGGTTAATTAAATCATCACTCAAAAGCCTTCCAATGTGACGCTTCTGTCGTAATCCAATCAGGTTACGTAGGTCCTAAACAAGAAAGATATTTTCCACATCTGGAAGTCAGCAATTTAGCAAGTACTGCACATTATTAACCAATTCAGAGCCCACTTCCCAAGGGGATTTTTTTTTTTTTTTTGAAGTTTAAGTGTTCTTAACCAATGCTCTGCTGTTTTGTTAATCAAAAAGCTGGTTTACACCGCACGTAATTGAGAACTAATACCGAAGTAAGTCAAGGCAGCCCGAGCTGGGGATGCTGATGCGTTTATCTGCGAAGGGGGCTGATATGGCTGAGCCTCTGCCCAGCTCCCAGCACACCCCGCAGCCCTTTCTTCCTCTAAGAGAGGTCGAAATAATCTCAAGGCAAAGATAAACTTCACGTCTTGCCTACCTACTTTCCGAAGGTAAAAGTGGAGCTGCCCAAAGGGCTGTGTTAAAGATCTGCGAAACAATTTCCCTCCTTTGACAAGAGTTAAATTTATTACAGCACCTTTTTTTTTCTCTCCCCCTCCTGAAGAAAACTGAAACAAATGGTACACTGATCCGACACTATACTTTTACTTACGTTAAGCTAAGATAAACTGCTCGTGAACTGTGGATTGAACGTGTGCCTAAAGCCAGAACTGGAATGCGAGCAGTAGGCACCAGCGACTGCACTCCCAAAGCTGCGAGCCCACCTTTCTGGTGATGCGGCACCGCGAAGGAAGGCGGGGGACCCCTCCTGCCCCCTCGAAATGTGTCTTTGCAGCTCATCAGAGCCACCGAGATTATTTTTTTTTTTGGCCAGCCGTTAGTGGAACCTGCCCGGCCACTGACGCGAGTGGGTGCCCCTGCGTGAGGCGGGGGAGAGGAGGCAGCGCGGCCGGGCGCAGGGGGCTCCGGGACCCCCTGCTTGCGGGAGGGGGGGTGTCGGAGAAATGCCACCAAACCCCCCCTCTCCGGGTGCCCCCCTCTCCGACCCCGCGCCAGGCAGGCGGGAGAGGGGGAAAAGGCTGCCTGCGCCCTGCCTGCGCCCTGCCTGCGCCCTGCCTGCGCCCTGCCTGCGCGGGGTGCCCGCGGGGCCCGGCCAGCCCGGCTGCGCCGGGAGGAGGCTGCGCCAGGGCTGCCAGCCACGGAGCGGCTGAAAGCAAATCTGCCTGCAGACCTGGCGGTCTGCTGCCGCTGAAATCCGTAATTATGCAAAGGTGGGAGCAAGGTTCTCTTTTTTTTTTAATTATTATTTTTATTTACATTTTTTTCTGGTACGAGTTAGCTTGGCTTTGCTAAAAGTTTTGCTGCCACTGTTCGCTAAATGCCAACGGTATTTTCTTGCATTATTTTCTTGTCCATACCTAAATATACCTGTAGATCCAGAGGCATACCACACGGACACAAAGCGATGGTATCTTAATGAAATATATAGCACAGTGCAAATATCCTGAAATCAGATTCAAGTATTATTAATTTGAATTAGATCCTCTCAGATCCAGGAGACACTGCCTATAAATCAAGGGCAGTCTGGCAATTCCTTAAAGAGCTAAACTGAATTTAGATGCGTATGATAAAAAGAAAGAAAAAGAAAAAAGTGAATGCTAATTACTGACTCGCTCGATTTCCAGTCACCCACGTTTTACAGGAGAAAAAGGAAAAAACAACAAACAACCAACAAGTTCTCAAAATAAATTAATCCATTACAAATGCCTTAGGTATCGTTCATACATTTCCAGATTACAAAACGAGAGGCTGAACTGGAGATTAAGAGAAACTGCAGCCTAACCTGCAATAGGCAGGAGTGCCGTCGATGTTGTGCCATTAAACTATATATCTGCAACTACACGAAAAAACAAACCCTCAGACCGTGTGATGATGCTCACGGGCTTTAAGGAACATGTTGGTATTGTCAGATAATCCCTATTCATAATTTTGCAGCCTGTTCTTTCAGCCCTCAATCTCACAGTTTCTCCAGCTCTGAAGTGCCTCAGCAGGGCTTGCATCAGAGCATATGAACCGCTCTCATCTTCGCAGGAGTGCCAGAGCTCCCCGCCTTATTAGACATTATTTTAACGTGGTATAGGGGGGGTGGTATCTTTTTTTTTTTTTAATTTTTGGACACTGGACATAGACATTTAGCAATCAGCTAAACCCTTCTGAGATGGATTTTAACCTTAATCCAGGCGATGATTTCCTGCCCTGCTCTGAACTAATAACGGGCGTGCAGCTTCTTTAGGAGACGGAAATAATGACAGCCTATAGATCCTGCCTTTGCTGGGGTGGTGCTGGCAGCCCGGCTCCCAGCCCCTTCGCGGTCAGCATCCCCACGCACAGCCTATGCCTTGCTCTATTTTAAACTTTTGCAAATACGATCCCCCCCACCCCATCACTTTAAAACCAAACAGACCCAAAATATCCTCAGAAACCCCAGCTCCCTCTTTGCGTAAGGCACCTGGCACTGTGGCTTGGAGGTGGTTTTAAGGGCAGTTCTCTGGGTGCAGCTTTTCCCTCTTTTCCTCAAGTTTTCCTGCATGGAAATGCAGAGAGGTGAGATGGGGGCAGCTGGGTGGTCCTGATGCAAACCTGCCCGAGCGATGCTGCCTCCTCCTCCTCAGTAGGTTTGCCTTTGTCCACCGAACCCATCGTGGTGGAGATACCCCCCCCCGGAGATAACCCCATGTCCCCCCCATCCCTAAGTGGGGCAAACTCTGCTGCCAGGGGCTCATTATCATCAGAAAGAGTCTGTGCAGGGAGAGACCCTCCCAAAGCCCCCCAAAACCCTCCAAGAGCCTCCTGAGCCCCCCCCAGGCACCCAGGTGTGATGGGCAGGGGAGGGGACCAGCCACCAAGGTGGGTAGCAGGGCACAGGCCCTGGAGAACCTCGGCCTTCTGCTGAGCCCTGACGCTGTCGTGGCTTTGTGGGGACCTGGTGACACGGGCTGGCGGGATGATTCACGGCCTTATTTATTTCAGTGTGTTTGCTTTTTCCCCGGCACAGGATGAGTAACAGGGAACGCATTTTTTTGCCCACGTGGAAGGAGGAAAATCAGGGTGTAACAGCAAAAATGCTCTAGCTGATAGGTTTCAACTAATACATTTTAGAGGCTGGTGAAGACAGGTTGAACACCTCTAAAAGCACGTTAGCTGCTCTAAGTCTTTTACTTCGGGTCCTTCACAGTCAGGGCCCTCCAATGTTTTCCCCAAAATGTGGAACCCTTCCTGCATTAGGGATTAAACGAGGTGTGCCCACTTGCAGCCGAGCCTGGCGAGAGCATCCTTCCCCGCAGCCCTGCTCCGCCGGGGGAGCGGCTGCTGCAAGCTTGGGGCTCCCCGTGGGTGCCGGCTGCTTCTCATGCACGGATCTCTGGGGTGCAGAAGCTGCCCTCGCCTCCAGAAAAAACTGGGAGGCTGGGGAAAAAAAAACCCAACAAACCAACCAAACAAAAAAATACCCGGGGGAGACTATTTTCTGCAGTCACCTGTGGTGGTAGAAGATAGGACAAACTGGAATAATTTTTCTGAGCAGGGAAAGCCCCATGTGGCCCCAAGACACTGTGGGATACTTTTGCTCAATACAGGTGTCCCTATAAACTAAGATTTAGAAAGCAAAGCCTTTTTTTTTTTCCATGTCCACATGGAGGAGAGGGCATGGAAGAGAGGAAGAAAGGGTCAGGGAACAACTCTCCCCCCACCCGCTGGTGAGGTATTTGGGAAGAAACCTTTTGAATCAACATTCCCAAAGTTTTCAAGTTCCTCTGCGGAAAACCCATGTAGGGATAGGATACGAGCCAAAAGCAAGGGAAAAGATTGTCTGGCTTTAATTTATCTATCCCTGGGCATTTCTAACAAGCAGATTACTGTAATATTTAATCTCGTGCGAGTCCCTGCACATTAAAAGTGAATCTCCCTCATATGTTTTTCTTAATTTTGTCATTTATAAAGTCGCTTCTGATGGCCTAGAGTGGCTCAGCTCCCGTCCACAACGTCCATCTGTCTGTCTGTGGTAGGAGAACAGCATCTGCAGGTCCCAAACCTGCTTCTCACACCCAGCAGAGAGAAGCGAGCGGCTCCGGCAGCCGGGAGAGGTGGCGGCGGGTCGGTGGGCGAGCATCCTCAGCCCGCTGTCCTGCACCATGAGGTGTGGGTGGTTTTCCTTCTCTTCTGGGATCGATGCTGAAGTTCGGACACATTTCTTGGCTCAGTTGGCAGTGATTAAAATTCGCTGCTCACTTTTGTTTATAGTTGGTTGTTTACTTTGTTGAATTTTTAAAAACTTGTTAGAATGCAATTGAACACAGATTCAACAGTATTTAGGCTTGAAAAATAAAGATGCATTAGAAAGATGCCTATTATGCTTCAGAATTATTAATTGACATTTTTATGATGAATAATTAATCATTTGAATAATTTTCGTATCTCTGATCTGAACACATATTTGCATATCTAATGTCTGATTTTAAATGTGATTTCTTTAGTTGCATTCTCCCAGGACAAAGACATGAAGTAAGTAACATCCTCATGCAAACCTTTTTTTCTTTGCAGTTGTAAAAGTAAGTTTATTGAAATGTAAGTTTCTATCTAGTTGTGAAGCTGTTAATAATCTATGCGTGGCATATATGCATTAATAAGACCGTGAATCTTCCGGATAGGAGCACATTTAGGCCTCATTTTCTTAAATACAGTGGTAAGGTCTCCTGCAATACATACACGTTGCTTAAAACCGTGTGGGGTTAAGCTAGGAAACCATAAAGAAATATCTCAGATACGCAGTGTTCGCTTCTTGTTTATATGACACTTAGTGAGAAGACCAAAGGTTGTTTCAATTTGAGGTGTTTAAAATATCAAGAACTTTTTATATTCAGTTTTACTGGGGTCTCCCAGTGAGATAACATCAGTATTTTCTTGTTATATTTTAATATGCCTAAATCATAGTCCTCAACCCCCCCCTCGCTCATAGCCGGTGGCGATAAAGGAACAACATAAGTTGCAGATCAGTTATAAGTTGGTCAGCAAATAGGTGCAAGTAATGGTGCTTGTTGTGCAACCCTGCTCGGCGTTGGGCTGGTATGAGCACAGCTCAGCCACATGGGGAACAGAAAGGAGGAAGGGGCAGCTGGACAAAACCATAACCAGAAAGGTATAAAAAAAAATAAATAAAGCAATTAAAGGACTAGCCTCTGCTCCACTGCCTCCGACCATCGGTTAATTATTAGCGTAGCACTGCCTGACTGGGACCCAGGGAGTTGCCTTCACTTATGCCAGGTCTGAATTTGATTTATTTAGAAATGAAAGCTTTTAAGAATTTGTATTTAGTGACACATTTAAACGTACAGGGGGCCCAAATATTCTGAATATAGGCTATTGGCTCCTTGTTGTCATACTGAGGAACCAGGGTGGTAGATGCTCTAAAAAATACCTTAAATGGATGCAGTACTATTTATGTTTAGCAGATTAAAGAAATTACACCAAAATGGAGACACAAATACTTGGTAGTGTTTAAACTCGCTTCGTGCCATTTATAGGGAAGATAGTATGTGTGAAATGTACAACTACAATAAAAACTTTTAATCTCTATTTTTTTCCCACACCGGGTAGTGAAAAATACGCCCAAAAGATAATACTTTTTTTAATGGTGGAAGTATATTATATAGACTATGGTAATCTAGTGGGCAATATCTGACAGACAGATACTGTATAAAGAAACTGTGAAATGTAGTTCTCAGAACAGGCTGAAGTTATATTGAATAGGATGTTTAGCAGTTGCATATGCTCAGTGATAACAGATTTTTTTTTCTTTTTTCTTTTTTTTTTTGCGGGGGGCGGGGGGGATGTGTTGAATTTGTAATAGCAAGAGCGGTAAACTTGAGCAATGCTTGCAGCACGGAGGGCCCAGCTCTGAGCCCGGTGCCCAGACCTGCCGTCACTTTGGCCATCAGGGTGGTGGCAACGGCAGCGAGCTCTCTGCAAAGGGACGAGGTGGGAGCTGGGCTTAAACTTCTGCTTTTTGGTTCTGAAAGTAGGAGAGAAAGCAAACATCCCCAAGATGTACCCATGTCTCTTTGCAAAGGGAGAGAACCTGCTTGGGGTTGAGGTCACCCCTTGCCATGGGCAGCAGGAGCAGCAGCAGTCCCAGGGTGACGGCACCCAGTGCTGAGAACATCAGCCAAAGCCCCTTGGATGTTGTTGTGCCTTCATGAGGCTGATGGACAACTTTGTGGTGGATCAATTAACCTGGAAAATGGAGATTTTTTTGGTTTGCTTTGTTTCAACCAGGCTGAAAGGTGATTATAATTTATATAATTACAGAGTAGCCCTTCTTCTACTTATTTGGGACTACATCAAATTTACTTTTCCCTGGTTTTCTTAGTGTCTCACTATTTTTCCTCCTGACTACTGATTAAGCTAATAGAGGTGAAGGTGCCGGCAGGGAATCTGGGTGCAAAGCTGACATTTTGACGACCATCTGAAAATTTCAGAGTCCATTAATTACCCCAACTAGTTCTTATCACCGCTGCGGGGAAAACATTTTCTTCCCTCTGCAACTTCAGGCGATTATCTGTATTTTTTAAAATCTACAGAAACACAAGGGTGACAAAGATATTTAGAAAAGCCCAAGTGATTTGAAACAATTAGATATTACAGCATAGTTTTCAAAGAAATTCCATGTTTACAGAATTGCCCAATATCTGGAAAATTGCTGCCGTTACGGGGGTGGCTGCTGACTGTATTAGATACCAAGAGAAGCAGAGGCACACGTCCCAGCGACCACCGCACACCTAAACTGCAGATTTACCCACGCACTGGCAGACATTCCCATCGTCAGGGGTGGCATTGGACTTGCCAGTTCTTCTATTTGCTTCCCTCCGACGATCAGCATCATCTCCAGCTTGTCTGTGGATGGAGGCTTGGCCAACTGGCCCCTTTCCAAGCCCAAATCTTAGACTCTGGGTTATTAGAGCTGTCAAAAACAGGAGAGAATTTTTTTTCCTTGCCACAAAAGTTTTCTCCAGGTTCTCACTCCCTCCCCAATTATGTTTTAAAAATGTTTCTTGGGAAATTTCCTGACACCCCTCTGGGTCATTTGCTCTGTGTTGTTCCAGGTCAGCGTCACATTAAAGGTACTGGCATTTGAAAAAGTCATTTCCGCATACGGATGGTGTTAGGTGCACGTACACTCCTACCAATGTTTCTTACCATATCACATAAAACTTGCTCCAGGCAGCATCTAAACTATTTTAAACCTTACCATCCTTTTTTAACACACATCAGCTATCCTGCTTCAAATCTCTGACAAGGATGTGAAAACCGCAGTGTCAGAACAACTGCTGCTCTCTTCTTGGATTCTGACAAGCAACCTTCAACCTGAAACCCTCTAAAAATGGCTATTTTTATCTTTTTTTTTTTTTTTTTAAATTCAGAAGTGACTATCTTGACTGTATTCTTTTCCCTTGTTCTGACAGGTTAGAAATGGGTGCAAAAAATGCATGAGGCAGAATATGGCAATACTGTTTGGTGTTCATCCTGTGGGTCCACCTGCCAATGGGCCTACCACAAGGAGGTTACAAATGGGTGTGATTTCCCAAATTCTGGGCTAGGGAAGAGGCAAAATGGGCTCCAGAATAATTTTGGCAGCCTGGGCTGGGTTGCTGTGAGCATTGATGTCCTTGGCTCCCAGGCATCAAGAATTGTAACTCCAGGTCCCTATGTTCTGTGCCATAATTTGACTGAGCCATGTCCCCACATATAAAGACACTTGCATGGATCCAGCACACTGCACATATTAGGAGAGTGATATTCATTATTTGCCCTTCAATTTTGCATGTGGCATGGACAGCAGATGCCACTGAAGCCAGCAGAGATGCAAACAGGCCCACCATGCTCCCCAGAAGATACCAATATAAGAGGGGCAGGGAATGGGACATTACAACCACTGCACTCAGCGCTGGGGTGGCTGGTCCTGGGTGGAGAGGTTGGACTTGGCAGCAGTCATCCTGATGGCATCCTCCTACCCATCACTTGCCTTTGCAGGAGCCTAAACTGAACTGAACATTGCTGCCCAAAGGGTGAAAGCAAAATCAGTGAGATGACCCAGGGTTTGCTACGCAGGTTGCTTTGATGGCTGAGAGAGCTGGTGGGCAGGTTCAGGGCAGCAAAGTCAACCCTGGGTGACTTTATAGCTCATCTATACCAATGACTCTCCTGAGGTGGCTCTCTACGTGCAAGTCCTCTTTCCCTAGCAAGGAGACAAAGGGCAGAACTGGCAGAACCCAGGCAAAAGAAAACAAACCCGACTGTGGCACAGCCTTGGATATCTGCTATTGGGGCAGGCGAGTGCCTGGGTTAGCTCCTGTGCCACCATCCACTCACCAGCTGTGCCTGGCAGTGGTGTCTTCGCCTTTGCCAAAGCCTGCCTGGTGGTGGCACTCATTTTTGGGAAGACAGGAGTTATCGGTGAGGTCTGTGTCTGGAATTTGGAAGGTAGCATTTTGGAGGCAAGAATCAAGGTTTGAAAAGCCACATCTGATATTTAGTGTTAGAAAGTGGATGTGGTTAGAGGTGGGAGCGGTGGAGAAAGCGGTGCTGATCTACACATGAGGAAGGCAAGCTCTCCCTCATGGCTCATGGTGAGCAGGGAGAAATATAGATCAGAGACTGAAAACACTGCAAATATTTGTTCTCATTGTCAGATGTTTCTATAAAATCAGTTGTTACTGAATCACCGCTGAAGTTACTGAGCATTTAAATAAGCAGAGAGTGAGAAAAGCTAAGTCTAATTATATGTTTCATGCCATTTACAGAGGTTTCCAGGGGATTTTCTTTTAATAAAAGTGCAGTGCATCAAAAAGAATAAATCCTACAATTTTGTTATTTACAAATCAGCTGCTTCTGCCTCAAGCTGACAGACTTATCCTCCATCTTACACCCTTCTTTCCACCCCAAAATGCACCCAGTGCATTGACATTTCTACTAATACTCTTCAAGTATCTACATGCTGTTTTATGCTCCTTATGTTGGTAAGCAAATGGATCAGAAGAAATCAGCCAAAGACATAAAAAATATTCTTAAAGAAAGATACAGAGAAAAAAACCACAACGTTGGAAAACGTGCAACATAGATCCTTTCCAGATGAAGAGAACAAGCGCCTTTTACATCCCTGCCCACCAATTCTTGAAGATTTCAAATCGGAAGCCTGGCTGGAGATATGATGTAATCAATTAGTTAAAATGATTTACTAACCCAAAATATAAAACCTTTCTGATGATTAATTTTTATCCCCTTCACATTTTTTTCACCACGACAACCGCTCTGCCCCTTTCTGACTCCAGATTATTTAGCAGTTGACTTTCGCATTTGGAGCGTTGCATATCAATCCCTAAGACCAAAACATGCCACTAATATTTTCTCTGCTACGTAATCTATTGATGCAGCACCTAACCCTGCAGCCCTCATCTGTGCTTCAGGGAGGAGCAAGTCGTACCGAATCAGGCCCATAACTTGCTCCTTGTTGAGGCTATCCTCCATTAGAGGTGAAGGAAAAATGAGAAAACCAAGAGGACACATTTGTTCTTGCCCAGCTCGGCTGCTGTCGTGATAAAGGAGCATGCTGACTGCTTTGGCAATTAAAACGCTACATGCAAAGGATACCAGAAAAACAGAGGAATGAAAATAAGATGGTTTCTCTCAAGTGTGAACGTACCATGCACGCATTACACAAACTACGCATGCTTTATAGAGGTCTTAGACTTGCCTTGCAACAGCCCTGCCATTCCAGGATGGGCCTCTTTCCCAAGCAGACACTGTCTGTTGAGCCAAATTGTATGATTTTTTGTGATATGGATATATGTGGACTGGGGACTAAATTAAGGACATTAAACTCAATTTCCTTAAGACATGAGCCAGATTTTAATACTGCAGCTGTCCAGAGGTGAAAGGGTAATGAGGACATGAGGAATTCCTGGACGGGAAAGGGACACTTGGCCCAACAAGTCCGTCCCCCTTCAAGTTTATTACAACACACCTCCCCGCGTTGTTGATATATCCTCCAGCCCTGTCTGCCTATATAAACATGTCTGGCTATCTCTTCTGTTCATTAGTACTTCGGTTCACTTGGTGGTTTTATTTGACATAATGCTTACTACGTTGTGAATCGGGTAGCTCTACATGAATTTACTGTTTATTGTTAGACCTTTCCTTTTTAATTGGCATAATCTTTTTTTTTTTTTCTTTTAAATTCACCAGATACAACCACTACTTCAGTTTTCATCCTAATTATGAAAATGTTAATGTTTAGGTCTTTTTTAGAAAAGATTAGGCTCAGCCTTCATTTATATCAAGCATCTTTAACAGCCAGAAACAACGATTGCTTCATATCTTATTCCTATTTGAGTCACTAAAGTTCTTCTCTGGAAAAGGTGATCAAAATTGGAATTATTGGAGAAAATCTATCACGTTCCTTATGCGATAACAGTTCTTTTGATTTGCAGGCTATGCTTTGCTGGAGTGTCCATATCACACTTTACTTATACTGAATTGGCATTGATTCAAAATTGATGTTTGACAGATTCAGTACAATTTTTAAGGTGGAGCAGGACTTCTGGTAGCCAAGTATTAACTTATAATGATCTCCGAAAGTCAAGAAACAGCTTTGAAGGCTGGTGGGAGGAAAAAAGCTCCCAAGAAATCAGTAACGTTACAAAGATTTCTAACTGCTAACTGTTCTTCATTTATTAAAAACTATCTCCCTTTAAATTTTCTGCTAGCAAAGTTGAGAGTGAATTAGCATACAGATGCTTCCTCAGAATGCCGACATTTTAAAAAACCCAGGTTTTTCCCTTCCTCTGAGACAACTCAGAGGAGAATGTCATTAGAGATCTGAACACAAACATGGGGACAGAAATGCCAGTCACAAATAAACCTGAGTGATTTTGAAATTTCAAAGACCAATAGGCTGGTGAAACAAAAATACTCTGGGTGAAGTATAAAGTGGGAAGCAGGCAAAGTAGATTGCTGTGATGCAAGATCGAGAAAAGACTCTTAAATTTGTTGTTTAAGCGTGTTGAAATCCCAGAAGACCAATATGTTTACAATTATTTCTGATATCTAGCTACGCTCTCTCGTTTAGTGAAGCAACTTGCTTTTATGACGAATAGAAGGTTTGATTTTTTGTTATTTTTTATTTTATTTTTTTTAGATTTTCCCCTGAAAAAAGAGGCACTGCTAGCAGAGATTGTTTAGGGAAAGAAATTCTGCACCCGGCTGAGAAACACTGAGGTTTTATTCAGGAGCTAAGATGGCAGCGCTGGGTGGACAGGGAACTTTGAGAAACTTGGAAACAGAAGAAAAATAAGAAATCTTTTGGTTTCAGGCAGGTGAAGAAACAGTTATGACAGAGAGGAAAACATGGGCATGTAGCTGGTGAAAAAAGAAAATCAGTATATAGTATCTAAGAGGCATAGAAAACTTCAGGTTTATATCCAAGATCCACATTGATTAAGAACACCCTGTAAAAGTCTCAAAAAATTTACCTTTCAATTTGGAGGATTGAATCCAACCTTACCAGAGAGCTGGTAATCGAAAGAGGAACTGAAAATGCCATTTTGGGCCTGGACAGGATTGCTCTGGGCAATGTAAGAGACATTTCCCACGGCATCTGTTGGATTGTAAACACCCATAGCTTAAATCCTTGGGTTTTTTTATTCCTAGTCTAAAGGTACTGTTTGGCAAAAGTTGAAGTTAGTATAGTGACTACCACAATGTCAGATTGCTCTTTTGTGAGGGTCCTTGCATAAGGATAATAAAGAGAATAATTGGTAAAAAAGAATATAATAAGCTGAAATTTTAATCTTCATATAGTTCTGATAAATGCTCATGAGGCCAAATGTTTTTGGTCTTTCTGTTGAAAGATGATCCATTAAAATGAGTGCAGTAGATATGGCAGTAAAGCCAACAGTTTGGCTCTAGTGTTGGACAAGTTGTTTGAAGTAATGTGGACGTAAAAGTTGAGAAAAGTAGTAGAGCCATAGTAAGCAGAGCCCATTTTTAACTGCTGCGCTGTTTTATTTAGATACCTGGTGAAATTCTGTGTAGTTGCCATCAGGGACAAAATAAATACTAAAAAGTCTTTAGTTAAATAACCTCAGATGCTGGAGTGGATCCATTCAGTCCTGTTTAGCCTTTTTTTCATTGAATTTTATTTTTCATCAAAATTTATTGGAGGACATATCCTTCTGTCAAGTGAAGGGCCTAATCATTGGACTTCAGAGTCCTGTTCTTTCTTTCTTTGCCTCTGTGCCATCTTCCTTTCCTGGACCGGGTCCCTGGGGAATATAAAAAACTCCACTGGGAGTGAGGTCAAGGGTCCCAGCTACTGTCTTCACTTTTCTCCAGGTCCCTAGAACCCCTCCAGGTTTTAGGAGATCCAGCCCCATTTTCAAGGAGCACACTGAAAGTGAATGCAAATTGTGTTTTTCAATGAGGAGACACTCTTGTAAATGGGATTTAGGGGCCATAATTTCATCCGTACTTCTGAAAAAGCATCAGGAGATCTGTCAAGGTCCTCCAACACAGCCCTGAGCCATGGCAGAACAGAAACAAGCCCCGAGGCTTTTGTCCTGTCCCCGGGTCTGCTGGTTACACCGAGCTATTCTGGACAGGTCTGTAGCCCTTGGGGCAGAAAGAGACTGGCAGTGCTTCAAAACTACGTGGGGCTTGGGTTTGAGGGAAACAGGATTAGCTTTGTTATCTGACCCTTACAGTAGAAGCATATGATAGCCATCCCTGGGTTAAAAGGTCTTACCCAAACAGTTATCCATTAAATTGGGATAGAAAAAAGGCTGTTTCAAAAAGATTTTTTTAATCATCTCCTCTAAACTTCCCATCTTTGAAGAATTAAAAAGCTCAAAGCCTCCTCTTGTCTATTTTTTTCCTGGAATTCCAGTTCCTCCCCAAGCTCTTTCCTTCTCTCCAAGCAGCACCTAGGTCTCCCTCTTCCCTTTGCATGGCACCCTCCACAATTTCTTTCCATCCCTCTGCCCACGTGGCGCATGTTTTCACATTTTCCACCGCATCAGGAAAATCTGTTTACTTTGCTCCATCAGCTCTGTGCTCCAGCACAGCAGCGCGGTCCTGGCAGTGCTGATGCTGCATTTGCTGGTGATCTGGGTCTTATGTTTATAACTGGTGTTAAACAATTGTTATTAGAGCCCCTGTAACTTTTATGTCCCCGGCACATTTTGATACGTCACCTTTGATATTCTGATTTAATTCTTTTACATAGGTTAGAGACAAGATAAGCTCCTAACCTGACCAAAGCACTATCCTGTATTGACTGCCAACCTACAAGTCATTCACTGACTGCTCTTTTCAGGCGGTTATCAGTTCATTAAAGTTTGTTATCGTTTACGCAGTGGCTCTGTACCTTGCTGGTAATCTCCAGTATAGGATCTTATCAAAAACTCTTTTGAAAGTCTAGGCATATTGTATACCATCCATAGTATTTTTCTTGTCTACCTTGGCAGGGATATCTTTGAAGAATTCTAACAAATTATTTGAGCAAGATTTCCTGCTCATAAATCCACATTGGTTGACTCTACTCAAATTAGGATTTTCAGCGCGTTTCCTCACTAAATCCTGCAAACCCATTCATATTCTATTTTTCATAGCTATGAATTGTGTTATGTTAATTTGTTTATATTACGATTTTTAAAAAAATATTTTTTTCATGTATTCCCCTGCATATGCATATGTACACAAAAATGCGTATATGTAATGGAGTATATTGAAGTATATTGGGCTTTAAAGCTGAATTTGTTAAAATAGTTAATGCAGTATAAAATGCAAAGGATAGAGTTAGGGACAGATCTTTGGCTGGAGTAAATGAATTTGACTTTGAATACATTTTGCTAACTTAAATGGTGTTAACTTGATTTATGTGAGCTGAGGAGTTAACCCTTATGCACTACACTTGCTTTACTTCAGTGCCAAGAGATCAAAATGACTGTTGGGATGCTTCTGATTTATTACAGATCTCTACCCACATTTCTTATGGATTTCTTTGGCTCAATAAGTGTATTTTTATTTGCTGCTGCAAAAATAATTCTTAATGTTTTATTAAATTATATGTATTATATCATATTTTGTTTCAGATTAATAATTTCTTATGCTTTATTTTTTCATTATTTGACTATTTTAGGATGTTTACTACCGTTCCCCGCTTTCTGTTCACATCTTTAGATCTTTCTATTACAATGATGAACCTGGCAATTTCTGGTAAATACAGTGATTAATATTAGATTCGTGCTTAGTTTGACTATTGGAAATAATATTGGTAATATTGGAAAGCTAGCATTTTACACAGGAAAGAATCCCTCCCCTTGAATTGAAACCAAATGAAAAATTTAATAAAATTTAAAACAAATGGAATTTGTATAATCTCATTCTTACTGGACCTGTTCAACAGGTCCTCCATGAACAGGGCGCTCTGCCTCCTGCAGTGTCCAGGTCTCTCTGCTGAAGTGCAATGATATTTTGCATGAACTATAGTCTGGTTTATAAACCATGGCGAGGAACAAGCAGTGGAGCATTGTGGTTATGGTTCCAAACAGAAGCATTTTTTCCATGGAAAAGCAAAATCTTAATTTTTTCCAAGTTTTTTTTTTTTTTAAATGAAAACTGGGTTTTGCCCTGAAAGAAGATTAGTTTTCATGAAAAGAATTAATCTTTTTTTTAATCAAGGAGGAAGCAAGTCTGACTGGCAAGCTTTTGACCACCCTGGAACCACCCTTTTCTAACCTGTGGCAGAAACATAAGATGGCAATCAGATCTAAGAGAGTTGAGCTTTCTGTACAAGCAAAGGGAAGAGCTAGGCAAAACAGCATTCATTTAAGCCAGGAAGATTTTTGGGGACACCACAGGCTCTGTGTGCATTACTCAGCAGCCTGGGAACATGCCAAAACCTGTGGGGGTCCCTAACCTCCACCCCACCAGGGTTAGACACCTTTCTTTCAATGGCAGAGGGGAAGTCTGCAGTGTTGTACAAAGCACAGCACCAGCTGCTAGTGCTTGCTTTCACATGATAAGTTGGTGATGAATGTGTCCAGCCCATGGGAAAAACCAGTTAATTTTAACATTGGTCTGAAGGAGACCTGAAACATGAAGAGATCAACTTCATCAAGCTTCAGTGGTTGCTGCCCACTCCTCTTGACAGACCTCTTCTATCTTGGGGGAGAACTGGATTTTAAGTACCTGCTCCCAGGTATGTTGATTATATTACAGTGATTAAATATATAATATATGGAACTGGAGACCAGTCTTCTGGTCATGGGACTGCACAAGGTCAATTCCATTTATAAACTGTTAAGCCCTTGGTTTGGTATGCCAGGAACAAAAATATCTAAATGAGAAGCTATATTTGTAAGTCCTGAAAGATGAGGTCCCATCTTTGAAGTCCAGTCAGAAGAACTTTTTAATCAGAATAACTACAAAACACTCTCCCATTAAAGCATATTTGCTTTCCCCTGGTTCACTACAATCAGATTGCCACTACCATGTGTTATTGGCACATTTCCCCCCCACCATTGGCTGTGTCAATTCTTTTATTGTTAGTAAGATTTCCTCTTTGAATGAATAATAAGAGCATCTTTGGGTTTTCTTAATTGTTCTTTTGAACCGAGCCTGTTTGCTTTGTGAATCTCCCAAGCTTTTCTTCATAAGAATATTTTCTATTGATTTATCCCCTAACTCTATGAGGATCTTTATGATAGTGAGGTTTGAACTCCCTATCATTAATTCCAAAAGTTATATTGAAATGTAATGTAATTAAAGTTAACTTTTATAATTAAAATTAATTTTGTAACAGTATACATGCCTACCTCCAAGTATGGGGCTCAGCACAGCTACTGGCTGCTTGGTGGACTAATAGCTTTGCCACTACAAACAAACTTTGTTAGCTTCCACATAGTTATCATACCAATCAATACCTGAATAATTAAATTCCTCCATTATCAAATTCTAGTCTTCTTTATCAGCTTTTCTTCCACCAGTAATTTTGTTGTCTTAATCTGGTTTCTTCTCTGAAAGTCTGTAGCAACCTTGGAGTTTCACCAGATAATCTTTCCTTTCTTCTCTGTTAAGTTCTCTAACCCAAATTATTTAATGCCAAAGTCTGAAATCTTTAAGGAAGATTCCACTGAATAGAAGTTTGATCAAACTGTATTTTGTTTTGTTTTAATACAGACTACTAATTTTATCTTGTCTCGCCCTTGAGTGAAATCCTATACGTGTAAGTATTTGAAATTGCCATTAATTTTCTTGATTCATTCTCTTATTGATTTTCTTTCCAACCATTTCCATCCACTGTATCTAATAATTATTAGAGATGAGGCAAGAACCAAATGCCTGCATCCATACCCCCTCTGAGCTTTGTGGCTCATACCCATCTTTAATTAACATAAACATGAGCAACAAAGTTCCCCAGACTAATGCCTAATTGTTTAATGCTACATCCTTACCTTCAACTTTTTCTGTTGCATTTTGACACAGGTTTGGTCAGGGGGGCTTCTTGAGAAAAGCATTGCACATCATGAAGCTTCATGCTCTCCTTAGACCCAATAGCAAATGACTTAAGCAGAAAGAAGAGGAAAGGATTCTGGCTCCCTTTTATACTCCTGCAAATGCAGCGAGGCCAAATCACTCCAACTGCTTTCATCTGTTCATTACGCTATAAATGCAACACTTTCCAAAAGAAATTCACTGTTGAATTAAGGGGGAAAGTGGGACACAAAACAAATGGGGGTGATAATGAATTGAAGTGATGATCTGAGGAGCTCATAGTGCTTCACAAGCATTAATTAATTAAACCTTACTAGATCCCAGTGAGGTAGGTATTATGGCCCATGCTTCAATCCTGGCTGCGGTGTGCTATTTCTGTATCTCAATATCATTTTGTTAATATGTATTCTGATGAGCGGACTGAAATGGTGTCTGACTAGTAGAGATGACTGTGCATATATTTAAGCTGTGAATATTCTGCATGATGAGCCTTCGTATGGAAACAACTTTTTTTTTTTTTTAAATACAGCCTTGTTCCTGAATAAAAAGTGCATGATAAATAAGTTATACAGAGAGGATTGAAGGGCTACTGATGATGTATAGTTATGTACAATATGTAACTCGTTCTGTTACTGAGTTAGGATGAACAGATATTTTCTTTCTGTTACTGAAAACCTGAGTGTACTTCAATGAGTATGAAATGTTCTTTCTTTTGTAATCTAATTTATCTAATTGCTGTAAGAATTTAACCTATGATTTAAACTGCAATTATTAGAGATGTGAAGAGTACATGAATCTCTCTATTAATACATTATAAAAGTTATTCTGAGGTTTCATTACAAGAAATGTGTTTTGGTTTTAGTACTGGTGTAGAGCTTTGACTCTTAATGAGTGCTTCCCCCTTTTTTTCCATCCTGCTCTAAACAAAATGTTGTTTATTACTTGAAACATTATATATAAGCCCCAAGAATATGTTACATGTGACTGGAGCTTTGGCAGACTTTGAGAAACTGAAGTTTCCAGAAATTTTGCTATGTTTAAAAGCCAGAGCCATGTTTTAAGGAAAGATTTCTACTTCCAAATGTGTGGTTGCCTGAACCTTTTACATTTTCAAGTCAGATTCCTCTGCCAAATAACACACTGTACCTTAACTATAATAAAAAAGCAGAGACTCTGTGTTTATAAAAACATTGCAGGAGCAACTGTGATCATATTTCTTGAATTTATTCTATTCGTGTGCTCAAATATGCATTTTTATAGTAAGCTCTCTATTGCACCGGTCACTTACAGGAGTAGAAAATGACATGTACAGGCAGAAGGCTGGCATAATGCAACAAACCAAACTGGTAAAGTACAGGAATTCGGAGCCAGACCAAAATATGAGGTCAAGGAAGTTGCTCTTATAATAATAGTGGTTATCTGTTTAATGTGTGATCTGGCAGTGATACGATGTTGACCATAAGCAATTACGCATGTTTCTAAACTGGTGGTATATGAGCCCTAAGTAACTATACACAAGATAGATGGGCTGTGAGAAATGGGCACTCACTCTATTCTTGTGGTTCTTCTTGCTTAATGTCAATTAAAATTACAGCTTAGTAATAGATAGAAATTCTGCTACTGTAAAATAATGTCTATATTCACTCTATCAGTTGCCATATACTTAAAATCCTGTACTGAAATAGAGTTTTATGAAGCAAGCTCCTGTCTGAGCTGATAAATACTGCATAATATTCTTCTTAATGGGCGTGTGGTTAGACAGGCTTTTTCTAATTCTCTGGTTATTATTTGAAACAGCTTTCTTTACAATCGAGTTCTAATGTTGGTGTCTGTGAATGATGCCCTTGTTCTGGATTTTGTCATGCATAAGCCTAGAAGTGAGCAATGTCCTCAATGTACATTTAGCTGCCTGGCATTGACCTAGCAGGAGTTAAAAGCAGGAAGGTCTTTATGATACCAAGCAGCCTGAGCACAGATTAGGACCTGGGAGCTGCTATGCTGTGGCCCTGGCTCTGAAACATTTTTTTATGACTTTGGTGAATTCACTGGACAGCATATCTACTCATTAGCTTTTAATAGACTTGGATCCCACTGTTAAAACAGCCTCCATGTCCTCCTCTGTAAAATGGGATTGCGTTTTCCTGGGCTTAAGAGGATGTGGCTGGAGTGGAAGCTGTGTGGTTGAGCTAACTGTGTAGAAACTGTGGTAGAAACTGTGCTAATGAGCTATGAAGACACTCAAGAAAGCCTCTTCTCCCCACGAGCAAGAAGTTGCATAGAAGTTGGCCGCTTCACTGCAAGTCCTGTGATCACTGCTGTCAGTATTCAAAGGCTTGAATCTCTGCCTTTGCACAGAAGGAGCTGTGGTCACCAATCCTGCCTGCCCCTGAGCACCATCTAGAAATAATCACTTAAAAAGCAGCATGTGACTTCCTTAAAACAAGTCCCAGCTGAGGCTTAAACAGATGGCTTCCTAAGGACTTCTGAAGGCACTTCACATGGCTTTGGCTGTTGCAGAGGTGATGACTTGATGTATATTCTTAGTAAACTCAGCACTGATACCTGCAAGGCATCTCAGAGAGAAATAGTATGTCTTTGCTGCCTGAAAGGCTGAATTGAACAAGGATTTAATGACCAGAGCACATCAGTTAATCGTTGGTAATTAAGGAGCCGTATCGGTAGTCTTGCAATAGTCCTGAAGTGGTTATGTGGTCATGGACTTTCACATCACATCAGCGCACGTGCTTTGGCTGCCATTTTGAGACTTCCCAAATGTAACCTTTCATCCTTTTACTTTTCAGAAGCATAAAAATAAGGGCTGCAAAAATCCATGATTGTGGTGGAGAACTAAATAAGGAAACATAACTGCTTACTGAAAAGCCACCCCCTCCGAGAGAAATGTCAGCGACACAATGAACACTATTATTCAGCTCCTTTACAACCAGATTGGGGGTTTATGTTAAAGTCTGTAGGAAAGGGCACCAGCATCCTATCAGTCAACCATGCTTCTGATCAGCATTCAGTGCTCCCTTTTTGGGGTAACGCTTCCAGAGGAGCCCCTGTGCTACTAGGCAGCCCCATGACTTGCTGCTTTGTGTGGGAGACAGCTGGAGGAGCCACTTTCTTGCCTGCTGCTCCAGTGCATGAGCAATATTATGGCACCTTTCCCCTTGTTACAGTTGTGCAAGGCAATGGTTCAATCGCCGGTAATAAATTGCAACTCTGAAGTATCATGAAATGGTCATGTGGAACAAATGGCTCAGTCCATCTAACGGTCTCTAGTGCTGTGGATTCTTTGCGTTGAAAGAAAGAACGTATTCTCTGTTAGGGCAGGTTTTTTTCCAACTTTTTCCATAATGTGTGTCTTATTTTAAGGGAAAATTTTCTCATTGAGCTTATCTCCTCCCATTCACGGTCTTGTGGACGCTCTACTACTTTTTGGTAATGAAATCTGTGCTTTGCAAACACTATAGCAATTATCTCCATGGAAAAGTTCTGATAGGAAAAGAATATTATTTTAACCTTCTTTACTATGATTTAGCAGTTGGGAACAAGGAAAATATCCAGGACTACTGTGCTACTCATCTCTCTGCAGGCTATCAGGAACAACTCCACAGACAAAGCTGGGAACCAAGAGTTTCATGTAATAAGTATGTGGATGCATTTTCAAGTAAGGTGAGGAAACAGTGCAGGTTGTGTTAGCTGATGTCCTGCTATTTGGAAATGCTTTTGTTGTTTAAATAAGCACAGTTTAAAACAAAAAAAAGTTAATTACATTCCAGGTGACCTTGCAGTTTTTTCTTGGTATATGGCACTCTGGTGGGTGAATGAGGAGATGAAAATATGTTCATATACCAAGTTAGTTCTAGTGAGTTAAATAGCCATGGAGCAATTTGCTAATGTTGGGAAGCTTTCATTTGGAAGATGTCCTAGTGTCTTGGAAAAATCTTCCTAGAAAATAGTGGGATTTGCCTTGTACAGTGGAATATCAAGGAAAATATTTTACACATTTTAACTGGAGCCACGTCAGTATTTAGCTGTCTGAGGAAGATATTGATCTTTATATAGAGCTGCAAAATATTTGTAAATTCGCTGGTGGGGAAAGCATGTTTCACTAAGCTGGAAAATTTTCTTTAGAATATGCCTTTTTCAGTGAAATTTTTGGTCAGAAAGAGTTAAAATATTTCCCTTTGATAATATGGAAATAAAACAGCTTGACAAGACAAACATTTCACTTCAATTTTATAATTTTGGTTTTGTATTTTTTTAAACGATATATTAGATTAACCTTCTATATTATTTCAACATCATTCAAATGAGCGCTTTTGCTGTTTCCCAGTCAACATTTTTTTGGAATATCTTTCCCGTGAGAAATTTTGACTTTTTGTTTCTATTCATTATCGAAAACATTCTTTTCTCACCAGTCTTTGTATCTAATGTATTCTCTGCATTTAGCATCTAGAACTCAATAATGCTCATCTGCATGTGCAAGGTGGTGCTGGGGGCCCTGAGCACGGCCAGGTCCAAGGCGGTCGGTGCAGGCAGGAGCAGGCAGCAGTGGGTGGGTGCAGAGGCAGCTCTGTAGGAAGCCTTGTTATATCTGTGCTGTCTTCCCTATGAGTTCTGAGTCTTCTCTATGTAAAAATAGGATTATTGTTTGTGTCTTAAACCTTTTGGTCTTCTTCGGGGAGTGTGATGTAGGTGACGGTTTAGGAACATCTACCTCAAAGCCTTGCCTTGGGGTCCCATTACACAAATGACTGGTTTTCTGTTGGTCTATGGGTTTAAGTTGGCTCATCTTGTACACCGAGACCCAGAATTTGTGTGAGGAAAGTGGGATGCATAGGACAGGGGCAGCAGGTTGTTAAATACATTCACCTGTCTCATCTAACCATTCCTCCAGTGTTATGTGAGCCAACAGACAAGGTGCATCATCTTTAAGAAATGTGAAATGGCAGTTTCTTAAAAATAGCTGTAAGAAGTGAATTAATTTCTTATGAAGGAGCAAATAGGTTTTCACCTCCAAATTACTATTATTTTTGGACTTCAGGCGCTCAAGCTATCTCTTGTGGAAAGTATCTTTTGCAAGAGTGGAACGGACAGAGCTCCAGGAAAATGGATGAAGTCTCTTGCATCTTTTCTGCATGGCAGCAAGATCGTTGGAGAGGCCAAAAGGATCCAGTTGCCTAACCCTGCAGAGCCTGGTTATCCATTTGGAGATCCTTTTGAATTACTCTAGAGGCTGGCACAGCCCCAGTTTGCCTCACTGGTATCCTGCAGGTTTTCTCCCACTTGAGCAGCACATTTTCTGCAGGAGCCGTGCTATTCCTTCCCTGCAGCCTGTGTGGCAGAAGCTGTTTGCGAGCCTCTGTGGGAGTTCCTGCTACGTTAGTGGATACGTACAAGTTTTGAAGTAAAAATGTGACTCAGAATAGCTCCGCCTTACTCCTATTCCCTAGAAACACGACTTCAACAAGGCTTACTTTGAGTGTCTGCTAGGCGCTGGGACTATGAAAGCATATTGCAGAGCGAGCAAGGTCATATCATCAAACACAGCAAGCTAGTACAAAAATTTGTTTAAGCGATGTAGTGCGGTGCTGATCTAAAGTGGTCTGAAATACAATAAAAGGTGAATCTTCTTTTAGAATTACAGCAAATAATTTTTTCCCTGGGCAGACTTTGAGGACTGCTGTATTTATTCTTGTATTTCTTCCCAGTCATTTTGGATGTGACTGAAACTGGCTGTTCTTAGAGTTGGACTCCAACTGAATGAGAGGGTTTTGCTCCAGCCTCTGCCTGACCTTGGGTTATAGGCACTTCAGAAAGCAAAAGCAGAGCTGCACAAATAACCCGCTTCACTTCTAAGTCGTACCAGCCCCATGAAAACAACTTGGGATGGGTTTCCATGGGGGTAGGCTGGTTTGCAGCCCAGCTCATCCTGGAAGAGAGTGTGGGACTGCTTTGGGAAAAAACAAATTTGCTTTAAAAAATAATTGCTGTTATATTCCTTCCCAGATGAAGGGGAAAGTTGGAGGGGAAAGGATGGGGGGAGGAATGCAGGAGGCAGCAGAAATGCATTATGCATTTATTTTTAAGTAGTAATATATCCGAGTGGTTTCAAACCGTATTTATTCTCTGGGATGTTTATGTGTTCGTGCTGAACATGGGATAACAGAGTATATAAGGATATATAGTATTAGTGAAGAAGAAAATGACTGCTATAGTACTTTCTACTCTCAGTTCCTTCTCCACTAATGCCCTTACACCTTTCTTTTTCAGGCTTTTTGTAGCATCCTAAACAGAAGGATATTGAAGGGAGCTGATTCTGCTTTGATCCTTATGCTTGTTGTCAAAGCGCTTGGGATTGAAGAGACTGTTGGCTACAATTGACTGTGACAATTAGGAGATGATCAGAGCCCTAGAGTGGAGCACTTAAAGGGTAATTTACATGTCAGTTTGTCGAATAAAAAAAAGATATTCAGCTAAGATTTTTTTTTCCCCTTAGAGCCTTGTAAACTGCAATTTGTGCTCTAGTAAGAAAAACCTGGCAGAGGAGTTAGGATAGCCATTTCCATTTGAAAAGAGGCAATCATAAGGCCACTGCTGAGCCTATTGTCCACTAAAAATGCTGATTTGCAGTCAGGGAGTGAAAGAGTGGAGCCATCACTAAATAGAACCTCGTGCAAGGTAACTCCCCCTTGGTGGCTTTCTAATGTTGGCTGAAGGTTTTATATACCTTAAATCCTGCATTTACTATCATTATAACATTGTTACTGATCATGAATGTCCTTTATCATAACAAAAATATCATACCATAAAAAGGTATTGAGGGGGAGGTGGGTGGAACAGGAGCTACCAGCCAGTTGATAGGCTCACGCCGGCTATCTATTGTATCACATCTTTCGTATTCTCTTGCCTTTTGTATGCCATCACAATTTTCTTCTTGTCACCCTTTGCACTTTGCCATTCAGGCACCTTCCATAACAGTTTTCTCATAGGTTTTCCTTACCTATTTATACTTCATTTTAGGCACACTCCCAGTAGATTTTTAGCATTTTCCACATTTAACCTGCTGGGAAAGAAAAAGAGAGAGGGAGGTGACAGTAGCTGTTCAGTTCAGAGTTTGCCTTTCTGTAACTGTGGTGTGATTAGGCTATAATAAAGACTGTATACAGACAGGGCTGAGAGAGGACTGAAGTTAAGACTGCTGATTGTTAAATAAACTTGTTTGTGATAAGTCTTTTTTTTATGTGATGGCTCTGACGAACCTAGAGTTGCTTTGACTGTAGAGTTATATGAACTTATAAAAATATCAAAAAAACACCTCTCATTATTCTGGTTGGTGTGAGCTGTAGCATATGTGGTATTCTTAACAGTTTAAGGAAGGGATATTAGTGGATATATATGAGGCTCCAGTGTTTGTATATGCAAAGAAGTGTATTTATTTTGAGGTTGCATCATAGGTTTTTCTTCCAGAGATGGCATTGCCTCCATTTTACTCTCATCTCCCAAAAAGAAGAAATGGCCATGTATTCCAGTTTGGGAACCAGAATTAAAGACTTTGCTTTGTCACGATTGTGACAAAGCAGCCTTTGCTGCCCAGACGTGCCTTGCCATAAAAACCCAGGGGCTATGTTTCTGGGGAAATTTTGTGGCTTTCAATAAAAGCCAAACATGTACACGATGGGGCTGATCCTGATCCCACTGGCAGACCCTGGTCAAACACCACTGACTTGAACAGATTTGGGATTTCTGTTGGTGCCAGGAGGATAAGGATCAGGCCCTGTGTGTGCATAGGGTCACCAAAATGCCCTTTTCTTAGTTATATGCCTTACATCCTTAGGCTTCTGGTACGTTGAACACCAGACAATGAGGTTTCCATTTCTAAACTTGTACTAGAAACATGTTTTAACCTGGCTTCTGTATGTGGTGAAGAAAGACTTCAACATATTTCTAAACTGTGCTGCATTCCCCCTCATTCTAAGATTTAATTCAAAGAAAATCTTTTAATACATAGGTTGTCTTCATTAGGAGAACTGTTATGTTATGTTGTCACTTTCTCCAGGATGCTATAAATGCGAGATGGTGGCTTTTGCCCTCTCTTGCTGTTGTACTAAACTTTTTGAACATCCCGATGTTTGTGTGTGTTTATCTCTGTATCCAATGTAAAGAACAAAGAGGAATAAATAAAATAAGATATGAAGAGTAAACAGTACAATGACAGGGCAAGTTTGGAATGACTTTGGCTTCATATGTATCTGCAGAACTGAGGCAGTGGTAAATCTGTATTAAAAAAAAAATCTGGCATAGCAGGAGGTCCTCGTCTCCCAGGTAATGGCTAAATGACGAGCAGATGAGCCATCGTCATATTGATTTAAGCATTTTGTTCCAGCCAGTCACAATTAACTTTGATTTGTTTTTACTTTCCTCTTACAGGTTTGCATTTAAAGGACTCTCAGAGCACTAATTGTATAAAATTCTAGTAACTGCACATTCTCTTGCTGGAAAGGCAATGGATGAATGAATGAAAGATTTCTGGGTTTCCCTATACTTTAGAATTAACTTCATTTTTTGAAATGTTCAGGAAGAAGAAAGTTTTACTCAGCAGCAATGCATTTTGAAAAATCTTCATTTTTTGGGATGTAGGTTAAAAAAAAAGTCTTCCCTAGGACTTTTGGAATGTAAAGTTGATTCTAATTTAACTAAGATGTGCTTTTTTAATGAATTATCAATCTACTGTTCCCATTACTAAATATAATTTTTAAATAAATCAATGTACGTATAGATTATAATGCCAGAAAGCATATTACAACGTCCCTAGAATTGCCATTCTTGCTCAAAAATACATAGGGGGGCAAAAGTCTACATATTCACAGTAAAAATACACCTTCTTATGCAACCCTGGGTTACACAGATTTAGATCTAATTTAGCTTTTAAGTTGACAAGAATAAATCATACCAGTGTAGCTGCTTTTTATATGTGAGAAATTATATTCACGGTAAGGCATTGTACAACTTGACTTTTATAGGTTTGAAATAGTTAAAGATCATGACAGATTATGGGTAGTGAAATACTATGACCCCATTCAGTACCTATCTTCTCATTCAGTCTGAAATACATCCCTTTATTGCCTTGTGAATTAAAAGTATGGTGTTGGACAACTACAGATGACTTCTTGTTAATTAGAATTAGAATTTCAGATGCGTGCTATGATGCATCAGAACTTTCTCTATTTTCTGCTAATAGGGCATACTGAGTGAATAGCAAAATGTTTTTCAAGAGCAGGAAGAGAAAATGATCTCCTGATCTAAATAAGATGTTACCTTGAGGAAAGGCACCTAACTTCTTAATGCCTGGCTTTCAGTGAAATCTTTCAAACTTGTGGCACTTCTCAAAATTGGACGAGTGTTGAACTGGAGACCTGTGATGTGGAAAAAAGTAATCTGGTCTCTGTGGTGACAGAGAACATACTGTGTATATGGCTTATAGTTACATAAACGTGTAGTCTTTACTAATTGGTGCTTTTACTTAATCAGACCAGATCTTCAAGTGATAAAAAATAAATATAGCTCCACCATTAACTATGTGGCAGCTGAAGATCTGCTCCACAAAATGTATTTTATCTGTTAAATAGCAGAGACAGTAAGAATACCCTTTGAATGCATCTCCAATAGTAAGATGGCTCTAGAGGACCACACTACTCTGGGTGTTTCATCTCAAGTGAATTTGAAAATTTACCAGGTGTTCCTCTGCTTCTCCTAGCTCACATACAATTCTGAAAAATCTTGCCCTAGGTATAATATTGGTGGTGTATTTCAGGTTTCACTGTAGCTCAAATAATTTTAAAACTAAAACTAAGAATTGAACCTTTACTGATCTTGCCTCCTTTTCATTTCAAGCTGGGCCTTACTGCAGAGTTTGGATCAAAAGCATAGTCACATAAGAGTCTATTCCAATGAAGTTTTCAAAAACAGGGAAAAAAAAAAAAAGGAAGAATGTCCTGGTGCAGGCTGTTTTTCAAGATTGCCTCCCAAAACGCAGAGGTAGGGCCAAATTTACTGCCAGTGTAAACTGAGTTTGTTCTGGTGGGGCAAACACAGGTGAGCTCATTTCTGCCCACTGAGCATGTAGACCCAAGTTTTGCTTTTTGAAGGCAAAGGCCAGCTAAAGCTGAATCATGAACCTTTTCAGATGTCACTTTCTTATATGAGAGTGCCTTTACAGTAAATTCAGTAAGTTAGCTCCAATTTCAAATAGACTCCTAACATTGAAGGCCTGTGCCATGGTCATGTGTGTGTCTGCCATGCAAACCCAATACAATGTCCTAGCCCAGTAGAGTCCTTGGAGGCTCTGCACATGTAAGGACAGACCTTACCATTGAGGTCATTACGATTCACTAAGGGATGCTGATGAAACTAGACCGTTCCCATGCCTGTCAAGGGGCTGCTGGGTGTGTTAGCGTACATCAACTGGTGTCAGTGCTGGCAGGAGTGGTCCATTTGGATGTACCCAAGCAAAGTCCCTTTTTCTCTGTGATAATTGTGATGACTGGAGTGGAGCTACTAATTTGCTGCAGTGACGGCGACAGCAAAGTCAGGCTGAAAGGGAAAGAATCATTTGTATTTGCCTTCAGAATGCTGAGGCTCCAATAAAAAAAGCGTAAGAAATATTGGGCAAAATAGAGATCTGCACATACATATTAATTCATTATTTATATCATTCAGGTTTTAACAGTGAGCAATGGTGATGACATGAATATTAAACTGCAGTGTTAAAGTGGCTCTTAGGTGAAGGACAATAGAGAGACAAAACATTTAATTCTGGTGAAGTGGTGAGACACCTCAGTTGTGCTCAGGTCCACAAAGATATGTAATCAAGAGCGTTTAATATCTCCTTAGCCCAGAGTGCGAGGGTTTGCCTCTCTCATCCATATGGTCTGTTTTCTCTAGCATCCAACATACAGGACAGGCAGTGAAGGATGAAGAAGGATCCTTCTCATCCGAAGAAGGATGAGACAACAGCTACTGTATTGATCTGAGCAGGGAGGTATCTGGTTCAAAAGCTGCATGGGTGAAGGCGGCGGCGGTGGTAGTGTTCTATGTGTTGTTCTGTGTTACCACAATCTTGGTATCCACCACTTCAAGCCTCACTCCACGGTGATGCTGGCTCTGTGTGCAACTTGAAGAGTAACCTGTGCTACCTTCCACTCAGGGTCTCGCTTAGGTGACATCCATGGCACTACACCGATTCCTATCTGTTCCTTTCCCAAGTGAAACAAAAGATTGGTAAGTTAAAGGGTTTCCAAAGCACAACTATATTTATTGTTGGGTATCAAATATGACACTTTGCATTCTTATCTGAGAAATAAATAGAAATGCCTTATTCTGTACCAGAAAGGAAGATCACAGAAACAATTCAGAATTCCAGTTTGCTTTCCTAAAGATAGGTACTATGATTTTGAGCCAGGTGGTATTTCATAAGAATAATTTCTTATAACCTTTATTATGGAGCATACACACCTGGGTGTTTAACATGTTCCTCCTTTTGCTGCTGCATGTGCAAATACTGGACAAAATAACATGGCAGAGAGTTGAAGCTAAGTATGGACACCATACCTCTCACTGAGCTTAATCTGTCCATGTCCTGTAATGCAAGGAAGCATCACTCGCTGGTGTTTACTCTGCCTTTATTCTAAATCCTTAGCTAAAGGAAGATCGGTCCAGAAGAGAGAATTTTGAAGACCAGGGCTGAAGAAATGTGATATTGTACCTGTGATCCCAGATTGTTGTTCGAGGTAAGCTAAGGTGTAACTGCAAAAGGTGTAGCGCTACTTTCCCACCCAGCTGCCAGGAAAGCAAGTGATTTCTGAGGATCTGCTTTCTGCAGGCTGGTGCAGGAGGTCTGCATGAGAGAGGCACTTACCAACGGAGACGGTCCTGTAATGCACCCATAGCGCCTATGGTAAACATAGCCTTAATCATGACTACTGAGAAATAATTCCCCCTGATCAGCACCTTGGCTTTGTTGTATATACAACTAACAGATTGGAGGGTACACTTGGAAATAAAACAGAAGACAGCCTTTTTTTTTTTAAATGTACTTACTGAGCAATAGTCCCTAGTTATGTATGTGGTTGTAACTATATTTAAGCAAATGGCATTGCTCTGCACAGAGCAGGGACCTGCACCTGGGCTCCAAGCTCTTTGGTATCATTTCAGGGCATCAGATGGGACAGCATGGTGCAAAGTGGCCCCAATGTAAACGTGAGTGGGATCTTTCTCTAGCAACGTGCAAAAAGAAAATGGTTAGAAGTTAACGGTTTGAGCATCTTATCTTACTAAATACACACACAAATATCTCATGAAGTCCGTAGCTTGACTTCGTTTAGATAATTTCACTTCCATTCAATCCACAATGCCAATGAGGCTCTAGCATCACCAAGACAAAACCATGGGCTTCTGGCTGGAAATGTGCCAGAAACAGGTCCAAGAGACCCTCAGATTCAGGTACTGTCAGTAGAAATCCAGCTGCCAGGTCTCTGTGTGGCCCTCGGTCGGGCAGATGCTGACCCCATGTACAGTCATGGAGGCTGGATGCTAACCCCACGCTGTTGTAAAACCCAAGCATGTGAGAAGAGAAATGAAGTCTCAAGTCTGCGGCGCTTTAAGTAAGTCTGAGGCTGATGAGAAAATTAGCTTTGACATTCTGAATTCATGCTGAAAAGTGTAAGGGAAAATGGGATGATTATTATTAATAATCAGTAGCAGAAGTCAAACGTCTGAAGGACTATTTGAACTATAACTATACCCTCTTAAAAGTTTGAAATGAACTCTTCATAAAAATTTAAAAGTTAGGATATTAGTTCATGTGCATTTCTTTAATGTCTGATTAGCAGAAAGTGTAGAACAGATGTTTTTCCCTTTTCTTCACAGATAGCTAACTTTTGCCTCTTCCTTTAAAATGTAAAATATGCATCACAGTTTGGAAAACTTTCACAAAAGATTACTTCATACTGTGAATCGGAGCTGCCTTCCAGAGGGATACATTATAGTCTGGTCAGATACAATTGCCTGCAACTACTAGTGGCTTTTTTAAAAAAGTTTTGCTATCTGGATAAACTTTCATTAACAACTCAGCATAGCTTGGGATACGTTATTTATAAGCCAGGAATTTCTCCTTTAAGGATATATAGAGCCAGATACTGAAATGATGTCAAAACTGCAATTTTTCCATTGGAGATGAAGAAAGTGCATTTGCTTACATTTATTCCCTATTCCATTCCAGTGACTTTCCAACTATAATTTTAAATCTTTTGTAAAGAAAATATTTTGACAACAAAGAAAGACATTAATGATGACTGAAACTTGCTTTTTCTCTCCTTTTCCTTTCACACTGTTTTCCAAACCACCGTGTCTGTCTTATTTTTCAATATTTGTTAAAAAGCCCCTTTCTCAAGCGAGCGATGATCAAAATAAACCCATCAGCAGGGAAACGGTGCAGCCCCCTCCCAGGTGGGAATAGACACTCACTTGTATTCTCTTCCTTTGCCACCATTTTGTTACAGCCCTGAAAAGCAGCAAATGGTGGTTATTGTTTCTTTGCAGGGTATAGTTTTGTACTGGATCCATGTGCAAAGTGTAAACATGTCATCAGTCCTCATTTGCTATATCCAAAAACATTCCCCATGTCCATATTTGATTTTCAAGTGCATCTGTGCGCTGATTGAAACCCTCCCAACATGCTGCTACACAAATGCAAACCCACACATTGCTGATTTTGAATCAAATGCTCTTATGCTTCCACACTTCCATTTCAAAGTTTGCCTCAGAGTTGCAGTATGTGCCCTTTTAACACATTTTTTTCCCCTCTCACAAAGAGATCCCTGTGTTCATCGCAGGAGCCTGGTGCAGTCTTTTCCATTTTGTTCTTATTTATTCCTTGGAGCCTGCTTTTATTTTCACAGCTTATTTATCCTTTGTTTACAGCCCACATGTGCTTTTAAGCAACAAAACCAATATTTAAACAAAGGAAGTAAAATGCTGAGTTATAATATAGGAATTTTCTATAGATAGAAAGTTGGATTACAAATAGCAATGCATTTTGCTATTAATGTAGTACTTCAGAAAGGAGAGAGAAAAAGCTTATTGAGTTGCAAATTTTCCGAAAAAGATGAATCTCTTATAAAGTATGATGGAACATTTTCCTTTTAACACCCATCAAACTCCTAGCCCAAAAAAGGGGGGGGGGCGGGGGGGAAGCGCCAAAATGAGCGCAAACTTGTAATTTTAAAGCAAATCGTGTTGCACCTAATTATTTTTTCCATCCCTCCCAACGTACGAAAGTTACCTTAACTGCAAAGCTCTGTAGTACCCTTTGCCTGTCATTTTTAATCAGGTTGTTTTAGGTAATTTTTGTTATGCCCCTCATTACTGAATTGTTTATCAATAGGTGCACCAAGTGTCACTAGCTTTTCTCATCAAGCCAGGTCTGACAAAGAGCTGCAGTGCATGGGAAAGAGGCAGCTAGGTGAAACTAATGCCATAGATGTTTGATTCATTAGGAGCTTATTGTTAACGGGGATGTCTGATTGTAAAGGCTCAGTCAAGCAAAAGAGTGCAGAGTAATCAGTCGGATTTATAGTTTGCAGGGCTCAAAAAAAAAAAAAAAAGAAAAAAAATCAACATAAACCTTTGGATATAGCAGAAACAGAAAAATCCCCTTTGGGCAGCCCTAACCTGAGACCAGCCAAATAAGGTCATGCTACATGAAGGTTGCCTGTTAGGTGATGGAAGATATAGGAGGATTAGAGCCATATGGCATGGCCTGTCATACCTTCTGACTTAAGATAACAAAGCCAAGCTTTGTGCTTAGCTGTTTTTGACTGACATCATCAATTTTATTTTATGTTGGTCACCTCCGGTAACAGGAAAAAATGGCCTAGGGTTGATAACACATGCCTGTTTTTTTAGTATTAAGATGCCTTACAGCCAGTTTTGAGCTGTAAAAAATTTCAAAGAATTAGTAGCTTGTTCTTCTATCAACCATCCTCCAGCAACTGTCAGCTCCCCCCTCCCTTGTTTTCGGTTTGTACCTTGCAAATGAGAGACAGCCTTATTCAGAACCAGATGTAAGGCTCCTAGAGAATGAGCGTAATCTGTTGTACTTTAAGCCTAATGGGAAGTTTTATATGCAAGGGCCTTGAACTGATTAGTATAATTCCCTCTTTAATACAGCTGTCCCTCCAGATTAAGGTAAACCAAATGTTGCAATCAGAGATTAGTGTACCTTGCCAGTTATTAACATCCCCGGTTGCTCGGCGAGCACGTCGGACACTAATGCTGTGTATTTATTTGCCACTTCCACGCTGTAACTTGAACTTCTGCACCTGTCAAAGCATTCCAGGGAAGAGAGGGGTATTATTGGGAAGCAAAAGTTTTATACCTGTTACACCTGTTTGGTTTTGTCACCGCCTGAGATTTTCTTTTTTTCTTGCCAAGATTGCCAGGTGGTTTAATCCGTTCCTCCGATGGTTTTATGAAGAAAGACTTTGTCTGTTAAATTGCATTTGTTGCTCTCATCTGCTTTCCCTTATCGAATATGTGCTACTCACCTAAACTGCCTTTTTTTTTTTAATTTATTTTTTTCTTTTTATTTTGCCTCCCCCTGCTTTTGCAAAGGCTCTCCGGCTGCTCTTTGTGTGCCGAGGATGCGGCTCCGGGCGAGGAGAGGCAGCACCCGCTCCCGCTGTGCTCGCATCAGCGAGCGGTGCCTCTCGCCCAAGGTGGGTCACGCAGTTGTCTTCTTGCATTTGGCAGGATATCCTGTCCACCAGCAACACAGATGTCAAGGGGGACAATGTCCGGGTTATCGAGGAAAGATCTTTGCCTCCCCCCACCTGATCAGATTTTCTAGATAAATGTATACCGTAAACAGACTTTAAAAAGCTGAGGGGGGTTGAGAGTGTCTTGTGAACCATGTAGGAAATCGATAAAGTTAGGCCATGCTAAATAACCACTCCTCAAATGCGTTTAATTACTTGAGAAGACTCTTAATTTACCTGTAAATGTGAGAGTCCTGGACAAAAAGAGATACCCAACATATAGAGGAAGATGCTGCTGACTGGGGCTTATTTCTTTTACGCTGACAATTATTTAAGCATGATTTTTAATATTAGTAAAATATTAGTAAAGTTTTAATATTAGTAGCAGAAAGGAAGTCTTTGCCTTTTCGAGCCAAAAATTGAAACAAAACCCCCCAACAAAACACCCCAACCCCTGCTTTTAAATAACCTCCCCCCAAACCTACTTAAGCACCGTGCTGTTAAGAGAGAGAATGCAGGGCTGAACAAATATCAGCTGTAGTTTCTGGAATATTGTTGCTTCCTAGCAAAGACCCTACTAAGACATTTTTTTAATTGAATAGATCCCTTATTAAATAGATAATTGAATACAGTCAAAAACGGCCATTTTAGCACAGTCCCCCTAATAACAAAGTTTACTGCCGGCTGCACACTGCCTGCACGTTATGGCTTAATTGCAGATTTTTTGAAAAGACAAAAATATGTTCATATCTGAGGAATTATGTCTTGCAGCCTACTAAATATGCTAATGCAATACTAAGCAGGGATAAAGTTCTTGCCATACCACCCAACAGTTGCGTGGGACACGCTGCCAAGTTATTGTTAATTGTAAAGCACAAGCAGGCTTTGCAATCCATCTTAATTGTCATACTTACTCCAGGTTTGGCGATAAGGCTAGATGGGCTGTTTTAAAGTGACAATGTTGACAAGGGGAAAGGGTGTGGGCCTGGGCTTGCGGTTCTGGAGGGGTTATGCGCTCTGACCTGCCGTAGGTTGATATGGACAGTCTGCAAGGGGATTTTAGTTGTCATGGGGTCCCCAGGCAGTTGAATAGAGTGACTGTCTGTCCTGCTTTTTCCTGTTAGGATCCTGACACGTGGAGCATTGATGAACTCAGCATAACGTTGAATAGGAGCTTTTTGGCAGCTGAGACACAAGGGCTAAGCTGCAGGTCAGAGATAACACTAGTGCAGATCTCCTCATGCACACAGTTAGTAGCATGCTTTCTTCCCTCCTGAGTGCAGGAAATAGCTCATGTTAAATACGTTCACTTTTCAGTTTTCCTTTCTTCTAAAACGCAGCTTGACAGATTGGGCTTTTCAGCCTCCCCCCCTCCATTATTTTTTTTTCACCACCTCTGCTTTCTACCTCAGAAATACTCTTCAGGAAGCAGGAGTTAATCTTGGTGAGGAAACGATAAGGTGATACTTGATTTTTCAGGGGAAAGCAGAAGGATATGACTGCCCGGTAACTGCAGAGAAATTTGCAGGGACGCCTTTTTTTAGGGCTTCCCTTTGCTTTTTCCTTTCTCCTCCTTAGAGCGGAGGATGGCAGGTCTGGCTGGAGGTAGGCGCGAGGGGTTTAAATAGCATCGGGGGCAGGAAGGAAGTGCTGGGAAGGTACATCGATAAAAGCCGCTTCCCCGTGCTTCTCTATCAGCTCCCCGGATCAGGTGAATCGGGTCGTTGCTTTCCCAACTTTGATGCATCCTGGCTGGCACAGAAATGTGTCTTTGAAGTCGTTTTATATTCGGCCAAGTTTTTTACGTGGTTCCAAAAGAAAGAGGGCGAGCATTGTCTTCGCCAAATGATGTCAAGCCGGCATCCTGTGTACCGAGACAATGTCGAGGGCTCTATCTGCTCTTGGCATTGCTATTGAGGCTGCCTTGGCTGTTTGAAGTGTTTATGTCAGGGAGGCTTGAACCTGATGGAGATTTGGGGAGGGGGATTGCTCTTTAACACTCTTTGCCTGTGCGCACACACATGTGTGTGCTCGTCGGGTGGCAGTGAGCCTGAGATCGCCCAACTCGTGTCACTAAGCATGAGCTTGATGCCGCGCAGAGCCAGAAATCCTCCCCAACATGGGTGGGAATGTGCACGTTTGGGCTGGGCTTTGAGGCTGAGCGGGACCTTTCTGTGGGAAGAGCCTTGCTGGTGATGGGGAGCTCTTCTCCCAGCAAGGTGGTGCTCAGCACAAACAGAGCAGAGCCAGGATGAGACCCTATTGTGCAGGCCTGTCCGCATTAGCGGATTCCTGTGCCTGTGTTTAGACTTTCAACGACTTAATTGGGCCTCTGCAGCGAACCGTTTGCAGCAAAGGGGCCAAGGCTATTGTTTATTCCTGTGGCTATCACCGAGAGCCACGCAGACAGGGAGAAGGACAGACATAAATACTGCCTTTGTTACACTTTGGATGCTCCTTTTGCTATCCTGAATGATTTCATACTCGCTCTTGAGTGACTTCAGCAGCTTTTCCGATAGATGCAAGTTTTCACTTTCTTGAAGAGGAGGAAAGTGGCTAGAAAAAGGATGGGAAAACCCATTTGCATTAAATGGCCTGATGCTTGCAGAGTATTGCAATTCCCTGTTTTCTGTCTGAGCGGAGGGGCTGCAGCCATGGCCAGCGCGGCTCGGAGCTCGGGAACGCTTCCCAGCTGCTGCGGTGGGGTTGCAAGTTTTTCCTTGGAAAGCAGTCCTGGGAGCTCTGTGTATTTTCTTTGCTAAGTCGTGAATTCATTATGAAATTTATACGATAATATCTATGACTCTGCTAATATTTCCACGGCGCAGTTTGGCCTTTTCATTCCAGAGAGGGCTGGACAGGAGCTAAGAAGATCTGGCTTTTGTTTTCAACTCTTCTACAACTTCCTGTATGACCTTGGGCAAGTTGCTTAATCAAGCTGTCTTGAGCTTTCCTTTGTAGTAATGTTACTTGCAAATGTTAGAAGAGTTGTGAATATGCGTGGTTGATTTGGTAGGTGATGTTCAGGTACTAATTTGAGACCTTACAAAAGAAAGAAGACCTGTAAAATAAGAAAACAAGTCTCAGTATCTCACCTTGGCTTCAAATCTAGGATTCAAAGAAATGCTGACAGCAGCAAGACCCTGGCTGATCTGAATCTGGTTTAGGTGCACATAGTGCCAACATGAGGCAAGAATTTTGCTATCTAAAGAAGTGAAATAATTTGTGGAAAGTTATCTAAATAGTGGTCAGAGAGCGCATGTAGCAAGAGCATATTAGAAATCTGAAGACAGGACCTGAAGATGAAGCCAAAGAGGCACCAGAGACGTAGATGCGACATGGTGGGATTATGCTGAATGTTGAATTTGCCTGTAGGAATGCACTCTTGCTGGTCCTGCAGGTAAGGGAGAGGAAACCTTGTGCTCTACATCCCCCAGGAAAGGGGAGCTTGTCTTAAGAGCGGAGCCCGTACAGTTAAATAGCAGGCTCTAATACAGTGACAAAAGCAGATGACCCTCGGTTTGGGAAGGGCGAGCAATTTGCTTAGAAGTGCTGGAATGTGCACACACACAACATAAAATGTGTGTGCATGCTACAGAAAGCTCACAGCGTTTTCATTAAGGCAATGGACATCTAAGTACTTGAAGATGCATGATAGGATGTATTTTTTAAAGTGGCAAAAGTACATTAATAAATACTAGCATATCTAAGAACTTGATTACAGCCTGGTTTATAGGGAGTGGTACTATCTTTATTAAGCCAACAGATATAGTTGGAGGGGGAAAACCAGACAAGCCCTCTACAGGGCTCTTTACCGTAATTAAAATAGGCTGCCTACTTCCAGTTAAATAATATGTAAACTCTTAAGGCCAAATGCTGCAGCTAGTTACTATTAGTGAGAAACTGTAAACTACAAAATCCCAAACCAGGAAGTCCCATGGAGATAAAAAAATATCTAAAGAACAGTCAGAAATGTGCCCTATATTATTGGTGCTTCAAGCGGTATTAAGTCGTGAAGGGCTGGAATGTAAACAGAGTTACAGATGTCTGATGCCGTAGGTTGAATTAGGGAAGCAGGAAATGCACTCCTTCGCTTGGGATGTTTGGAAAAAACACCTTCTGCCTGTCTTTATCTGAAACAGTTAAAGTTTTGTTTAACCTACAAAGTAATTCGAAGGAGAATACGCCAGGCAATCAAAGTTGTTTCTTCTATTTATAGTGGCAAAAACAGGAGCTATGCAAACCAACAGAACATGGTCCCAGTTCACAGAGAGCTACATTTTAGAAATGACCTAATGAGAGAGGGTAATAGTAAGGGTAGGTTGTGTCACAACGGTAAAAACTACAGCTGTACACACTTATGGTTGCTTGGTTTAGGCATGTCTGCATCTTAGGCAATTATTTTATGTATCTTTATAATGTAAAGCTAACGATTATTTTCCTCCCTTGGGGTGAAGTACGAAGGATCGGGGTTTTTTTCCTAGAAGAGGGTGGGAGAACAGTCTTGGTTATAAATGCTCTGGTAATTCTGATACTTCTATTTCCCAACCTTTAAAGCCTACAGCCTTATCTTATCTCCCTATGGTTGTTCTTACCCCAGCCAAACTCTGCTGACGGGCTGCTAACTTCATTACGGTTGCTCCTGATTTGCATAGGTTAAGCATAGAGCAGAAATTGCCTGTTATACTTTCTGGTGCAGGCTCCGCTCCTCTTAAAAATCTACCCCCAAACAGAGCAACCTGTTGCTTTGAAGGACTGATTTTTTCAATTGCAGTGGCATAAATGAGCTCAGAACCCACCTTTGCAGGTCCAATGGGAGGAGAAGTGAATGGTGGTGTTGCAGGAGGTGAGCTGTGTGGGGACAGGGTCTCATGGGAGGCTGGCCTGAAATAGTGGCTAATTCCTTCCGCAAAAGCAGAGCCATCCTCATGAATGCTACTTTGGGGCAAGATAATCTCCTACTGCATTTATAATGCTGACGAGCGGTGGTCCTTGCTGAAGATTTCTGAGAACTTTCTGAACTTTCTCAGATCCTACAAGGTCTACACGCCCTGCTGCATGGGACAGCCCTTACAAACCTGAAATAGTCTTTGTCCTTTTCATCGTGATTGTTGTTGGTAAACTCATATAAATGGGAAGTGCCGTTTCCTTCACATTGTTTGAAGTGTATTTGTTCAAGAAATAACTGAATAACAGTTTTCCGTGTTTAAAACAGGAGAGCTTTTCCCTAACGCCCTAAGGCTAAATTAGTATTCTTGATGTCCCCATGAGCCCAGAATAGTAGTGCAGCCAGGTTAGGGTCCCAGGCTTTAAAGCATCCTGGGAGTTCAGTTCTCTCCTAATAAAAACCTGTTTGTTTTTTTTTTTTGATAGAAGTTTTGAATCTCATTTATTTCTTACTGCCAGCTGAAATACTGAATTAGAAGAAAAAAGGGGTAGCAAGTACCTCTTTTGGAAATATTTTGTTTGGATGACACCTAGGTAACGTCAGAGACACCTTTCCCGGATGGGAGCTCTGAGGTAGATCAGAATTGCTGTGGCAACATGGGTTTCCTTAGTTTCCTTTTTGCACGTGCATTTAAATTGGTGATTTGAAAGAAAAGTCTGTATGTGCAGTATACACTCATGATTTTTGCTCCTCATTCCTCAGTTTTTGCTATTTCATAAGCTTGAAACAATAGCATTGGAAACAGAAATATCCCTTGACTGATGGTAAGGAAATAGGTGAGAGTGTGGAACACCCTTATAATTAAATCAACCGATATAAAAAGAAAAAAAAAATCCATTGAATTTGTTTTTGTGAGCAGTGCTAGTTGCCTTGCCAGTCTGAAGCTGGCACTGTGGGTTTGCTGTAATCACTGGGCTGAGAAAAAGAGACACGGGTTTTGTTTGTTTGTTTGTCATCATGGAGTTGAGCAGGACTTAAGCAGTTGAATGCACAACACTTTTCTCTGCTTTCATCCTCTTCTCTCTGATTCTGGATTCCACATAAATTCCCCTCGATTCTTCCAATCTGTTTTTTGACCCTCCTTATATATCACATGTGAATATCAGCTTGGAAAGTGTGCCTTTTTGGTTTTAAAAATGAATCGTGATAAAAATCAATTACACGTGTCACTTCGAGTGCTTTGCTTGAGTGCCGTCTCCCACGGGAGACAGTGTATGTGTGCTGCTTTGCTTTGGGGGCATCCGAGCAGTAGCCCTCGTTCTGGCCAGTTGTCAGGTCTGTAGGCAGGATGGCGTCTTGGGTTTGTTGTGGAACAACACGGCACGTTGGCACGTGCCCAGGATCTGGATCCTGGACACGCTGCAATATTCTGCAGCGTAACGTGTAGACCTTTGGGTTGCAACACAAAGTTGTTCAAAGATTAAGAGAAGGAAAACACACATTTGAGAGGAAGAAATATTGTAATCAAACAAGATGGCACAGAGCAATGCCAAGGAAAAAAAATTCCTTTAGTCAACCAATCCTGACTAGTGCACTTCATCACTGAAGCCAATAATCCTCTATCACTTGGAGAGCAGCTTCAAAAGGCCTGTGCTGTCCAATATTTTGAATGCAGCTGGTTGAAGATCAAATACTGAGACCACAGCGCCTTTCTTTTGCCTTGGGAGAGGGGTCTCTGCCTTGCTGGGTTTCTCTGGTGCCACGTGAAATGTCGCACCCCCTGCTCAGCATCCTCCCAGCATCACACACTAACTGTCCACCACAGTCCTGGTTGTAAAGCCTGTGCCAGAGGCAAAGAAAGGGATGGAAAGACATGTGGTGGGAATATGTTGCACTTGAGCTTTCCTTCACTTGCAGATGGCAAATTCAAGACTAGTACAAGCTAGCCAGAGCAGCCCAAAGACTGCTCTAACATACTTTCAAAGCTAACCTTTAGGCACAGCAGTCAATGTTTGCCATGAGCTTGCTAGCTAATTTGCTTGAATGTTTCTGAGGTCTGAGGAGGTAGGTATAGCATGGAGTATGAGTTACCGATCTCTGCCCTGTTCTCTGCTCTTCCACTTGCTCCCCATGACTGCAAATCACATCCTCAGTGCGGCGCTTTTCATAAGTTTCTCCTGCTTTCAGATCTCTAGCTGGCGAAATATAAAATGGAGTGGGCCACTCAAGTTGCTTTTGAGTCAGTGGGTAGCCAAAAGACTCATCTGGTAAGCCAAGTTGCCATTTCCAAACCCAAGGCTTCATGGTTTTGACATGAACGTGAAAGGATATCACTTTCTGGACCCCATACTAGTGCCCATGCTATGGTTACAGTCGAGGGCTTTGCTCTGGCTTGCTTTCCAGCTGACCCTTCTGGGAGGAAGGAGAAAGCCTTGAGCTGTGTCGCATCCCCCAGCAGCAGGGATAAGCATCGCACACTTGCAGTGTTGGGTTGGCATGGTTTGTGCAGAGCAGCACTGTCAGACACAACGATGAGGGTGGGCTGGTGTGTTATCGGGGGGAGCCCCAGTCACTGTGGCCTTTCCAAACTCTTGATGCTCTGGAGTTCTGGCTACATGGGAGATTTGCCTGGTCTGGTAGCTATGCAGTCAATATAATGTTCCAGTAAAGCTTACACACTTGAAACAAAAATGCCTTGTGCTGTAAACAGGCTAGCTCTAGCAGTGGAGTGTCTCCAGCACCCTCATACCACATATTTCTTGTTTGAAACCATGGTGGCTTCTCCTTCTCCTTGATAACTTAACCTTCTCACCCGCTGCACAGTATACACAGACCTTCACCAGGTTTCCCTTCCTTGGCACTGGCTGAGATGCTGGCTAGACCAGACTGTTCCTTAGGAGGATACAGACAGTCTGATCTCTACAGAGACTCTCCAGAATTACCTACCTAGCTTGACTTTATGCTTTGACACATCTGTGAGTCAACACGATGGTGATACATTCTGCCAGATGTTTCCAAAAAAGAGTTGTCCTGACCCAGAGATTTTGGTAGTCATCTCTCTGACATAGAACTTAGCCAGCTTTCTGTAGGGCAGTCTTGTGGAGATTGCGTATGAGCCAGCATGAAGCACTCACTCTTTTAAACTGGTTCTTTCACTGCTAATGCTTGTTCTGTCTGGGATGTCTCAGGCCACGGTGATTTCATGCTGTCGTTTCCATAGTTAGACAGTGTTTGCATCCGAGTGAACTACCCTTCCAACTGTTTGTGAGGATGTGAGTGTCTGGTGTTCCCTATATCAGCCCCTTACACCTTAGGTTTGCAGCCAAGCCAGTCATCCTTATTAATAGAGGGCTGGATTTCTGTGGTGAGATGTTGAGGTTAGGTGTCACAGGGTGCAGCCTGGCGATAAGGACGTGACGTCTGCTGTGTCAGAGGACTGGTAGTGAAAGCTCAAGCCAAATCCATCCTGGACACATGAAAATGTCACTGTAGGACCCACCCTTCCAGAGCCCTCCAAGGGTGAGGGGTACATCTGGCTCAAGAGGGCAGGGTGTCTGGTGTGGTAGACTCTCAACACTGCAGCTATCCGGTGTTGGCCAAGAGCAAGGGAAGGCAGTCACGCGTTTTAAGGTGCAGAAGTCTCCTTTTAACCACCAAAAGCATGGCCTGGCCAGGTCCACTGTTTCCTGCTAACACTGGAGATAAGCCCACAGCAGGTCAGACTGAGGGATCACCGTGCCCCGTCTCTGGCCGCGGTAAACAGCAGGCGCCTGGGGAGAAGCAGAAGAACAGGGAAGCAGATAGTGACTCTTCCCAATCCTCCCCACTTTCAGCAACTGTTTCCTTAATCTGATGGATCAGACGAGCCCGTGAGCATGACCCAAACCTCGTGGCTTGTGTGTTCGGTGCGGTGGCAGACCTACAGACTCGCAGCATCCTTTCAAGAGTTGCAGCCATTTAACAGAGATGTCTTCAAGGGGTCTGCGTGGCCAAGGTCTGAGCAGCCACTACCAGCACAGGTCTTGTGCTGTGCTTGTGTTTTGTTGTTAAGATGAAGTATTTCAGTTTAATGTTTAATGACACTGGTGGGGAAAGAAAGGAAAAAAACCCAACTCAACAGAGCAGTTCCTGTGTCAGGGCTGTCTCTAATCAATGCAGGAGGAGTCAGCTGCTGTCAGGCCATTTATTAGCCTGTTTTCAGAGGCTTTTCTGAAAACCATCCATGAACATTAATAATCATTGCAGTAGTTAAAATTATTAACTACATCTTAGGTTTTTTTTTGGTTTTGTTTTTCTTCTTTCTTGCCTCTCTCCTGGTCGTGAGGCAGCCAGCCCTGCCGGAAACCCCTGCTTTAAAAGAAGGACTTGCTGGGGCGAAAGGAACGGGTTTCCTAAGCTGCCGGATCAAAGCAAAACCTCCCAGCCCAGCCGGCACACAGGTTTCCTCCCGCTCCCAGGTTCACACCGCGTGTCCGGGCTGGGCGTCCAGCTCAGCCGCCCCCCAGGTTGCCACGTGTGCTCTCAGCTACCTCGGGATCTCCTCATTTTTTTTTTTTTTTAAATGTAAAAATTATTTGGTGGCTCTCTAGCCAAGTTATCTGCTGTCGCTGCAATATACGCTGCGTGTCGGACTCCCACAGCCGAAAGCCTCTGTTTCCTTTCTGCCAGTACCTTGGTATCTGCCTTGCCCAGGAGCCTGCTGATGAAGATTTCCTGTTTGTTTTGAGTCACTGCTGGAGTGATAAATATACTTCGGCTCTCTCCTCCGAGAGGAAAGAAACCAGCTGCCCCGAACTAAAGGGAAAAATATGTCGAAATTCCACCAAAGGGCCCTGTTATCATGAGGCTTCCATGGAAGGATGAAACCGGGTAACACAAGCTACGACAAAGGCGCGATTTCCATATTAAAAAAGTCTCTCCGTACGCCGGGTTTGCCTTTAATCGTCTGCTTTCGCTCCATAACTTTAATTTTTAAAATGGGTTAGAAATAAATAAATAAATACAAAACCCCCATAAACTTACATGGTGGAGTAATGCTTGGCTGGATAAACAAACAATTATACTTGTGGTTTCTTGATCTGACCACAAGCTTTAAATGCCATATTTTTGCATGAACCTATAATGCTTCTGGATAAACAATTGTGTTTATATTGTCAGGAGTATCCAGTGTGGTGTTGTGTAATTTCTATGTGCGATTACTAGGATATAGGATAAATTCCAAAAGAAAAGAAAGGAAAGGAAGATTAGATTATTAAGTCATTTTTGATAAAAACAGCATAGTTTGGAATCGCTTATAGCTCAATTTGTAATTTTAAAAGAATGCAGCACTGGCTTTTAAGTTTCTACAATTATCTTTTCATCTCTTTTTATCCTCTTTTTACTAGAGATGGGGCCCAACACAAAACCTTGGATCTAAACCCAAGATCCAGGTTCAGATCTGAGTTCAGAGTTCCAACCTCATTTCTGAAGAAGCGGAGTCAGGCCGGTGAGCTCCAACACACGTCGCCTTTGAATTTCCAAGGCCAGGTTCAGGGATGTTTGACTCTCAGCGGTTACTTTTGTCAGATGGATCGGTGCAAGTGGTGGTGGCCCTGGGGCTTTGAGGTGCCTCCAGCCTTGCAGAGTAGCCAGCTAGGGTGGCAGGGGTCGAAAAATTGTTGTAGCAGATCAGGAGAGCTGTAGGTCAGTGATATAAAAAAGGTATTAAAGGTCATTAAAGGTATCCTGGGGCCAGCTTTGGTCTGGTCCAAACCCACACAAGGCAAACGTCGGGCTGCGCTGGACCGAGCGATAGCTTTTGGGAGGTGGCAGCCCCTTGCCATGGCTTGGAGGAACGTGTGCTTCCAAAGAGGATTAGATTGGGTTTTTGTTTGAAATTGCTTTTAAAGGTACTGGTTTGGGCCTCATAAAGAAAGCACAGGACAAAATTTTGCTTCCGGTAGATGTTTGAACTGCTGCTTATGGGAAAAAAAGGGGGTTTTCCTACAGTTTTTGATATATTTCTCCTTTTTTATGTAAACTCCATAAGCACTGGCAAACAACGTGTGCTTTTCTCTACTCACCGGCACATTCCCATTCCAATAAGCTAACCGGGCTCTCTCCTTTATATCACTGAGTGAAATCACATGGAACAAAAATAATCATATTTAAGCAGTTTGAAGTATACTTTTTCTGTGGTTTACCTTTACCATCTCCTAGTAAAATATAATTTCTTCTTTAACAGCAGATGAAAAAAATCATTATAGCTTTAAAGCATGAGATTATAAAAGACTGCAGCTAGTTTAGATCTCACAGTTAGAAGTTAATTCTAAGTCACTGGAATTGAAAACATCAGTTTACAACATTTACTGGCTTGCTATAAAAATGTATTCCCCTGTGTTATGTTAAACATGAGAAACTACACCTCGGTGTGTCCATTATTTATATATTTATTCATATCTTGCTGCTTCTGATTCAGCTGTGTAACTGTATGCAAAACAGATAATTACTGGGGAACAGAATAATTTGTATTTTGAGGGGAATAAATACCCTGAAGGATTTGCTTTTGGGGAAAGAACACACTGTAAAGAAATTACATAGATTTTGTAAACAGATATGAAAACAAAAAAAAAAATAGGTGAGGAAATACTTTGGGCCCAGCAACTTTGACACTACCGTGTTTGTGGTGGGGGAAGTAATTTTTCTTTCTAAATACCCAAATCCACATTGCAAAATTGAATGTGAGACCCATTATTTGACATGATTACGCAGAAAATGGGGTTTAATGGCAACCCTACCCAAATACCAGAAGGATGCTGAGGGGTTGGCTGCTCTTTGTGGAGTGGTGAGATTGGGACCAACACATTCGTCCACCAGCTATGTGGAAACATGCTGCTTAAGAAATACTCGCACCAAACATGCCTCACATGTGGCAATTCTTTTAAGGAAAATGCCATTTTTTTTCCCCTTCCAGCACATGGGGACCCTTGTGCTCGCCCCTCTGCGGTGCTGTCTGGCTGCAGGGAGCCATCCCTGGGTGGGTGACAGGAGCTTGGCTTCCCACAAGGGTAAGCACCATGGACCTTCTCTCCTCCAGCTTTATTCTCTGTTTTAGCACCAGACTGTGGAAGAGAGATGCTGGAGACGCTAATTTCAGCATTTCCAGTAACCGAATTACAACTGGAAATGTGGCTGAATAATGGCATCACCATTAATCTCCTTTTGATTTATTTAACTCAAGTGTTTGCCTGTTCCATTTATGTTTGCAGGCTTTCTGGTGGGAAATGGGAGTCTCCCAAACTTTCCTACAGTAAGGGTTTTATAGGCAAGTCCATGCCAAAAATATTTGTCTGGTCACCTTAAAACTATCCAAATAGCCCCAAATCCTGGGTGGTGCAGAGGGGTGTCGAACCTGTCCCACGGAGCACCCAAAGGGTCCATCATTCAGCATCCTGAAGCTGCCTCCGAGCGACTCCTGGGACCCGAGCGGGCTCTTCAGCAGTTCGTGTTTGCCTATCAAAGTGAAATCTTTCATGTGTGCAGTAAGTAAACACCACAGTTGGCTCTCTGTTTATCTCAGGTATTTGGAAGGTCCGTTTGCTGTAGTTGTGTCACGGTCTCTGGCACACGCATCCCGCAACACCTGGGAGAGGTGGGAAGGGTGGCCGGTTGCGAGCGGCAGGGCTGCACCCCGGGAATTGAGGCGCAGGAGGGCAAAGCGACATAACCGGGGGCACCCGAGAAATCTGTGTCAGGATGTGGGGCAAACCCCAGTTTCCCAATTCCTCAGTTAGCACAGTGAGATGGTTTCTGTGATAGCCTGCCATGTGTGCCTTTCCGCCATCAAGAAAAAAAATCTTTAATTTGAAGACACTGCAGACAAATATAGTTATGGGTAGCAGTGTACAAAAAGCAGTTTAACACAGTGTTAAAGAAAATCAAAGCGAAAAATCTCTGTCTTAAGATTGCAACCTTAACACTTTCGCCAGAGCTGATCGTAAGTTTTTCTTTTCTTTTTTCTCTTTCCTTTTGGTGGAGAAGTTTTCTAAGGTATTTTTCAAACTTTCCAGTTTAGCAATGTGTTGGCTCAAATTGAAAAGAGAACTAGGCACTGGGTCACAGGCAGAATTAGGTTTGCGCTAGTGGTGGGGGCAGGTTGCTGACACAGCTACAATCAGACAAAACATTTAAAACTTCTGGCTTTGTACTTCTCAAATGCCTCTTTTAGAAAATCGCTTAAGTTGTTATTAACATCCACCACCCACCTTCCCTTTCTGGTCCTGACATTGTGTAATAATAGATAATGTTGACATATGTTCCCTGCTGGTCAGAAATACTATACTTCTGTGAAAGGTAACATTTTCAAGCAATGACAAAATGTATTTTACTTGGACAGAGCATTAGTTATTGGACTAATCTCACAATGTGGGATGTGGGGTAAAAGTTTTAACATTTTAGTTGTGGGAGAAAGTTTGTTGGGACAGTAAAAGCATCAGTATGGGGTGTGTTTAGTTTTCTCCATTTCTAGAGGTACTGGCTTGGTATCAAACTCTTGCGTCTGTAGGAATTTAAAAGAAACATTTGCAGTATGTATGAGGAACAGCTGTCTGTGTACTCCCAGCAACTTTTCAAAATGACTATTTGGACTTTTTTTTTTCGAGGAAGGATTAGAGAACTAAGGAGTATGTGTGTGTGTTTCACAAGCTCCGAATAATTTTTTTTTTTTAGTAGATCAATTTTAAAATGTTGAGTAACTGTAAAAAGATCTGCATTTATTTATCTATTTCCCACTAAGCGAAGCTGTCTGAAAATAGAAAAAGAGGAAGAGACACCAAAATCTTCCAAACAAATATGTTGTGAAAAAACTACTTTTGAAAGTAATCTAGGGTGAGATTCTATAAAAACGTGTCTGCTTTGCACGCCACTGAACTCGGCACAAGACTGCGCAAGCCTGGAGAAATCTAGTTTTATTTTAAGTCTTGCACGGATCTCTGTGCTGGGGAAGCTGGAAATAATTTTTTTATTGAATCTAGTCTTTTTACGTGCTACAACAGGATCCAGAAATAATCGCGGGGGTCCTGTCATTTGGCAGATAAACATCTCCTCTTGCAGTGGGCTTCCTAAGATTTGTTTTTTTCCCTGCACTAAGAAATAGGCTGATCAGCCCATTAGAAATATGCCTTTTCCTGCAAAATCAGTGAAGCTTTAGGGAACAGCCCTCTGTCCAGCATCCGCCCGCTGCCTCCCGGGCTCTGACACACTGGTCCATGGGGACCAGGAGCTTTGACCTGCACAGCCCTTGCCCCAAGCCATGAGCCGTGGCTCTGGGGGGATGCTGGGGCCTCCAGAGCAAAACCTTTCGGAGTGGAGAGCTGCTGCCGTGTGGGTCTGGGATGGGGTCTCCCATGGAGCGGGGCGGCTGGGAGCTCCCCCGCAAGCTCCCCATCCATCTTCCTTCACCCATCAGGAGCATCCTGTTTGTTTTCAAACTCTCCCTGCGTGTCTGCTGGGCTGCCTTGGGTTGGCTCTGTTCTCAGTTACACCCATTGATGTCAGTGGGGTTGCGTTGGTGGAATCAGGAGAAAAATTTGGCTCCTCGTCTTTTTATTCCCCCCCTCCTCTTTTTTTTTTTTTTTTTTTTTTTTAACACTGCTCAGCCTAAGCCCAGCCCGCTGCCTGGCTTGTCCTGGGCTCCTGCTGCCGCTGGGGTGAGAGCTTCTCCTCTGCAGCTCCTGCTGCTTGGCACGGCTTCACTGCTTCGTATCCAATCTCGGCTCAAAACATATCTGTTCTGCTTTCTGCTTCCTCCCTCCCTCTTTGCTCACTGTAAAGCATTTTATTATCCAGACTTTATGGAAGGCTCTGTACAAAATGAAGTTGTGAGGTTATTTGTTTTGGTGCAGCCAATCCAATAGTGTAAGCTACTTCCCTCCTTTAATCTTCTCCTCTTTAGATAATACATAGGCTTTTATGTCCATTAATTGTCAGAAATAAATGCTTCTTTAGCTATTACTTCCTGAAGCAGAGCAGTGATCTCCCTTACATACAGCTGTTTATATTATGCATAGCATAGGCCTGTCACAAGAATACATTATAAGTTTTTGTAAGACCTTGCACTCGCATTTAGCATAATTCTCAGTTTAACTTTCCTTTTTCCAAAAAGGAGAGAAAGTATCCAGTGGGCTACCGAACAGCAGCGCCTGCTGCCCCTTGGTCAATGTGGCTTTGGAGTAATCCCTGCTGAAGCCAGCAGGCATTAGAAGAAATACCAGAGTGATAGGAGCAGTGGGTAAGGTTAGTGGAGTTTCACATTGCTGCTTTAGGACCTAATCATTATTAATTATTCGCTTAATACTAGAGACTTCATGTCCCAGCTGAGATTAAGACCAAGTGGTGCCAGATGTAGTGCAAACACCTATTAAGTCATGGTCCCTTTATCAAACAATTTACGGTCTAAATAGACAAGACAGAGAAAAGATGGGAGATGAACAAAGAGGTGTCATCACCAGAGACAGGAAATTGGAGGAACAGGGGCATTAGGGATAGGGAGAGAAATGGAGGTCACAATATAATTTCTGGAGATAATCAGGGGAAGACCCACAACTGGGGTAAAAACACAGACACGCTCCTTTGGAAACCTACTGCGCCAGCTGAAAATGGTCCTGCCTGTCACCGCTGCCCACAGGACTCGAGTGGGGAAGAGATGGTGTAGATGCTTGTTATCCCCTTCCACCAAAGCAACCTGAGTTGACGGAGAGCGTTTGAACTAACCCAGCTGGGTATGTCTGAGCTGGGTTAGGGGATGTTCTCATCACCCTCTTCCTCTGGCCTTGCAGGGAGGCGAGCAAGGGGTGCGGAGGATGCATGCTACAATTTTATCTAGCACAGCTAGATCTGGAAGAAGACATCACCATAGCCCTAGGGGCTGCTCCTCTCCCTCCCGGCTCAGTTGGTACCTTTCTCAGGCCCCTTGGCATGCAAGCATCACCAGCCCAGGCTCTCACACTCACTCACATCTACTTACACCTACTGACACAATTTAATTTACACCACCTTACAGATCACCTCCAAATTTGGCCCTCAGTTCAGTTCACCACTGAAATAAACAGATCTATGTGACCGGCTACAAATGGTCTGACCGCTTAGGTTTGTCACAGGGAGTAGGCTGCTTTGATTCCTGTCCGTTTTTAAGTTTAACTCTGTGCAGCAGAAAAGAGCTGACAACTTTAGAAAGTTCCTTAAATTCTCAAAATGCTATACAAATGTTAGCTATCTAGCAACAAAGTATTTAAGATGCTTTGCTTATGTCTTCATGAATAACTTTCTGAAAGGGTTGTGACATACTTGTACCATTATTTTGTATGGCAATTGAAGAAAAAATAATCTTGGAAGGATGTTTGTTTTTATTTTTCTTCTTCTGACCACTCTATTTGGAAGAACTGCCAAGTTTGACTCTAAACTTGCAAGTACAGTAACTTTTTTTCTTTGAAACTTGGGTCTATAATGTCTGGAGCTGCTTTTGGTTGAAAGGAATTGTTACATTCCTGACTCTTGTGATCAATCGAAATCAATTTCATACGGAAGGTTAACAGAGAAGGTCCAAACAAATGAATCCATGTGCATTTATCTGACAGTATTTCATATACAAATAACGAAAGCAGTACATTATCAATTCTCCATAGTAAGAAGTATTCTTCATGTTTTTATAAAAAGTACTTAAGAGCTGACTTTGAAGAAAGACTTTGAAAACTTGCCAAACCTTCTTTGTATTTTGAAAGTCCACATCAAGAAAGTAGTAAATAGTCATTGAGTGTAGGAAAAAGGAAACTATTAGCATTGTTTTCTTTGAAAGATAAAAAGAAAAATGCAGTGCAAAACTTCATAATCTCTGAAATGTGTATTTGTTATTCGAATCAATTTAAAACAATTGTCACTATTAAGTTCATGTTAGCCTGCCTACTGAACTGTATAAAATGGCTCTGTATCTGCTAGTTTCATATATACGGGTTCCCCCCTTTCCTCACCTCCTTCTAGTTTTACAGGCTTAAGCATTTCCATTTAACTGCAGAGTTAGAATTTATAAGAAGGCTCTGCTTAAAAAACCCTACTTTAGTTCTCCAACCCTCCTCAGGATTTTTTTTAACCTATATTCATTCCTCTAATGTAAGGATATCTATCCTTGATTTCTATAAAGCAATAGTTCCTCAGATTTCCCTTTCTGGGGCCCCATTTCCATCATGTAGCAGTTCTCTGTAACGTGTTCAGATAAGATATCCTTTTTCTGGTTTGGTTTTTTTTTTTGTTTTGTTTTGTTTTGTTTTTATTTTCAGATAGCTCCTAGGCCAGGCTTTCTGATGTTGCTAGTGTGACTTGGTGCATCATCATTTTAAAATCACTGCTCATCACCAGGAAAGATGAGATCGGGTGCTTTCCATAGGTTGAAAAAAAAAGAGAATCATTTCAGACCGAGCATAGCCATGTGTTTACGAGAAACTATGCATAGGCTCATACCACATACCTCCTTTGAACAGGTATATTACATGCTTGCACCGAACATAAGAACCTTGGTATTGTTTAATTATGTGTAATCAAGTAGCCAACTTGCCTTTTACCACCACTAATGCAGGTTGTACTTATGCATATATTAATTGCAAAGCCATTAAGCTGTCCCGTGTGTGAGGTAGTACTATGAGGAAATGCCTGTTCACTTCATCTTTAATAAGTTCAGTATACGTTCAGCTAAAAGGGGATCTAAGCTGTGTGTAACCTGTGAGAAACAGAAGTGGAAGTTGGTACATGAAGAAACATATGTCTGCCACGTAGAAAAGGGATATTTTCCCCTGTTTGCCATAGAAATGTCTGTAGATTATAAAATAGATACAGTAAAGAGCTTGAATGGTTGTGTAGGCATATTGATATGTTTGGTAGCCAACTATAAATGCTGACCTTTTAAGAGGGATCATGTCTTTATATAGAAAATGTATATTTGTGGATGAGATAAAGGTAGGATTACAGTAAGGATTTTTTTGGCAGGAGTTTCCGTGATTGTATTTCTTAAGAAGATAGTTGATGGATTAAACGATGATCTGAGATTTTCAGAGTTTGTAAAGACTTTCAGATTTACCAATTCATCATCTCTTGTCTCAATCTAATTATTACAAATCTGTTGCCTCTAAATATTTGTTGCTGCTGGATATTGGCTCATCTCCTGCCCCAGCTTTGTTCAAAGTATCTATCCCATTTCACAATAAACAATCAAGAAAACATAAAATAGATTAAATTGTGATAAATGCCAAATGCATGAAAATATCCTGCTGAAAAGTATGAAAATTTTTCATGCTTCTCTGCCTCCATTTTTTCATTGATAAAATCACGTTCACATCTCTTACGGCTTTATTGTAACGAACAGGCCAAGCCTGGACCTGCTGATGGCCTGTTCGTGACCTTTCTCCTTGTATGGAGATGATGAGTGAAATTTGGTGGGACGAGGTTTTGTTCAACCAGCTCTTTCATGGGGAGACTTTGTTCCCTGTGGGTGGGACAGGGCTAAGGGTTTGGCCTCACAGCTCTGACCCTGGCAAAATGCTTTTGGGGAGGGCAGAAATGATGCAACGAATATGGGAGGGAGCAGAAGGAGTTACTTCAAGCTTCCAGTAGAAGATGTATTTTTCCCATCACCACCCCTGCAAACTTCCTTCTACAAATCCTCTAACGTAGCTTTTTGTGGTGCTCTGAGACAGCTTTCAGGGCAGCACAGAGATTCAGGATGATGTCACTCTCCATATGCTAAGACCCCCAAAATATAACCTCTTAATAGCATCTTCTCTCTTTAGTGGAGCAGAGGGGGCTTCCAGATCGTGTTTATTTACTCTCTGTGAAATGGCACAGTGTCCTTACATGCAAACTGGTGACATTCCAGCTTGACTAGTTTGCTAATGAAGATATTCTGTTAATATTAATCTTGCAGTGAAAACACACTTTTTTCCCCCAGAATTCTCTTCTCAATTTGTTAACAAATCTTCCTTGAAGGTAGGAGTGAAATTTTAGAAGGCCTTTTTTCTAATGACCAGCATCAAACAGGCATCTCCACAACAGACGAAGAGGAATGTCACATTTGTTCTCATGTCTAGGAGAGTGATGCAAATGACTATTCAGCATTTAAATTATAATTTTTTCCTTATGTAAGGATGCTCAAAGGGTTTGTTTCAAGAGCCTTTCCCATACTGTCATTTTGATTGTGGCAGTAGGATCTATCTGATAGCTGAGTAAAATTTTATCATTGGTGTGGACTCTAATGTTTAGCAAGCAGAATGTAGCTCGAAAGACACAAATTTTGAAGTTGATGGGAATTTGACTGATTTCAGTGAGGCCAAGTCTTCATCGCAAGTCTGTTAGCATTGCCACTGCTTCATGGAGCTGGATAGGAACAGTTTGGATGTTCATATAAAACAACAACAACAACATTTATTGTTTTTTAGCAATGGCACTTGTCCATTTCTGCATTCCTGGTAAAAATCGTCTACATGTAGTTCTTTGAAGGATGACTTTTGATCTAGTTGGCAGTTTAGTGATAAAGTCAAATGCTCTTTATTCTTCTAAAACGCAAAATTAATACTGCATTTTTCTAGCCAGTATTATTCCTGCAATGAAGCAGAATTTCATCAAGTTAAACTTTTCTGTTAGAAAGATTAAAGGAAAAGGCAGAGGGCCAAATTCTCTGCTGTTGTGTGAGTGTTGAGCTAGACGATCCACTGACATCAAAGAAACTGGGATTTACAGTAGTGTAATCAAAACCAGAATTTCTCACACAGTTTTTCTATATATTTTTGCTAACTCTTGAAATATAGGACCATAATAATCCTTCTGTTCCTAAAGACGTACAAACTACAATCCCAGTGGCAGTCATATCACAGTGGACTAAGGAGGTGTGGTTTGCATTGCCTACGTGAAAGTCCTAAGATAACTGCAATCTGAATGACTTACAGTGCACAGAGGTGCTCATTAATACATAAACTACTGTAACTATGCCTTGTGCTTCCTAGAAGCTTGCTGCCTGCATTTTTAAGGAGAAACCCAAGTTATCCAGCAAAGATATATTTGTCGGTGCTTTGCCATTGCAAGAACGTGCTTTTTCAAAATTCAATATATAAGTGAAGAAGCAGCATGTTGGGGCTCCATGTCTTTGGGAAAGGGGGTCATGTCTAAGCCGTCAGTGGGGTGTCACTGTGTGGTGCATCTGGCCACTGTCCTGGGCATCCTCGGGGTGGCGAGGTGAGAGCATCCTGCTGCTGGCTCCCACCCCACCCCATAGCCTCTGGGACATTCCTACAGCCGCTTTCCAGCGAAATCCCACGCCGGCAGTGTGACTCACATCAGAAGACATTCCAGAAAGAAGAATAATTATGCCATTGCTGGAATTGATGTAATGGTGTTTTTCAGGATGCTTTAATAGACATGAGTGATGTTTTGGCAGGCGATCGAAATAACCCTAGATATCTGATTGCATTACTGACTGCTACCAAGGGCATCTCTGGGGAAAGGGACATTACTTAAGGTACTTCCTCCATATTTTTAACTTGCTGGAGCTAACTTTTAGCGCAGCATAGGGTTCTTTTTCAGAAGACAGACATATTGGAGAGCTTAACCAAGACATATAACAAACCGAACTCTAAACATATACAGATTCCAAGAGACAGGCCTGTGTAAACAACATCATAATTCCCTGGGTTATGTGCTGTTTAAAATAACATTCAGCTATGCATTCACCTCAAAAGATTGCCACTTAACAGAGTTGTTTCTTTTTGTAATCTTTATTGTTTAGGTTTATTATGGTTCTCATTTTTTCCCCCCCTAGCAAACATAAACAATCCCCTTCTTCACCCCGTAAGCAAGACGCCCGTGTCCTGGCGGAGCTTCCTCCACACCATGGCCAGCCGAAAAGATAACGAATGAGGGCTACATTGAGCCTCTTTCTCCCAGAAATAAGTTTATTCTCCCTGTCCGTATGTGTTTTAATACCATGCTCCCTAGGATAGTGTTTCTTGTTATTAATGATTACTACCAGTGTTTAAACACATCGGTTGGAATTGCGCTCTTGTTTAACACCCACGCAGTCCCGCCAAGGGCTCGTTGCTTTCATTTAGGCTATATATTAAAAAAAGAAATAGTAAAAAAAGCCCTGCACACTGATGTCCCTGGGTTGTTTTGCAGAGCCCCATCGTTTAGCTGCTCTCGGCAGGTAAATAGGTCTTTTTCTTGGTCTGCCACGTTGATAAGCCTTCACACTTGGCTGGGCTCGAGGTGCGTTTGTGCAAAGGCAGATTGTTTTAGTTAACATAATCAGTGAACTCACTGTTCTACCTGGATGTCTGGGAGAATTGCCAAGAGATTTCCCAACATTTCAATCAGAGGCAGGGGCTATAAAGCTGTCAGTTTTCTTGTAGGCCAATTTGCCTTTGCCATGGTTCTAACGTTGTGCTCATTTATAAAGAAATCAGCCCAGGTCTTTTGGGGTAATATTTTATGCTGGTTTCAATTTGAAGAAGAATGATTTCTTTTTCTTTCTTTCTCCTGTTTTTATCTTAAAGATGCATTTTTTAAAAAAGCATTTCCTGACACAGAAAAATGCCCCACTTTAAGATTCTGATACAATAGCAGTTTTTTTAAAAAAATAATTAATTAATATTCCATTTTTGTTCCCAGCAGTGGAGCTGAGCTCCTTTCACATATTACACCAGCCTCAAGTAAATCTGTTCTTAAACAAAGAAATGGAACTACTCAGGTCAAACGTTCAGGGTGATCTTGGTCTGCGTAGTAATTACAATCAGAGATATGTTAAACTACCTGAAAATAATTCACTTCCACAGGAAAAAAGTATACCTACAAGTTTATGGCTTGCAGGTCATTGTCATCTACCCTACTTTCACCTGCCGTAATAAATTCCGGTGAAATATCTACTGCTGAGTACTGAACTTAAAGATTTTTTTTTCCCAGGCCTTCAATATTTACCACCTTGTGCCAGATTACATCACGTAACCTTCAACAACGTTGTGACATTTTTTTAGTTGATGGGATGTAGAGGAGCAGGGGACCACATCCGCTTGAAATTTCTTTGATGTTCCCCACAGGAAGTTTTTCAATATTTGGTCACTTGGATGTTTTTCAAGTATTTCATTGTGGTCAAGACCTAGGACAACCATCTGCTATTTTTGCAAGTTAGCAATGAGAAAGGTGGACCCGTTCATTCTGCTCTGCAATGTTTCCAGCTGCGAAGTGGCAGGGATGATGTTGAGCGCATAGTCCTGCGGGAGCCTGCAGGTACGTGGTGCCATCAAACACATTTTGCAAGAGTCAGTTCGCGGTTTTGAAGTTTTGCGTTCCTGAGGGTCAGCATCCCAAGAGTATGTTGGTGCAATGAAGAAGGATGATGGTGACCCTGGGAGATAGAGAGAGATGGGGTCTTCGGTTGGAAAAGCTGGAAGTAAAACCAGGTTGAGCATCACCTGTCAGGAGAGGATTTCACTCGTATCAGGAGTATATCAAGGCTTGACAAATTCACCTTTTGGAGGCTTCACACAGCTGATTTATTTGCCAGGACAGGTGGAGAGCTGCCTAGGCTTATCCCTGAGCAAAGTAGCATGAGAAGAGGCACATTAAAGAAGTTCTTTCTGTCTCTGATTGCAACAGCGAGAGTGCGACTGTTACAGCGCCGCAAATTAGCAGACAGTTTTAAACCAGCTCCCAAGCACTGAAATTAAAAGCACTTAATACAGGAATCATATTCTCTAGCTAAGGCACAACGGGACTCTGGTGAATTTAGTTTATAATGTTTCTGTGTTGTAACAGAAATTTGTCTTTTTGAGGCAATCAGGGGAGCCGCATTACAGCAGGACTTGCAAAGATTCGTGTTTGTGTCTAGTGGCTGCAAGTGCATTAACTCTTTCATGTGAACTTCTCTGCGAGTGCCATGGTTTCTTCCATGCTGAATTCAGTGGGCCTCCAGAAAATAAGGTTCAATTCAAGGTGAGTAGGACAAAGGTAGCATAATCTGCTTCATACTCATTTCTTGAAGAGAAAAAAGGTTCCTATCATGGAATTATATGAGTAAAGATACATTGGACCTCTTGGGGTAACTTGTGACTTTAACAATTAAGCGACAGTCAACCTCTGGTGACGTGGCTCAGCTAACAATCAGATCCACGAACATTTAAATCAAGAATGCAATTTTTGAAGGATTATTATTCTCAAGAAGAAATAAAATAGTCTTACATTAATTATTTTTTTCTAACCAAAATGATATTGGGTAGACATGTCAGCCTATTTTCCCTCTCAGGTGTTGGCAGACATACCACAATATCATGTTTTGTAATGAGATGACAGAGAACACGACTACCATGCTCATTACTGTTTCATTACTTGGTGATCATGAGAGCTTTTTCCCATCAGTGACTGATTTCTACATTATCAGGAAAAGGGCAAGGCCTTTGATGTTTTGTAAAATTCTTTAGCACTACTAGAAAACTACTTGTTTTCTTCCTTTTCAAGGCTACGTTAGTGGTTTATAATTGATCTATAGCAGATCTTTCAGATTTAACCTTAGGTCATATATAAAATATTAAGTATGGCTATTATAGGGACTGTGCCTTTTTAGAAAACTGTATGGGTTTTAGCCTTTATGTCCCAGATAAATTCCAATTTGGGTAATTAATTTTTGCCTGCATTCATTTTCCATGCAATTTTAATTGGATACAATATTTTTCACTTCCAGTGCAAAGTAGTAGTGCATTGTCTTCTGCTGTGAAAGAGTTAATACGTGCTGAGCTAGAGGTTGTTGCTCTTCAGTAGTAAGTGAATCTGCTACGTATGTTTGAAGAAACCAGCACAGAAAAATTCCAAATCCTCTTGAAATAAGGTACAAAATTTGTCAGATGTTTTGGCATGCTGTAAAAGTTTAAAATTACATTAGTGGCATCCAAGTTATCACATACATATCCTAAAAAGCAGATTTTCATAGTGTTCAAATATTCAGTATGCGGCTCATCAGATTGCATTAACAACCGCTACAAAAGGGAAAGGAATCAATACATATGTAAATGTGACTCTGGTTTAAAAAGCTATTCTTGGTTTTACTGTTACCATGCTAAAAGACATTGTAAACTGCAACAGACCCATTTCCTAGGGGTTGGCTTCCCTCTGCCACCGGAGCAAGTGGACATGCAGCTCACCAGAAGATGAGCGCAATGAAACGATGGCTGGTGTTAATCATTTACTGAAGATCTTGTTTCATCTTGAGGAGGTGCCTAGAGATAAAACTCATTTGAGAGGTTTTCCTGGACGTTGGAAATCGCATAGATCATTTAAACATTTACTATGGATTACATATCGTAGGCGAAACATACTTTGGTTTTTGGATTAGGCAATAAGAATTGTCATTAACACTAGGCTTTGTCTAATTTAAGAAATCTGAGTCAGTTATCTGAGGCTGTGAGGTCTATTAGCACATTTTTCTCCATCTGTAGAAAATTTTACAGGTCACCTAGCATTATACTTTTTAGTTTTCTACTCTTGAAGATAAAAACAGATTCAAAATGTTCACAAAATCTGAAAATATATGTATAAAAAAGAGCAGACAAATAACATTTTCATTAAGCAGCGGTCCTTGAAGTTGTTTACATTCATATATATCAATAAAATCAAAAGCCGGGTGTTTTTCTTCATTCTCTCCTTTGTACAATGTCTTTGTTTCCTTTGAAAAGAGTTGGCACTGGAGAGAATAATGATTGAAATCCCAAAGCTGACAGAATTTGACCCTGACAAGGGTTGAGAAGTTTGGCTGAACACAGCAAAGGAGCGAGACCCAAGAAGTGCTTAGGGGACAACAGTCACCCCAAGGGTGAAGGGCAGAAGGGTGTTGCAAGGATGAGAGCTGCTCTTGGGTAACCCCAAAAGATGTTAATCGTTCTGAGATGACATCTCCTCTGTTAAAATTTGCTCGCCCTGACGCAGGGTACGGAAACCTGGCAAAGGCGAAGAACACGAGGGGAATTTTGGATTGGTTTGCTAACAGGTGCCCGAGGGGGATCAGGAAGGCCATGCGGACAGACGTAAGGATTTAAACCGTTTAGGAGACAGACAGGCGGTAAGAGAAGGCAGAGGTGAGAGAGAACAGAGACCTGCTCCGCCATCAGTGTGGGGAGCAAAGCCTGCCTGGGTTAGGTAGCTGGGGTTAGGGAAAAATAGTCCTAAATCATGAAGGAGCCTTAATGTCTGATGGAGAGATTCACTCCCAGTCCTCCAACAAAGCACTTGCCCACGGTGCAGTTTGAAACATGAATTCATGTTAAAATGCAAAGTATTTTGTAGAATCAAAATCTCAGTGAAGAAATTCGTGTGCATTAAATACAGGCAGGTGATCAATAGGGAGAGTTATTCATGAAAATATGATCAGAGAATATTCTGCCTTTTAAATTCATTATTGAATAGCCACAGTGGACTTTTGGTTTGTTTATACTGGGGATCCCAAGAGAGATCCTCCAGAATATTTGAGGATAATCTCTAGGGAATTTTGCTCCCATTTGTGGCTTTCCTCCTGGAATTTAGTTTTCATGCTGTAGTCTGAGCATCACTTTGGGTCATTCAAAAACAATTATTATCTTATTAAACAGAACTACCTTCAACTGCTCCTGCATCACGTTTTATGGGAATAAGCCCACAAAGCATCATGAACGATGCTCTGCTTTGTAGGTTAAAGCAATGCAAATGCAACTTTTAACCTTGTGTTTAAGAGAGTTACAAGCATTTTATTTTTATGGTTTTTTTGTGTGTGTTCTTGAGTGTTCAGTGCTGCTTTATGGCACATACCACCACACCAGTGAAATGCCACGACATCGCACGTGCCACCCAGTTCCCTGAGAGCATTCATGAGGTGGCTTGGCATGGAGAGCAGCGGTACAAAGCTATACACAGTTGGCCCTTCAGTATCATTCTTCCCATATTGAAAGGAATGAGGAGATTTGCAGTCCTCTTTGCAGTGCCGTTTCAGCCAGTCTTTCAGTCGACTCTGGAAAGCCAGCAGCAAATTGGTCTGTATTGTCTCCAGGTTAGCATCAGTATGGAAAAGGATTAGAAACAGGAATGCTCAGTATACAGTAAAGAGAAAGGGAAGCTCTATGCCCTTAGGATACATCCATCTTGAGCATGTTGAGATGTCGGTTGGGATCCCTGGTGCTTTGCTAGTGAGGCATCCCAGGAGCCTGTGCTGTACATAGTCGCTGTAAGCATCTTGCCCATCAAGGAGAACCCATCTTCGAGCTGTTTCAGGCACCATTAACTCACTGGGTATGGGGATGGCTGAGATACCTGCTGTCGGCAAAGGATGAGCACTCCAAACAGTAGTTTCTCACTACCTTGTTCTTAGCTCCACAAGGCCAGGGACTTGCAAATTCAGAGGTCTTTAATAAGTACCTTCAGAGGAACCGGAGGGAAAGAAAAATTATGCTGTGGACCCCATAGTCCTATGCAATAACTGCTTGATCACTTGGATATTTAACAGTGATTTACAAGCGTTGATGAATCAGAGCCTCAATTACATCCTCAAGGGCAAGGTGGTATTATCTGTCCATCTCCCTTCCCTCTCCACACAATTTGCAGATGGGGTGTAGGTAGCGCAGCAAGGAGGGGGCTGATGATTTCTCATCTGATGCTTTTACTACTGGAAAATACATTTTCGTTTTCTCTCTCTTTCCCTTCCCTCTGTCCCAAATGCCTGAAAATGACACTCCTTTTCTGACTGTCTTTTGATACATTGATGTAGGGTGTCTGGAAAAACAAAGTGTTTGATTTGAAGTAATAGCTGCTGAGAATTCATTAAATATAGCACTTATTTTTCTTTCCAACCTTTTTTTTTCTGCATCAGATCTCCGAATTTGTAATCTTTCAGCTATTATATGACTCCATTATGACTTTATCCAATGATTAATGTGGGGTTAATAACTTTGTCCAGTGAATGCTGGTGTAAAGGAGTGACTGCTGCTGACTGCACCCCTATTAATTGTATGTTTTGATTGATGCGGAGAACAAATTACTGTGTGCTTCACCTACTCAGAAACAGCTTTTCCATGAAAAGACAGAGTAAGACTGTATTTTTAGGAACAATCTGTTTTCTGTCTGTAATTAATATGTTCCGGATTGTTTGGCTACTTTGGTCGGTGTATCACAAACTAGACCATTATGCTCAAAGCTACTTTTGGGACATCCAGTAATAGCTTCTTTTGAAAACATTAAGAGCAACTCCTGTAAATCACTGTGGGTTTGAGTAACTATCTAGGTTTGCCTAAACCATGCCAGGTTTCTGTAACAAGCTGATGAGCTATCACTGGGTAAAAAAACGTATCCTTGATTCACACCTCTCTGGTGTAAATCCTGTTCCAATTTTAAAAGCACCTTGTTATAACAGTGTTGGACAGAGGAATTCTTGAGGCTAAGTGACATTTACAGCCTATGATACTAGTGTATCTGCACTGTGTATCCATCAACATTTGGCATTTAAGAAAATCTGCTCATCCTCGCATCGCCTGTTAAACACTCACTCTATTAGAAAAAAAAAAAAAAAGCAAAAAAAAAGCCAATCATCCTCTTCTTTGCATTTGAGTATTTAATGGGCAAAAAAGGGGTCAGTATGACCACAACGGCATGAAATCAGCCCCAAATGACCTCAGCCAACTGTACACCTGGAAGCAAGAGGTGGGTTAAAATGACATTTTTTTTGTGTCCACAAGTTAATGCCGGAATAATTTGCACTCTTTAGCGTGCACAGCTGTATTATCCCGGGGCAGTTTTTGGCTCAGCGTGAATTTACACATCTGTCAGATCGCTTGGAGATCCATAGGCAAAATGTAGCGCTCGGGAACATTCTGTGGATTTGGGATGTTTCCTGCAGGAACTGGGAAGTGCAGAAGAATGAAAGGATTGCCTTCTTGCTGCAGCCAGCGCTCCTCGCTGCCCATCTCTCTCTGCACTCCAAGGAACAGGACAAAAGCACTTCTGTCCGCAGGTGATTTTAGGCTCCGTTTCAAAACTTCATTCTTAAGTCAAAACCACATTTTTTAGTTCAAAACTGTGTTCTTTATTTAAAACTGCTTGTGCGCTCCCTCCGGTTTATTCCAAATATCAGTCCCCAAGGTGTGTTTGAATTTGTGTTAAGGACTACAGGTTTGTCTGATTTAGTTTTTAGGGAGTGTAAGCTGAGCATCAGACTATGATTACCGAAGGCTAATCTAGGGCTTTGGCCACGGACCAGTTCCTTTTTTTTTTCTCCTACTTCCTATATTGTTTCAGCCATTTCTATGTCATCTGTGCTTCCTGGGTATATCATGCTGTAGTTGTTCAGCTCCCTGTTTTTCTACGTGCTCCAAACCAAGGGCATTTTCCATGTCTTCTCAAGGTGCTCTGCTTTGCATATGATTCTTGTTTCCTCTCCAGAGCCCTTCATACCCTCTTGATGCCATGCCGTGGCCTGAGCTGCAGCCCTGAAACCACACGGTTCCTGCACCTGCCTCTGCTGCTGGCTTCCCAGGTGGCCTTTGGAATATTTTCATTTATTCACTATACAGTGGTTTTACACCACTCTTGTCTCTAACTTGCATCTGAGATTGCTGCCATGTATTTTAATGCATAATGCATTTTGGGATGAAGTTTGTGCTACTATGTAAAATATGGTTATATTGTTCATATGGCAAATCATGTTTTAATTCATAACCCTGGGACAAGCAAAATGAACACAATTTTTCTTTAATTTTATAGAGCGAGAGTGAACACAGTAAAGCAGAAAAGGTTTTTCTTGTTTGCAGAGCCGCGGTGCAGCGTTTGGGGCTGTCTCGTGCGTGTTGGTGGAGCAAGATGCAAGGCAGACGCGCTCGCTTTGATTGGTTTTGGGGGAGGTTGTGCCGTGGCGTAGCTCACAGTGGAGCTGGCACAGCTTCCAGGCCTGGGGTTAAGTTGCTCAGTTTGGTTCAATTGGTAATTAATAAAAGCAATGGCCAATTTGACTTTATACCATGTGTCTGTCTGTGTGGAACCTGGCACACGCAAACCCTCTTTCTACAGAGCAAGATGGTCAGTGTATTTTTTGACGTGCACATTATTCTGGGAACTTGGAAGCGTGTGACGTTTCGGTGAAGGGGAAGAAGCCTCCTGACCCTTGACACAGGTTTAAAACAGTAGTTAAACATGACTTTCAACATGTTTCTTAAGTGCTGGTGTAGGCGCACCTCCTACAGCTTCCAGATTTTTAGTAGCCAGGTCCATCAGAGTTTCAGGACAGCATCTCAGCAGTTGGGTTGTCTCGTAAACCTAGAAGGGGCCACCAACATTTTGGTGCAAGACTTCCACCCCCACCCCTCCAAAGAGGAACATCTGCTCCTTAGCATGCTGCTCATTTCCATGGCAGGACTCCAGTTGCTCTTCCAACGCAGAGCTCAGCAATAGTAGCACTGGTGTCTGAGCTCTGGAACAAACCAAGTGGTTTGCATGTGCTTTTGTGTGCCATGAGTTATTTCTACTGTGTGCTTATTTGTAATAATGGGCATTCATTATTATGAGAGAGCCTTTTTGCTCAGGAGTCATCACAGTACACGCTGTAAATGCATCTTGACAATACTTTGTGTTTGTATATTATGGACTTATAATACGTATTTATTTGTGTGTATAAAATTGTAATACCAAATGCATAGTAAAAAAAAAATCTTTAGGAAATCGCATGAACAGTAGTTCCATTTAAAATATCATATCTTGGCCAATTTTGTTATGTCCAAATATCCTAGTCACATTGTAGACTAACAGCCTGCCAAATTTCACTTAAAAGCACAGCCAATTTTTAAGTTACAGAAGCACAAAGAGCAGTGGAATGTTCTTTTTTAGGACTTCTCTAACTTAAACAAAAATTATAAGGTTTTTATTGTTTTGCTTAAATCCAAGGGAAAAAATATTTTCTGCAACACAGCCTGGATCACACTGCAAAATTCAGCATTTGGCTGTCTACATGACCAGAGTACATTACTTAAAACAAGTTGATTTACTTGTTAGAGGTACAAAGCCCATGTAAATGTATATTTATTAATAAATATGAGTCCGCAGGAGGAATTTTTATTAATGGAATCTAGTTTTATTTTTTATTTCTTTATTGCCCCCACCCCTCAAAGCAGAGTAGTTCTCCCATTGGGCTAGAGATATTTTTCCCCCTGACTGCAGTTCTGAACTGAGGTCTTTACAGATGCTTTATCTTGCTCTTTTCAGATTGTAACAGGTTATGCTGCCTTACTCACAGTGCAATAAAGAGAAAGTTTAAAATAATCTAAAGTAAGAAATACTGACTGATTTTTGCTCCTATCAGTGGTGGTCAGGACCTACTATTAAAATGTCTTAAAGGAAAAAAAATAATATTCAAATTGTGGACGTAACCCTAAATGTTTGCATGAAAGAATTATTTTTTTTATTTTAACTAAGGTTTTGTTGTCAGGAAAAAAAAAAAGGTTCCGCTTTTAAGATTTCTCATCTACATACTTAAAATCATTTTCCACTGGCATCAAAGTAACAAATGCATGGATTCATTAGAATAATTGCAGAAAAAAAGAGAAAAATGGAGTCGGTGCGTTAAAATCTCCATTTTAGCTCCATATAGTGCCTGCCATGCGGGGGGAAAACAGTTAATTAGGACAGCAAAAGACAGCACTGAGGAAACGTGCTGCGTGACAAAGGTGGCAGAACTCGTCAAAGATTCGTATTGAATAAGTAAGTTATAACCATCCCTATAAGATGGCTTAAAAAAATATATATATAAAAAATATATATATATATGAAAGCTCCCGTAGCAATCCCCCATTACTTGGTTAGAATATTTCCAAAGGTTACGGTTGTAAAATAGCATTTATTTCTCCTGCGCAGCCGGCTGGCTTCTCCCTCTCCCCTGTCCGCGCCGCCTCCAGCCCTGTGCCGGGCTGCCTGTTCTTTATTCCCAGCGCAGCTTTTAGCCCGCGTGGCCAATCCGGGCGGCAGCGCCGGCCCAGGACCGCGCTTGGTGCTGAGCTCCAAATGTGATTCCAGCCCTGACAGGGGGATTATAGGAAACAGATGACTTACGCTTCTAATTTGTGGCCTTAAATTGCAAACAGAATTTCAGGAGTCGAGCGGAGTAATAAATGGCAATAGAGAAAGCCACACACAGCCAAATCAGTATGTGGTGGTTGTAGGTTAAACTAAATAGGAAGAGACAGGTTATGATGGTTTAGTGTATTACAGAGAAGAAAGTCTTAAATTACTAGTGCTGAGAGGTATTGCACTATGGCAGACAGTATTGCATTGTGTAGTCTACAGATATCACAAGCAGAACAATAAAACAGGTTTAGCATAAAACCTGTTGCTGGACAAATCTTTTTTTTTCCCTTAGAAATGGAAGCTGTGTTTTATGTTTGTTTTGACCTTAACTATATGCTTGCCCCTTAACATCTGTTTTCTACTGTTGCAGTTTTTCACACCAAATTAACTGTCAGGGCTTCAGATAAAATAAGTTAAAAATACTTCCAAATTATTTTTTGTTGACTTTCAGGACTAGAAGAGTGTCTTGTTACTCTTCCTGTCCTGGACTGCAGCGCTTATCTCTCACAGGCGTAAAATATACACCATTAAACATTTTCAGACAATTAAAAATTAGAATGGCAGATATTAAACTTTTTCCCCCCTTTTTATTTTTGCTTATGGCAGCTTTGCGAGCTGCTGCTTTTTGTGTAATGACATCAGAGTATGTTTTGGAGGAGGTTTTTGTGCTTTCACTCTGGATCTGCTGACTTCTTTTGTTATCATTTGTAGCTTCTGGTTCTGAAAAGCTTCGGTGTGTTTATTTAACGATGATTTGTATCAAAAGCTTGCTCCACGGTGTTAATTGGTGCATGCTCCTTGTAAGCCTTAAATTATAAAGATATATTCTTAGAACCCAGAGCGGTCTCAGATCTGATATGCTGACGACTAATGTGGGATTTGCTTTTTTTTTCATCTCAGTACAAGAGGGAAGGAGAGATGAGGAATATGCTTAAAGGTCTGGAGGAATAGCTGGTACCACAAAGGCATATGTCAATTGTTAGTATTTCTTAAGCCTCTTAATTTGAAGATGTATTTTTAAAAAAAAGGAACAAGTCTTGTCTTTAACAATATGTGATCTTTGGAGTCTCTGGAAGCCGTTAGAAAAACATTCCCATTACACACCGAGTAACGCGGCGGTATTATCCTACCACCCAGATAATACTGCCCTAAAATGACAACTGGCCAGACCTACAAATAGCATTAACCCAAAGACTTAAAACAAGAGAGGAAAAATAAACCTTTGGCTCCCTGGTACGTTGCATTGCTGTGCCGTACAGGACACTAATCTGTGCAACCTGTAGGCTCCATCCTGGTGATTTCCCAGTCGGAGAAACCCTTTAGTCTTTCAGGGCATCGTAGCAGGGTCCAGCGTTGATGTTTCATTCCAGGGAGTGGAGCCTGCCTGCATTTGAATGAACATAACTGTTATTATTGCAAAATTATTATTGTTTTAAGCAGGTCTTTTGATTGTCATTGAAAATGACTGGCTAAATACATTTTGATTAATCACTTGCAAAAATTATGCTTGTTAGAGCTGTTTTATATTCTCTGTTGCTGTGTTCTCACTGTAGGTTACAGCTATTTCTTTACAGCTGAAGATTTTTTCCCTTTAAGTCACCTGGTGAGAAAGGAAAACAAATCTTAGTTGAAAGCTTTTGTCTGTGAGACAGACTCCTCTTTTCATCCCTATGTCCTTTAAAAAAACGCTCAATTATTGTCTATGCCATAGAGGAGAGATTGGGGCCTACATAGGACCTGAACCTTTTCAGACAGGAGATGGCTTTTGTTTTTGCACCCCATCAACACCGCTCACCTAATTAAATCTGATATCTCTGGCTGAAGCAAAATGATTTGTTAATAGTTCTTTGGGAATTTCCTTAATGAGTTTAGATGTCTTTTGTATGGTACATGTGGGGGTATTTTGCAAATTGAGCTGAAAAAGAAAAAAAAATGGGGCAAAGAGAGAGGAGAAAGAGCACCAAACCAAGGAGCAAGGTGTGGGCTGACGGCGGGTCCTGGTGGGCTGCAGCCAGTCATTAGCCGGGGACACGCGGCAGAGATGCTCGGGAAGAGCCCTCCCCATCCCGCACAGCCAGGGACAGCTGTCAGGGACTCAGATATTACACCTTGATCAGGCCGAGACAGTGACACCATTTTCTTTAACAAACACCAGCAGCTTTTCTTTCTCCTTTATTTTAACATTTCTCAGGGGTTGGATTCCCTTTCTTCTCCTGCTCTGCTGAGAGTAAAAGGAGCTTGTTAACTTGCTTAGATATTTTGACTGCTGATGCACTTTGGCCACTTGCCTGTGGTAACAGTGTCAAAGCATTACTTGGGATAATTGCTATATTTGCAGTCTGAAGAGTGCTCTGACTTAGTGTTCAAGCTGCTGAATAAAAAAGAAATTGTCATTTTGGAAGAAATCTGTGAATTACCCTCCCAGTTGAAAAAGCGCACAATTTTCAAAATGCCTTTTCCCCTTGTATTCAAGCATAATGTTATTCAGATAATTAACATTTTAATAAAACGCCTAAAATATGAGATAGCAGCTTAAAAGGCTTTGGTTTCAGTAGGGTTTTGTTTTGTTTTGTTTTTATTTTTAGCTTTGGGGATTAACCACTATGGGGCTCTATTTCTTCATTCTGTGCATACCCAAAAGTACCCACCGGTCCGTAAAAACACCGTGCGCTTCTAGTTTGGGGTTTTCAAAGGATGCAGGATCAAACCCATAGGTTTCGCCAAGTTTACTAGTCTTCCTAGTTTCACACTTTGAACTAGTACTGTAAAATATCAGTGTTCTTGTAATTACAAAATAACTGGGATATTAAAAATATTAGTTACATTGTCAGTTGTGTCTCAAGTCATACTGCATATGGATAGCCTGTGACAATTTTTTGATAGCCCTTCATTTAGTAAAGATATGAATAATTTATGTGTGCTCTTATGACATCCATTTTCCAAGTGGAAATTGAGACTATAATAGAATTTAATTGTGTGAATATGCTATAAGAAATGGCATCTTTAAACTGTATTTGTTATGCACTACACCTTTCCGATATGTTTGTGCGCACCATTTGTTGTACAGTCTTTTCCTTTGAAAGATTAGGGCAGATACCGTAAGCAAGCTTTGGTCTAGGAAAAAGTCCAGATTTCTTGCAAAATCACTGAATACCTCAAGTTTCCTCGGATCCACCTTTAGCAGGGGCACCTGGCAGGATCATGTCTGGTAGCAGCAAGGGGTCGGAGTCCAAAGACCATGTCCATAGAGTTAGGTCAAGACTGCCATCAGCAGCTCAGGGCAAGCAGAGGAAGACATGCTCCAAGCAAATGTTGCTTCTCATAGACCCTTTTTCCAGGTTTGTCCAAAAGCTCTAAAATATAAAATAAACAAAAAGCAAAGATAGGTTCTGACAGTCTGCATTGTGTTTCAAATCCTACTCTTCTGGATTCATGCTTCCAAAATTGCACTGGGTCTACTGTATCATAGCACCTAGGCAATATTATACAGGCTCATTTTGTCTCAAAATCCGTCATTTAATATGATCTAGAGGAGATCCAATAGGACAAACTGCATGGTGAAAGGCTTGAATGAACCTTTCCAATGCCCATCCTCAAACTCAAGTCAATCGGCCTAGCAGTTACCAGCATTAGCAGCCCTGCCGCTGTTCCTTCCTTACCTGTGTTCGGGTTCAATCCTGTTGCATCTGGCTCCTGTCATTTTATGGCATACTGATAAACAGCTATTGATTTAATCAAAATTACATAGGTTGGAAGCCAGGACAGTGCTTGGCCCCAGGAAATCTTACGAGGAAGCACCTAGTAAAATTACTCATCCTGCATTTTTCTGTTGCTCGTAGGCTTCAACGCTTGCCCGCTCTAATGCAAAGTGAAGCATACTTTGTTCTACTGCCTCCAGATACCTTGTGTGGCTGCCTGATGCACTCTGATGTGCATTTTACCTGGCATTTGGGAGTATTTATTTAACATGGGCATGATTACTTCTTTTACGGTGTTAATTCTGAAAAATGCTGAGCTCTTCCAAAAAGTGCTGATTGCTCTACTGACGGACAAGGTGGCAAAGAGGAAAGGTATCTGGCGTGGTGCAGGGTCCCAGCTGACGTGACCTGAGGCTGTTGTTGGGGAGGGTTTAATGCGCATGACAAATTTGCTGCTAACAAAATTGTTTCGGGGGCCAGATTTTACTCTAGGTTATGTGGATTTAAATTTGCAACAGTTCCAGAGGCTTCAGTTGTTACTGGAAATTTCAAAGGTGGGTTAGGTCAGGATCTGGCTGCCTGCGTTTTAGGGTGCGTTCTGCTCAGTAAGAGAAACCCTGTCCATTTTAACTCTTCCTTTATTTAATTCTTCCTTTATAATTACCTTTATGTTTTTGGAAGAGCTGTCTTTTTCCAATTGGCTGTCCTGCGCGTTTTCAAACTACTTTTGAATTAAAAATAAAAGCAAACCAAAACCTACCCCCTAAAACCCACTAAAAAAAAGAAACCACCCCCCAAAAAAAGAAATTCTGAAAGTTAAATGGTATGAAAGTAAAGCTCCTTTCTGTTAGGGTAGGATCACCAGGGCTGGGATAAGCCCCTTGCAATATTATACATATTTGAAACATGAGAGCTATTGTTTTGAAGCTTTACTATGTTATTGTCCTGCTTGTCTGAGTAAGAAGCGTATATCTCTGGTGGATGGAGGTTAGCTAAGTAAGTCATGCATAGATGGAATTTATTAAGTTTGCATGGTAGTGACAGCTGTGAGTGGGAACAGTAACTCTGAATGTGCCAAGGGCTGAGAAAGGGAAGGAATTTTCATATGTGTCTTAAAGGAAAACGGCGGGGTAATTGTGAAAGCTCTTCTAATCACTCCATCTCATTATCAAGGGGGAAAGTCACTGAAATGATTTTTAAAGTGTAATAGTCTGGCAGGGGGCTGTCTTTGGACAATCTCACCAGGCAGATGAGGACAGGGAAGAGTTGGGTTCTGTGAAGGACCACTGAAAATCAGACAATTTAATACAAATCCATTCAAATAGTTATAAATATACATCAGTGCAATGTAGCAACTAGTTAAGTTATCTGTTAAATTGACTAAAAATGTTTTTTAAATATAGAATTCACCCCCAAATCACTTCCTAGCCATCTGATCTTCAGGAGCTTCTTGTGGAAACACCTTTTTTCCTTTCTACTTTTTTTTTTTTGCATTCCTGCTCTGCCTCCCAAGATGAAATTCACCTTCACTGCTGGATCATTAAAATGGCAGCTGTCACTCAGAGGGAGACAAATTCCAGTTGCTGGGGCTGATCCTGGCAGTGCTGTGTGCGTGAGTGACACGCGGCTTGCCGGGACCGCCAGGAGAAAGGTCAGCCTCGCCTGCGAGAGCCAGGGGTGGGCTCCCTGGGGTGCCAACCCAGGCAGGGACAGAGGTAGAAACACCAGGAAAGAGGGAAATTAATTATTAATAGCCCACCTGATATTAACTCACTTTGTCCCCTCCTGTTTTTGCTCTGGTTGTGATGGATCAGGTCAAGCAACAGAACCCGTCTGGGGCAGAGATGCTCCAACCCCAAAATAATGTCAGGAGATGTCTCCTGCCTCCCAGTGCTGTGGTGAGCAGTTATGGGCCAGAATTTACTAACATGGCTTTTTAACATCCTTTTGAAAACCAAGATCCTCCTCCAGCAATTGTAGGGCTACCAAAGTGAGAGGTGACCCCTTTGCACCTCCTCTGCCCCTGCCTTTGGTGCCCTTCCTCCTCTCGCCCTAACCTCGCTGCACCCTCGATCCCATCTGTGTACACTGTAGATATCAAACATGCCACAGGATAGGCCCTGCCAATACATTTTGATTTGATACAGGTATAACTCTGACCAGCAGAATATGATACCTGCCCTGTTTTTATAATAGGGCTGCTTTTTCCTTTTGTTTGATATTCTATATATTTTTAAAATAGCCCCATCTTCATAGCTCTCAGCACTGTCCAGATTTTTTTCAGGCAGATTAAAATTAATTCTAATTTTAGAGAGCTCTTTAGGTGGCATCTTTTAATTTTTACTTTTTCCAGGGCTTTTGTTGCAGCCTAAGAATGAGCTTACAGTAGGTTAAATCCATGTTCTTAATGAAGCACTTCTTGCTCTCTGTTTTTTTGTTGTTAGACCACATAGGATATGTTCTGTTGATGTGTGGGGAGTTATGATTAGATGAGAATTTACCTCTGAGGAAGCTCAGATTATCACACATAAAGCATCAGAAATAGAAAAATGATGTGCACAACCATGAAAAAAACAATGGATCTTATCTTTAGGTTTTTTTCCTAATCACCCTCCAGCATCACTACAGCAGTTAAGTTGCCTCAGGGCTCGCTAGGATTTATAGTTTATTATAACATTGATAAGAGCAGCTGAGCGAACAGTGAACTGGATGTTCGGTAAATATTAGTTGAATTCATGGCAGAATTTTGATTCGATGTGTTCATAATTCTCCTGTATTTACACAGTTCACTGCAAAATTGCACTGCATCGACTAGTTTGACAAATTCTGTGTATGTGTGTGTGCTTTTTTCCTGAGTAGATGCCTGAACAAACCCATGTAGATCAAACAGCTCTCATTGTGGCTGAAAACACAGTTTGAAGTTGATGTTCTGTCTGTCACATGAATTACATATTTCCGTTAATAAGTTATGCAAATGGTGAATTTTATGTTCGGCTTTTGTAGTGTTGACTTTGAGTTTTGAATAACATCCAGGCTAATAGTTTGATGGTGAAATTAGTGAATAATTTGGAATAGCAAATCATTGCTTTTGTGATCTGTCGGTGAATCATTTAGATAAAACTGTTCCCCATGAATTGTTTTCTTGCCTGATGTTTTGACACTTGATGCCACATCATTAAGGGATTACCCCGAGGAGCTTTCCCTTGATTTGCAGGGGAGTAACATCAACCCCTCAACAAGAAGCCCAGCGCTGATGGGAATACACGTACTACCTTAATGCTACCTAATGGATGTCACCTCAGTGGATTTATGAATCCCATTGCATCTAAATAATGGAGGAGAAGTGATGCAATACCCTTCACCCCTTGTTCTCTGTGACTCGCCAACGCTGGAGTCTGAAAGTAGCTTCTCGTAATCCAAATTCACTATTCCATGGGAATTTTGGTGTTCATACTTTTTCTAGGCATGGTGAAAGTTAAGAAATCCTGGGTTAGACTGTTTTAAAAAAGGAGATGAAATAACACAAAAATTAAACCAAAGTTTCAATTCCACATCTTCTTTTTAAGCAACAAATGGAAACCCATTATAAATCCCATTATGAAATGCATGGCTACAATAGGTTATAAAAATACTGAGTTACCTGTAATGAGCCCATTTGTTTGCAGTGTCTGCCTGCTAGCAGGAAGGCAGAAGATCACACCAGGCCTGACACCCGCTGTGAGCCCTTGTATGGACACAACCCCCGTGCCCAACCCGCCAGAACAGTCTCTGCTCCGCAGGGCCAGGCCATGCCAAGTGGTGCCACATCTGGGCCTCACAGCTGCATGGCAAAGAAACCTCCATCACCTTCCTGAGAGCTGTTTGTAAGCTCATTAGAATAAGTAAATAAATGTAGGAAAAAAAAGAAGCTCAAAATCCCAGCTGATGAGATCTTGCTGGATAATTTAGAAAAAAATGCTCATATTCTACCCATTTTCGCAGAGGGGAGGAATTTCTTCCAGGATTTTCCAGACTAAGAAAGTCTGTTGGTGCTGTGAACCAAAGAAGGAAGAAGCAGAAACCCCCTAGTTCATGCTTCTCTAAGTTAAATCACTTACCCGTGTTTTACCAGCCTTTATCAGAGTTTGTACACTTGCTCCAATTAAATTATTTTTTCTTCAGGGGAGCTCACGAGGCACTTACATAAATTCTCTTAATTTCTGAGTAATGTAGTCCTGACAATCACTTAAGACAGTATAGTTGATACTGCTGTCAGGGAAGACTCTTTTTCAAAAGAGTGTTTTCATAGAATATCACTGTGACACTTCGCTTAGATGGATGTCTTTAGCAGAATTTGATTAATGTAATGTAATAAAAGAGATGCACACTAAAGTGTCTGTACATGTCTTGTTAAGTATGTTTGATTCATTATATGTAGTTCTCCTCACTTCTTTTCTCTTTCCTCAGTTCATTTTTTATCATTTCAATAATATATCTATAAATATGAAAAAGTTGGCAGTTTCTTTGACATATATGGCTATTAATTCATAACTCTAAAAAATTGTATCTTTCAACTTGTCACTTTAAAGCTTGTACAGTTTATTACAGTAAGTAACCTGTGTTGGAAATTAGATTTTGAACTTTAGCAAGGAGATAAATAAGCTTGTGGACATAGAAGTTATGGAGAAGATACCTAGATATAGTGCTAGAATAAAATTGCATGAAAAGATCACTTACTTGAAGATGATAATTTCAGAGCTCCCTCAGGATCACATTAAGATTGCGTATTGGAAATGGGCTTCAGCTTGAATTCCAATAACTTTAATTCCTAGAAATGGCATTATTTCAGTTAATCCTTTTCCTTGGGTGGGTGTGTTTGTCTCATTCTGTAGGCCAATAATGTATATCAGCAGCACACAATTTCACTAAATATATGAAATTTACTTTAGAAGGAATCCTGAAAATTCGTCTAGGCCAAGCTTTGTTTTTCCTTTTGCAGCATCAATCTGGGGAAGAGAAAAACCTGGAAAATTTTAATGTCTTTGTTACATAGCGTATGACAACATTTAAAGCGAACCAGGTTAGTTATTCCCTAATTGGCCTACTAAGTCACGAGGAAGCAAGCATGGTCCTTAATTCCTTGACTTTTTTGCTTTGATAAGCAACATAGCCACTCTGCCTGTTTTCTAGTTAGTTTTTAGTCTTTTTGACATTTTTCAGAGCATGTCTCACAGGTCCTGTCCAATCTTTGACCGCATCAGGTTTGGGACTGCAGAGATTGTTTGCACTGAGGTTTCTGCAGCTGGGATGTCTTTTTTGTGTGAACGCTACTCAGGACTCATCTGGACTTGGGCAACTTTCTTAAGTGAGTTAAGCAGGGCAGGATCTCTTGAGCTGGATGACCCTGGTGATACAGCCCGGCAGGACACCATCAGCCCTCCTGGTGTGACCACATGGAGGGTCTACAGGGGCAAAGCCTGGGCGAGAGAGCCATGGAGAGGGGAATGAAAGAAGCATGCAACCACTCTGCAAAATTATCTGCATCCTCCTGCCAGCAGGGTTATTTCATTTGGTTATGGCAGGGCACAAGGTGCTGATGCCTTGAACTCCGCAGGCAGAGCGCACGGGGAGCTCGCACCGCCAACATCCCGAGCACAGACCACATGAAACTGGGGGTGGGTGGAAGCATGTGCCCTGGGGCCCGGTGACGGATGGAAGGTGGGTTTGTTGGCAGCAGAAAATACAGAAGTCAGGGCAGCCCGGGAGCGATGGGAAACCGCACAGTGTAACTGCTGTGCAGGTTTACAAATCACGAGGCGCCTGAGGATTACACAGCGAGCAGGGTAGACGCAGTGGGTAAAGATGTGTGAAATCAAAGCTCCCAAGTGAGGACAGATGGACCAGCCGCAGGAAAAGGGAGGCGAGGAAGGTGGAGATATAAGAGAAGACGTGTCGTTTAGTACGTGGCATAGGCGCGTTTTGCAGTTACTTTTTCTGCAAAGCAGGGGTTTTATTACTAATGTTTTGCCCTGGTTTCTGTTGGACCAGGGCATGTGGCATTGATAATGTGTAGCCTCAGAGTGTGGTTGTATTAATCAAGCGTGCATAGTAAACAGGATCAAAAAGGAGTCAGGGGGATTCACGTTTGAGAAGCGTTTGAGCTTCAGTATTTTCTGAAGCTCTGAGGAAGGGCATGCGGTTCCCTGGAAGCCACAGCTGACTTCTGCGGGTGTGTAGGCACCCCTGCAAAGGGAACTGAGTGTTCACAAAACAAAGGTAGGGTCCTGGGATGAACACCGGACCAGTTGCACGTACACCAGCAGAGATAACGCATGCGATGTGGGGAAAAGACAGCAGCATTAGGTACCACCTTGCTGGAAAATGCTGGCCAGTAAACTGGGAGGCGTGCCATGCCCGAGAGCTGGGACAGTTTCTCCAAAGCTGGTCCTCCATGATGCAGTCCCATCTCGGATGCTGAAGTTCCCGTCTCCTGTGCAGGGAAGACGGTCCTGCCAGACATGCACAGGGAGGAGGTGAACTCTGTTTGCTCATAACTTTTTCATTTATAACAGTCGTTAACCAGCCAGGTAAAGAAGGCCCAGCAGGCTTTTCACCTTGAGCAAGCTGTATCTCAGGGGAGTCAAACCAGCTGTATTGATTCCTGTCAGCACACTTGTCTTTGGGGAATCATTTGTTTTATAAAACCAGATTGCCAGATCTCTACAGCAGAAGGAAAAGGGAGAAAAAAAAGGTTTTGAATGAAAATGAACAAAACTTCTAGGAGTGAAGAGCTCCTGCTAGTATAATCTGCAACGTCTGAGCATGAGCAGCTGGGATAGGCACCTGAAATAATGAGTGAGTGGCAGGAGAGAGGACCACTGCTGTAAGAAAAAAACTTCATGGACTTGCTCACCTCGGTGTGAGCACAGCTCACCTCCAAGCTAACTTTTCAGGGGATGACAAGCATCCTGGTGTCTCTGGGGTGTTTTCACCAGGGAAATTCATCTTGTCCTTCGGGTGCCACAAGCCGCCCCTGCTCTTCCCTTTGCCTGGGTTTCAGTTCCTGATGCTGATGCTCCTGTCCCGCACAGATGTACTAACACCCAATGCCAGCAGACAATTTACTGCCTACTTCATGCCTAAAGCTGCTGTGGTTCACACCACCTCTGCTCCACACCTATCCTGCCTGAGGGGCTCAAGTCTGCAGTAGGCACTTTGACCATGCTTGTTGCACGCAGGGGCGAGGAGGCACTACGGGCAAAGGATTTGCTACAGGAGAACGTCAGCATTGAATATTGCCTTCTCCAGACTTGTGGTAATGATTTGGGTTCAAATACCCAACATGCAGAAAAATGACATTGCCCTTGAACATACAAAGGTTTTTCCAATCCTCTTGAAAATATCGTACTTCAATAGGAGCAAGTGTGTAAGTGCGGCAGCACGTCTGAGATCCCAGGGCTGCTCAGGAGATGCTTCACCCAACAGCTGCTCTTATTCTCTTCTTGAATCCACTACTATAAAGTGGTTAAGACCCAGAGGAGTATCCTCAGCTGTAGATACTGAGGGACCCTCTCATCACAATGATTTGAGGTCTACACACTGGGGAGGAAATAACCAGTTTCTACTGCAAATCAGGTAAAGGACTAGAAGACAGCTCTCCCTAAGTAAGTGTTTTTACCTGTAGGCAAAGCTATATGTGACTACCATGAAAACCAGAGATAGGTGATTAGGATGCCTACTCACCCTAGGAGGAGGATTATTACTGGTCTCAGTAGATGCAAACGTGTAAGCCTCACACATCTCACTTGCCAATTTAGGTGGCTTGGCTAGTGGACTTTCATGAACCTCCTCCATGTGCGTGGTCATGGAAAGCCTTGACACTTAGCTCAGCATTGCTGAGGTTTCCTGGGTAAGGGGTGCTGCTGGCACAGGTGGAGCTGCAGCTTGCAGCAGCACAGGTGCCTTCACTTGGGCCTGGCTGCAGGGAGGTGACTAGCAGAGGAGCTGGGATCTTCCATTTCTCAGGTCAAGGAAGGAAGGAGAGAAGGAAAGAAGAAAGAGTGCACTCATTTTTAAGATAAAAACAGCTAACGGAGGTGGGAAAACAAAGTTGAGGCAATGTGCTGTGATAGTTTGTGATCTTTTTGTGTTTAAAAAACAAACAGCAAAACCTGAATTTCTTTATTGTGCTGGAAAAAGCTTGGAGTGGTTGGTCTTGTGGGTGTTCAGTGCTTGAGCTCTGGTCTTGCTGTTTGCTTTGGTTTCTTCAAACAAATCTCTTGAATATGGTCTTAAATAAAGCAAGCAAATAAGGTTGTCTTAAAGGAGTTAGTGCATTTACTTGTGTGCTTATATTAAGCATGTGCTTAATTGCTCTTTTGGTACCAGCCAAGGTACATGGATAGCTGCTCCAAGTAGTTTCTGTAGTTTGATATCTCTTCTTTCTGTACATTGTGAGCGAGGACTCCTCTACTTGTGTGTTAGCTAGTGGGGCTTGTAAGATGGGAAGAAATAATTGATGCAGAATTGCTGTAGGTGTAGAGCCTTTGCATGCAGTTAAAGTTGAAGGCATTAAACCTGGTTTTCAATGTTATTTTATAGCAAGAGAAGTGGCTTTGCTTCTGAAAATTGCCTGTTCCCCGAGCAGAGTAACAAGAAGAGTGTGGAAAATGCCTATGCCTGGTCTACTCAAGCCCCATAAATGCAATGAGTCAGGTATTTTGCCTTTATATGCTGAGCTGTGAGCTAATGGAAACATGTTAAAAACAGTTAAGCTGGAAAAATAAAACCTCTCTGATCGTTGATCCTGAAAGCATGGGAAGCTGATCTGGTATCAGACTGGAAGGGGATGCCCAGCTGTGTGCCTCCAGGAAAGGGGAGGAAGAGCTGGTTTGCTGTCTGTGGCCAAGGCACAGGTTACTGAGCACCAGGGCAGTGAACGGTTTGAAAATGAGGAAGGGGTGTTGCAGGGTATAAAACTTCTTCTGGAAAGAAGGGTGTGTGTTGTGGTAAGAGCACAAGGAGTTCAGGCAAGAAAACCGTAAACACCTCTTCGACTGGGCTGTTTCCTTCCCTGTTCCCTCTGCAGTACTGGCCTCCCCTGTTATCCCCAGCAAGAAGAGAAGTGAGAATCAAAACGTGGTGTATTTGGGGGTGTCGGTGTCCCTGCTGCACCTGCTCAAGTGCTGAGCTGCAGGTGTTTGTGGCCGTGTTTTTGCTACTGCTCCTGTAAGGGAAGAGCGAAGGGCTCCAGCCCTCTGAGCTGTGCACAGGATGGCTGCACCACGTGTTGGGGTGCTGGAGAAGCCTCGGGTGCTGCAGGGGTGCTGTTCGGGTCACACCAGCGAGATGGCTGAAGGGAAAGTCTTATGTGTTTGCTTGCTGTAGCCCCCAGTTTATTGCTCTGCAATCCCCTTCCTTCCCCCCAAAATGAAAATCCATGGTTTATCAAACCTCATTTTCTCAAAGTGCCTCTACTGCCTTTCTAAGTTTAGTCTTCTCTCTTAATTGCATGCCAAGTTGGGGAAAGAGGAGGGGGAGAAATTGGTTAATTGATTAGTAATTTAGTCTCTGGTGATATGCTTATTTAAGAAATCTGCCGAAGTTATATATGTCAAATGATTCACATAAAAACAACATCAAGTGAATCATATATAAAAATGACATAATTGCTATTAAACTTAGAAGCCATATGTGTGGCTGAGGAAATTACTTTATTGGCTTTAGCAACTCTTTTATATTTTTTCCCAAAGCCAGTTATACCCTTGTGAACAGAGAAGGCATGTTTATGTGTAGCAAAATAGCCCCTACGTGTGTTATTTGGAGATCTGTTAATTCAAGGAAGTAGGTGCATATTCCAATAGCGCAGGAAAAAAACCAAATTTTGAGTGTTGGGAAGCTGAGAAAGGGGTCTGTCGCTTTTTCTTTTTCTCATCAGCAAGATTAAATGGCAGCTCTTGCAATATGCACCATCTGAGATTTTATTGCTCTCTGTTATTTTTAGTACTAGGAGGGAGATTAAATGAAATCCGGGATTATTTCAGACAGTGTTAAACATTTTATTGCTCATTTCTGCCATCAGGCTCAGGCTGACCCGGTTGGATGGGTCATTAGAGAAGGCGGACTCTCCTCTGCGAGCACCCAGACGATTAATTTCTCTACCTATACGTTGTCTTATAGGAAAGTTGAATATAGCAAGAGCAAAAGTAAATATAGCTGTTAACACAGCTAGTCTTTTATTTGACTTTACTCAGTTCTCAGAAGTCTGTTGTGTGCTGAAGTTCACATATGCAAACAGTATTTTATGTGTGGCTCAGCATCTGTATAGCCTCTGTGGGATCACAGGCTTGTGTCGCTTTCCTGGGCATTTTGGAAACTTATTTTCATTTATCTCTTTAAGACTGTGAGACATAAACCTAAACTGATTTAATATTTTGCATTTCTTTATTAGGAGAAGATTAAAAAGAAGGCCTTTTTTTTGAGCCTGCATTTACTTCAAATCTTTACATTTAAAAAAATTAGCTTGATACAGCTGACAAGCTTGATGCTTGTTACTGATGGTTTCTTCATTTTTATTCCTTTTTATAGGGTAGTGCCTTTTACATTAGTCAGAGCCCTAGACACGTTGATATATGCAGTAAGGAAGGCTTTAGGTGGTGGTGTTGATGAATAGCTGTTGTGGCACTCTTCTGCAGTTAATCTTGGGATGAAGGAAAAATTCTAGTCTTGCTTCTGCAGGTTTCAGAGGTCCTGCTTGTCTTCAGGGTGCGTTTTGTAGGTTCACGAGCGTGCCTGCCAGCTGGTGCCGGCGCAGTTTTAGCTCAGGACATTAGCAAGTCCCTCTTGATGAAGAGGAGGGGTCAGTAGGCAGCTATTCAGCTTTCACAGGGTGCCCGTGCTGTGGCACCGAGGGATGGCGCATCTATTGTAGCTTACGGGCTGTGAAGAAAGCCCCCTAGTATTTTCTGTAATTAGTTGCTGATAAATCAATTTCTAGAAGCCACACATTAAAGACTATCCTAATGGCATGCCTTTATAAGCTGTATTTGGTTGTGTTTAGAATAACGTTCCCTGTATTTTGGGTACCCGGACTGTGCCATGGGCTGTCCTTACACATGTGGCGCTCAGCAGCAAGCCTGAGCACACACCGCTTCCACCGCAAGCGTCTGGGCTGTCCTGGCACGAGCAAGTGAGTCAAGAAAGCGGGGATTACGCTGTCCTGAACTGGCTTTTTCCCTGCTGCATGGCTGTCTAATCTTGTTCTGAAGTCACTGATGATTCCTCTTAAGGAATGAGCTTGGAGTAGAGTGGCCGGCGCAAAACTTCTGTGAAGGGAATAACAATTTAGTCTGGAAACACACAGCACTAACAGAGCCCTGTGGCTCTGACTCAGCCGTCCTCTTGTTTCCAGCCCCAGCATGGGAAACCCAAACCTTTCCCCTTGCCTGTGCCTGCTGTCCCCTTCTTTCGCCTCAGACCTTCAGCCTTTACCAAATGCAGACTGGGAGCTCGCTGCTGGGACTGTTATCTAGGAGATGCTGGTTGTTTGGGTAGGACTGTCACTGAACTTGTCAGTAAACATAAAGGGCTTTTGTTTCAAAAAGTAAATGCAGCTGGTTTGCCTAAATATTCAAGAAAAGAAAAGGGACATCAGGCTAGGTAGGGAGCTGCAAAGCAACCAATATTTCTAAAGAATATTTTGACTTGTTTTAAACTTTCTAAATAGAAACACGTTTGAATGGAGAATTGGTATCAGCGGTCATGAATCTTTTTTTGATTTTGGGAGCTCTTACTCATTTTCGTCTGAATTCAGGTTCAGAGCTGAGTCATTCCTTCTGCTCTTCTTCCCTCGGTGACTTTTCCATGCTGCTTCATTTTTCCCAGATAGACGTTACTGGAGCAAGACTATGCTAACCGCACCACAAGCAGTGAAAACAGTGTACGATTTCTTTGGGAGGAGGAGAACATGCCCCGTGTGCATTTCTGCAATGCATACTGCGATCGCACGAATGGTCTGTGCTTTAGGGAAGCAGCTCGGGATAAGGTGTGGGAGAGGCTGAGGCCATTAGCATCACTGGATTTACCGCTAGCTCTGGCTAGAGAGGCAATAACGATCGAGTGTGGTGTAATCTTCGCTCCGGTGCTCAGTTTAGCAACGCAGAAGGTTGAACAGGGGCTGAAAGAACCGGTGTCAGGAGCCGTTCTTGCGTGGTTTATGTTTTCACCTTGTTTGGTATTGACACAGCACGGGATAGCATGAGAGAGACAGATAGAAAAACGAATTTCAGAAGAGGAAAGGGGCCCCTGTATAATGAAGAGTTCAACTGAAATAAGTGGTGGTGGGGGGGAATTTTCTTTGCATGCCAGATTTCTTGCCACTTTCAAGCTAATCCTTTCAGTTCACTTCAATACAGTCACTGAAGTAGCTTAGAAAAAGAGAGAAAAAGATCTTTGATATGCTAGATCAACCAAAGTTTAAAAAAATCTTTCTTTGTATATGCCATTTATAATGCAAATCTCAAGTTGGCATTTTAGGCTCACTTACTGCTGCTACTGAAGTACCTTGGAATACAAAGGCTGGAGATGGAGGGAGATCCCAAATGACAGAGTGCCTTTGATAGTTCAATAATAAATTAAGAAAAAAAATTACATTTTCTGATTTCTGTAAATACCTTCTACCTCTGCAGTGTGTGTGAGAGACAAAGAAAAAGGGAATATTGCTGTACGGAGGCTAAAGTTACTGGTCCAAGTCTTCTGGGAATTTGAATTCAGCTTTGCCAGTGTGTCCCCAGAAAAGATTTGACCCTGGCTGAGGTATCCTGTGACTTTCCTCCTACCAGGGAGAAAGCATATGTGCTAACTAAGTTTGCTTAGTCAGTGAGTAACTGGTTAAGTATTCTTTTGGAAAGAAGCCTAATTTCTAAGAGTCTCCTTCCCAAATATATAACCTGATTTCTTTCCCTTGTGTTCCCAACATTTAAGCACTGATTAAATGTCACCAAAGATAATAGGAGAAATGCTCATGACGGCCAGCCTATTTTAAAATAGCATGGGCATGCTTAAAGCAATAAGTAATTTTGCCTCTGTTACACAGTGTGTTTAATGCATATTTAAATTAATCTGTAGACAACTTTGAGCAAGCTGGATCTGGAAATGAGTTATCTTTCTAATTGGGGGTATTTTGGGATTTGCCCTGCTGTATTTCACACAACAGCTCCATGAAAGGTGACTATCAAATGGGTTGATTGTGGCCTCCTGTCCCACACATGCTCCGCAGTGGGAGTGGGGATGTTGAGATGATCCTGTCTGCCTTTTGAATCCTGGTATTTTGGTATCGTAAGGGAAGTGCGGTAACTCTCTGATCTTCAGTTCATAACTTGACCTCATGCTGTGATTCCAAACCTTTTCTTTTGGTGCTATGTAATGAGGGCAAAGGCAGGTTTCTTTATGATAATTTGCAGCTTGGTTTGCTGGGAACTGTCTTCTCACCACAGACCTGCAGTGCAAGGCATTGATTTAAGGAACTGGCCAAGCACCTACAATTTCCCCAAATGCTGTGGTATTTAGAATTGCTTTGCAACCATTTTCTGCAACTGCTGCTCTCAGGAGCGTCTGCCCATTGATACCTGTGTCACGTGGAAGTCAGTATGACCCTTCCTAGGGTTGTGATACATTTGGTAGTTCAGCTAGTGTAGAGTGGATTTGTCCTACTCCGTTAACTATTTCTAAGTATTGTTATACTACAAACATTATTGTGAATAAAGAAACGTAGTTGAGAAGTAAGTAAAATGGACCTTGATGCAAGAATTAATCTTCCTTTCCACCCCCTGCTTGGTGCCAATGTCCTCTGTGTCCACTGAGAAACCACTATGGTATAAGAGTTGAAACATAGTTCAGGAGAGCAGCAAAGAAAATGCATCTTCTGGAAGTCACAGTGTCAAGATCATGTTTTTATTTTATTTATTTATTTTTCCCCACTGTATTGTTTTTTTTAGCTGCAAATATCACTTAAATCGTGACTATAGTGTGTGACCGACTATATTCACTGAAAGTGCGAGTCTTTTATTTTGAGGGGTTTGGAAATGTTTTGTTGAATCTGGGGAATGATGGGTGGAAAAAAAAAAAAAGAATAATGTGTGTCTTCTAACTAAGCTGTTACTGATTATCTTAGTGCAATGTACAGATTAAGGGCCTGATCTAAAGACCACTGGGGTCAATTGACTGAAGTGGACTTTGAATCAAGTCTTATGAACGTTCAGCATATGCTGTAGTGGAGGGTGATGGAGATGAACACAGCACACTTTCCTCTCCAATAAGCCTGAAATACTCCAACTGAAATTCTAAAGCAGAGTTGGTTTTCTGGCTTGTATTGAAAAAACCCTAAAATGATTGCATAAGGGCTATTTTTAATACGTAATATGAGAAATATTCAGCTGGGAGCACAGATTATTAGTAGCATCTCAAGAATGTGACTTTTCAGGTGTAGGAACTGGCATTTCAGAGTTTCTTTCTTTTTGGACAAAAGGGGTGTTTCATCAGACTTGATGCTTTTGAAAATTCTGTGATCTAAGTCCCTTAATTACATGTTTTCCCACACGATGGTGATTCTATTGCCTATTTCAGGCTGCTACGGGAAAACTCAAGGGAAAAATATAAATAAAATATGCCCAAGAACGCAAGTCAATGATCTGTGTGTTAAGCCTATTGGCACATGCAGGACAATTTTATTGCATGACCTACTGGTTAAAAACATCAAAAATATAAGTCAAGTCATTTGAAGAACGGCTGTTTAGTGAGTTAGAATGAATGAAGTCTTTATTGAGTACATGCTTCCAGATTCATCACTGGTTCTGTTCTAGTCATGCCCTATCCTAGTCTTAACTGCCCCAGGCAGTCTTTTTGAGGCCACTTGACCTGCCAGTCATATTTCAGAAACTACTGATATGGTGCTTGCTGATTTAGTTTAGATTCCAAACAGGCTAGCTGCTGGATTACAGACTAATGACCCATCAGATGCTAAAGGCAAAGGCTTAAAGTGCACTAGTGAATTAAGCCTCAACATTGTCTGAAGGGAAGAATTTATTATGTCATTAAACTTGATTCAATAAGTTTCATTTCTTTAGATGCGTTGCACTAAGAAAGAAGGAAGGAATTGATGTGACCAAGAGATACCATTTTGATTCTATTCAGGTAAGGCATTGATATTCACATATAGCATCAAGGGACGCCACTTCATAGAATTTTAGCTATATTGACAGAAACCATAGGTTGAGAAAACTCTGCATAGCTGATTAACCAACCATGGACTCCTCAAACTAGGTTCATTTGAATATATGCTTCAGTTGGTAAATACATAGGAAAGTGAGGCTTGCCTGATTTGATGAGACCCTTGGTGAGGTTTCAGGGGCTTTCCATCAAATACCAAAGCCTCAGTGGTGTAAAGATATTAGTAGTACGTTATACATGGCACTGGGATTTAATGCAGAACTTAATACAAGCACATAATGTGATGAGTCAAACAGGGATTGCAGCTTGCCTCTCAGAAGACTGTTATAGTGATCTGAAGGAAAAATCCTGCATAATGCAAAGATCACTTTAAAACATAAAAAAAAAAAAAAATAAACATTTGGTGTTTTATCTGTCTGCATATGTCTCCTAGTTGTGTTACAGCAACAGAAAAAGTGTTTATAAATAATAACAAAGATACTTTGGGAAAATGTTAGGATATCTGCCTGTAGCTTTTGTCACTCATCTCTCACAGTATCTGATGAAGTTCTCTTGAGTTCTTCAAGATGATTTTATGTTGTAGAGGTGGTCACGTTATCAGGAAAGAAGTAAAAGGCTAGAAGCAATCAGTAGTTTTCCTAAAACTTGTATGTATCAGACAGTAGGATGGTAAAAGTGTATATTTTTGAGTTTCAAAATCAATTTAAATGTGGTTAGATTATATTTTTAATAAATTATGTACTTTATTACAAATGTTAAGTTGCACTGAGACATCGTGAACTATATATATTTATATGACAGCAGGTCTGGGATTAGGATTTTTTTATTAAAAGATTTTAATCACTTTAATACAATTCATAATCAAAGGGAGTATTTAATATTCTGGTCTCAAAATTAAAATTGACCTAATGGACTGATTGTCTCTTCCTTTAATGGAGCCTATTCTTTCCCTAAAATGCGATAGCTTTTCCTTGTGAGTTAAAGAAGTGGTTAAAGGTCACTCTGATTTATGTTCATACACAGCCCGATTTTTTTCTTTTCTCTAACACACTGGAAAGGCAAAATTCACTGCTGTGCTAAAACTACTTTCCGTTGTGATCTGAATGATGTGTATATACACACACATACACTTATGAATTCATATTTATCATTAAGCTTTTAATGAAAAACATATATAATTCAACTGACCACTGCAAGATCGTAATCTACTGGATGGCCTTCTGAAGAACTAAAGCCTGGAAATTCATACAGCTCCAAGAGATCCAGCAGAACATACAAAAAGTTTATCACCTCCCCTTCCTATTAGAACACTCTTAATTAGCGTGATAGTACTAAGTAGGTGGCCCATAAGTTGTTTCAGACCAGTATGAAACTCAGCTTTACTTGGTTTATGGTTTTTGTTTTCATGCTTTTTTTGTGTGTATGATTTGAATGAAATGCTCTGCTAGGAATCAAGCAAAAGGACATACTTTAGGACATACCAGGCCTGTGTACATCAACACAAAGACTTTCATTACTTAAGCCTGTGTGTTTGGGACTGGAATGGGCACTTCAACAGCCTAACAGTTGCAAAAACTTTCCAAGGACTTCACTTAGTGTTTGTAAAACAAATTTTGGAGTCTCAGAAGCTGCTGTGTAGTGGAGTTGTGGTGGAGTCAGCTTTTCTACCATTGTTTGTGGTGGCATTTTTGTCAAAGGCTCAAACTGGCGTCATCTGCAGTGCTCTGTGTGGACATCCTCAGCCTTGTTCTTCTTGCCCTTCTCAACTGAAAATGTCAGGAAGCTCTGAACTGGCAGTATGAAAATTAATCAGATTCTACTGTTGTGCTAAAAAGGCAATATGCTATTTAAATATGGAAGGAGGTATTTATCTTTAAGCATCATCTGTGGTATCTTATACTCATTGTACATAAACACTACCCCCAGCCGGTGCAGTAGGATGTGTTTCTTGCCATGCTCTGCTGAGTATGGGCCATTCTGTCCCAGTATGGGAGGAAACTCCTTGCTAGAGTTTGAATTGCAGATGTATTTCAAATTTATGGGACCTCCCAGATACCCAATGTGTGTCACTGTAAGTGGCCAACGAGGCGTTCCTCCAAGGAAGGAGGGGTAATGCTGGCTGGGGAAGAGAAGGGTGAAGAATGAAAGGGGAATGTGGAGCCACAGGTGGCCTCAGCATGCTTCTCCTTCTCCTTTTGTGAGTTAAAACTGTTGAGCGGTCCGATAGCTAGTGTAGGGAAGGCCATAAAAGCATTAGAAACTGTCCCTCCTGCTTCCAGAAAAATCTCTATTTCAAAACATCCAGCATTTCCCTTTTTGGCATTTAATCTGGATATAAAAATGGGGACCTGAAGCTGATGAGAGCAAACTTCACTTCTGATGATTGACTCCGTGTAGTCTCGACACAATCTTTGTTTTCCCTAACTGTGTAACAAGGATAATATTTAACTAGCCTGTGGTAGTGTTGAGTAGTTATTGCTTCTATAGTAGCACGTTTATTGTCGATCCCACACCTGCTCCTTGCTGACTTGGGCAATGTGTACTTGCCTGCTGTATTGTATAGCTAAGTAAGTATTGTCAAGTGGCTTTCTCTGCCTGGCAGAGATGTAACAAACCCGACTTGGAAGCTGGGGCAGTAGAGTATTAGGAAATGAGATCTGCAGAAAGAGAGCTTTTTCACCAGCTTTTGACTGCACATGCACCTTTACTAAGCTTTCCTGGGGAACAGTTGCAATCTGAGGCTGCTGGAAAAGTGAGAACCCAAAATACTGGCTTTACCCACATACTGTTCATGGGAAGAGTAAGAGAGTAGGGCAACACTGCTTGAAGACCACCTTAAACTCTTTGTCTCTTCAAAACTTTTCCCATTTCAATCAGTATTTGGAAATTTTAACACAGACTTAAATTCTTTTATAGCATTATAAATACTCATTCATTTCTGTTCTTTGACTACTAAACACATATCCTGCAAAAGAAATGAGCCGAGAGGGAAGGAGAAAATGTCTTTCTAGATTACTGCCATCATCATTCCATAGACCTCTCTGTCGTGCTATATAAACACCGAGTAAAAAGATTCCTGCTAGCAAATACATATTTGACTTGTGTGTGCCAGTTATGCTGTTCTCCTCTACGGTATTTCTTCAGCCTTTTCAGAATATGCTATTCCAAAAATACTTTCAGATTTGGAGTACTTTGTAAATGTTAGCTTGCAGGAAAGGAGATGGGATTTAAGCAATTCTCCCATTTTACAGAAGATGAAAGTCAGGCATGAAGAACCACAGCTGGTCAAATTTTTTTTTTTTTATATTGTCTGATAATAAAAGAGAAGTCTCTTTCTGGAAATTAAATTTGTATCCTGTTTGTATGGGAGAGAATATGGATTGCCTTGGTGTCTTCTTTTAAAGAGGTTTTCCCCTTTTTTGTGTGGAACTAATCCAAATTTATTGCTAAAGGTATATTTTATTTTTATATATATGATTTATATGTATGTGGATTTGGCATTTGTTTTAGTAAAGTGTGTGTGTATATATATAGTATTTGCCATTGTTCACTGTAGTCCTTAGTTCTTGTTTCTGATTCTTTTTTTTGAATGTCTTGAGATAATTAAAACTTATCTAGCTTTACAAACTTGGAGGGTCAGTTTAAAGGAAAAGAGGAAAAAAACCCCAACCTTACCCCAATGTGTCAGGTGGGTTTTCTTTCCCAGCTGTAGCATATAGGTTTATCATCTGTTCTTAGCAATGGGAGGAAAGCTAACCACAAAGACGACAAGCTAAAAAGATAGAATGTGTTGTTCTTTTTTGTAGTGGATGACTTTAATTTCAAAAAGGGAGTTTCAGTTACCGATTTCATAATGCTTCACTTGGTCCCAGGTATTTCAGGTAGATTAATAGCCTGATGCAGCGTGCCCAGTGTGAAATCAGTGATGTGGTAGTGTTACCTTGGATGCAATAGGTACAAGGTACAAACTTCATATTCCTGTTTTTCTCTTACTTGCATTCTGTCTTCCACCTCTTGGTAAATTTTAAACACACGTTGCAGCTCTAGCAAGGTTGTTATTAGGTTTGCTTGAAAAATTAGTGCAAACCAGTTATTGAAAAGGGGAACAGGTCATTATTTTGGGGACTAGGTTGATGCATCAAGGAGTGTTTAACTGGTCCAAGTATTTTGCTTCTGATTTGTTTCAGTTAAATATCCATTAATCAGATACAAAGGTGGAGTATGATATGTATTGTGTTTATCTACCCATTGACCTTAGATGTTTTTGCCACTCCTGTTGCCTTTGTTTGCTTCTTGGCCTGTGCTCCCCCACAAATGGCAATGCGGAAAGATATCTGTGGCTGATTGATGGATAATATTATAAGGGCGTTATGCTCTCAGAAAAGGAATGTCTGGAAGTTTCTAGATATGGCCTCCCAACCACAGGTTGGCTTGGTGTCCACAATAAAGATGTAAGTCTATGTGAATTTTGAATTCAGGAGTGTGTTTGGACCTGAGTCTAACATCCACTGAGCAAGTATCATGTAGTGCCTGGGGGTCTTGGTCTTAGAGCACCCTGTGAGATCCATTTCTAGACAGATTTAGGTAGATAAATGATTTCACAATTTAGGCTGGTAACCTAAACGTTTATATAAAAATCCGGCCCTCAAAAAGATTTGACTGACTTTTGTTGGTGCACCAAATTACAAATAGAGCAGTCAAATTTTCTGACCCTGGGCTGGCCAGCTAACTTTCTCTGTCTGCCCCTTTTCTCTCTTTCTTTTTCCTTTGAGCAGCAACGCAACACTGGAAATCATTTTAGAAAGTAACACTGGTAGAAGGATATTTCCATTTAAGTTCATGAGATCAAATGCTGGTTTTGATTACAAAAGAGTAAACCTATTGCCCTCCACAGGGTTGTGTTGATGTAATACAGCCATAAAAGAGCACAATTTGTTTAGCCTAGCAACAATGAAGACTAAGAGGGGTCACAATTGCTCTGTGTTAAAAGAAAAAAAAAAAAAAGGAAAAAAAAAAAAAAAGATGTAAACACCAAGAAGGGTCGAGCAGTCTCAGCTAAATGACGATATTGGCACGAGAACAAACGAATATTCAAGAGCCATAAATAAAATCAGACCCTAGATTAGGAGACCTCAAATTATCAGAGGAGTGAAGTTCTGGAAAAACCTTCCAATGGAAATTATGGGGTTAACAAACTTAACTGGTTTTAAGATGAAGCTAAATAGTTTATGAAGAGCATTATATGATGTGCTTTCTTGGGATAGCAAGGGACAGGGCTCTGTAACTCAGAACAGAAAAAGATTTCCTTTGTTTCTATAAGCAAAATTTGGCCTATCCGGTCTGTAGTGTTTCCACTTAAGAAGATATATTTATATGAACCCTTTTTGCTGAGTATAACTGAGGATGTCCAAGCTGCATTTCCAAAATAGGACAGTGGATTTGCTTTTTTTGAAGTCTGCCATCATACTTTGGTACAGGTATGCTGTAGGGTATTTGACGAACTGAAAAAATTTGAGCCCTGCCCATTTCCCTTGAGAGGCAGATGGGTTATCCTGGAGTATCTCCCTTTGGCAGGGTTGCCAAACCCAATATGAGGCCTGGAAGCCATCTCTCCCTGTCATGCGGTGGTGATGACCCCCTGGTTCCTGGCACTCACCTGGTGATGGAGAGGTTCCCACACGTGGGGCTGGGGCACCGTGTCCACGTACATGCCCTGCTGGGGACCTGGGGATAAATTACAGACGATGTCAACTTTAAATTTCCTTGCTCTCTTGGGGTGAAATATAATCCTTGCCCTCACTCTAACACATCCTTTGTGGTTTAATTTAAATGGTGATTTTTACGGTGACATGTGATGTTCATCTGCTAACCTTTTACCCAATATGTTCAATTTAAAGAAGCATCAAATCTTTGAATATGCCTCTATCTATAGATACAGAAGCGTGCTATAAGGTAGTTTACCTACTTAGGTTGGTACCTAAGAGCTTGTAAACAAATTCATAAATTTGTCATGCTGATTATAGTGTTGGCAAACACAATGGTTGATCATGTTATAAATGTTTATCAACACCCGCACTCACCCACCTGCTAAGAGGTGCTACGCTTTAATGAAATTGTTTGAATATCAAGGCTGGTTGCTAAGATACAATGTTCTTGTTACCAGGGATGTGATGCTTACAGATTTCTGTTATCAAATAATGATTAGAGATGTGCTAACCTCAAGGTGCTCGGTGCAGTGAAAGGTTTACTGAGCCACAAATTAGTAAACTGTCTGCCTGAGCAGACACTTACAGAAGGAGCACATGTGCATCAAACTTACCGAGCTGACATTTTTAAAGAAGACAAGATCTGGCAGTGTAAATGTTCCTATATATGATGAAAGACTGTCATAGGAAATGTTTACATGATCTGTTGCCTAGCACAATGTCTTCGTGCCATTTTTTCCCCAACTTAGAATAGTGTTGAAATCTCCAAGTCAAATAATTGCTTTCTTCTTGCTTACTAAAATGTCTCCTAGCACTCACCTCTTGAAATTACACCATGGTTTGCAAATAGCGATTTCTATTTTCTGTAGGCCACACAAAGAAGGAAACAAAGATGTGTAACAAGATGGCCAGCATGTGGGTCTGGTGGGCAAAAGATCGTGTTTCTTGATACTGCGATGGATTCAGGGGCGAAAGCTTTATTGATGCTAAAAACGCAACTAGATGTTAAAGAAGACAGGCATCAAATATTGATGATGTTTTCTTTTTAATGTAGGTGCTCCGAGCGCTCTGATTTGCTAATGCACTTTGTAATAAGGTATAAATATTGTACTTCATTTTATTCTTTTTAACAAGCACATTTCGGTGTTATTAACCATCAAAGAAAATAATGAATAGCACAATATAGGTGATCAAAAGGATTTTGCTCACACTGCTGAAGTGCTAAGTAATCTTTAAGTGTAATTGTTGATCTCATTATTGAATTAAGGTTCAAGCTGTATTTACAGTACCTACATTAGCATGAATTTGAGTTTAAAGCCAGTTCAGCTGAAATAATCTCAATTGTAAGCAGGGTTCATGCTTGCCTGTGGGACTCTATATTTTTACATCACCAGTAATTGTTTGTTTCAGTGTAAAGGGATGTTATTTTCCTGGTCCTGTAAGTGTCCTTTTGTAGCTACTTCAAAAGATGCTCCTATTACTATAACTACAAACCTGTTGGCAATTAAATTCAACTCGGTGCAGTTCTAGTAGATAGGTAGACAACTTTAAAATTACAGAATTGCAAAAAAAAAAAAAAATCAGCAATAATTTACTACAGTTATAATTCATGGTATTAAGCTTACCCCTTGGATGTAAAATTTGTACTTTATAAAATGATACAAGACTGCATCCTACAACAGGCTCTTAACATAACCCATGTTCTACCTACGCTGTGTGGGATGTTCAGACAAATAATTGCCTTCAGCAGATGCCTTTGTCATAATGAGTGTGATAGTTTAATATTTATGGAAGAACTGCTGATTTTCAATGCCTGCTTTAAAACCCCAAGAATAATTTTGCCAGGACTGCATGCAGATGAAATGTTGTACAGAGTGAATGAAGTGTACAGACCTTTCTATGCAACTTCCAAATGATGGGAGCGGGTCTATCGCAGGAGATAACCACTACTATGGTTACCTCTCCTCCTGCCTGCCCCGTTTTATACAAAGAGCAGCAGGGGGGCTTGATAAAAGAGGCCGAGCATCCTGTTAGGGAGAGTTGATGAAGTGATGCAGAACTGCTAATTTCTATTGCTTCAGCTGAGGTGAGAGAACCTGAAATCTGGCCTCTCTGGGAATGGATTTGCACCACAGCTTGTGTTCACCTCCCGGGACAGCTGATCCCCTTCGCCTGCTCTTCCACCTGTTCCTCTGCCTCACCAAGTTGGTTTTCACTGAGATTTGGACCTGCATTGAATTTTATGACTACGCTATAATATTCCTGACATTTTTTCTTTTGCTGTAGCGTATAGTAGCTAAAAAATATTAAATATTCTCTAAAACTAAGTCATAAAACTTCCCTTCCTTCTACCAATAGTGATCAGCAAGCTAGGGCTGTAGCTGTGGCCACCATGGAAATAGCAGTGTACTGAAATTCCTTGAAATAACATCAAAACACAGGTGCTCACCTGGCCATTTATGACAATATAGATACTTTATCTGCTGCAGCTGTCTGTGAGGTGGAAGGAAAGTTGGGTTTTCTCTTCTTTTTTTTTCTCTTTAGGTTTGTTGTAATGAGTGATTTACATCGCATTAGATTATGTTGGGATATACTGTGTCAGGTGGCATGACCTGATATAACCCAACTTAATGCAACACATATGTTTAGATTGTATTACATGTGAAGAAAAATTCCCTGAGAAACTGTCAGGAGCAGATGATTTCTGCAAATGGAAAATATTTGCACAATGATATTTTATATGAGTCAAAATTGAAAGGTATATAAAACTTCAGCATGGATTTAGGAACCTTAGCCCCATTGACTTTGTTGGGACTAAAACTTCTAAATGCTACAGTTCCCTTTGGAAATATGGTTTAGCATCTGATGTTAAGTTGGAAATTTTGCAAAATCTTGCTTTAGTTATAGCCAGCTCTGGGCTGATGGAATTGCAGCAGTTTAAGAGGGCTGCAAGTGAGACCCAAATCAATTGCCTGGCAGCTAGCAATAAAGCAGGATGCAAGGAATTCACACGAGCAAGTCTGGATTATTATTTTCCCTTTAAAATCTTGCATGCCTGATCGGTTCCCCTTTTGGAACTCAACTTGATAGGAATGTGGGCCGAAGTGCAAGGTTTACATTTCACTCCGAGATGACTGTGTTGAGGTACCCAGCTCTAAATTTGGAGGCTCATATGGATCTTTTTTTATTTTTTTTTAATTTTTTTTTTTTTAATTTGGTGTCAGAAATAGGAGCCTAAATTTAGGCTGCGAAGTTCATTTAGGAATCTAAATATAAATGTTCTGCTTTTCAAAAGTGCTGAGCACCCTGCAGCTCCCACAGACTCCATTGAGACTTCGTCTCGGTGTAGGATGCAGCTCTCAAATGCACCCCATCCTGGGGGGAGGCCTGTGCGTGTGTGTATCGTATGTTTGTACATTGTTTTGAGAGTACAAAAACGTGCAGTGCCCAGAATTCAAAAGTCAGAAAACGCCTATGTGACCTTAATTGTATACATATGTAGTGCCCTTCTCATGTGTATACATTATGATACGGTTTGATCACGTACTTTGCTGAACTCAATGGGGTAAATGTTTGGAAGTGTGATGTGAAGGAGGCAGGGGTTACAGCAAGACAGATGTTTCTGTGAAGAAGAGGGAGAAACAAAAAGTCTGTGGTTTGAGAAGCCAAACATCAACGCTCCAAACTTTTTCATGTGGGCTCTTCTGTGGACAAGCTGTTTTCTTTGTGAGTTTAAAACCAAAACCAAAGCACATCACGCTTCCCTTGTGGGATGGCTTTTACCTGTAGCCTGGATGCTGTTGGGTTTTTACTGGGGAGGCCCCTGGTTCTGGGTGCTGGGGCAGCTCTACCCAGAGGCTTCTCCATCCTTTCTGATACCCAGCACTTTGCATGATCTTGATCAGGTTTTCTTCTCCCCTCTTTATCCTGTTTTAGCAGGCCATTAGTTTCCCTCTACCCAGATTTCCCCCAACCTATCTTTTTTTAAATTTCTGGCTGAGGAGCATTAACAGTTTGAATTTGGGTTTGCTCTGGGTGCCCAGCCCTGCCTTGGAGCCAGGAGCAGCATCTGCAGGTGATAACTTCTTTTACTCCTGTAGCTCCAAGCTCAGTGCAAAACTCTCCCATGCTGTGTAGATGGCTTTTGAAAGCCCTAAGAAAGCATAGGCATGGCCTGTGAGAAAACACATTTCAACTTTTAGAAGATTAAAAAAAATTTTTAAAAAAATCTCTCAGAAACTTGAGATGTACGTAAGAACAACCTGGCCAAAGCCAAATAGGTGATACCAGACAAGAGCTATCCCTGCTTCTACTGAATCTCAAGTTCCTACTCTGAATGGTGGTAAGATCTTGGGCAAGAATAAGTCTAGCTGTTATTCTGGGCAAGGCGATGCATTTCCTCTCCTCAGCCCAGCCCTCATCAAAGAAATGCCTCCACTCTTTTGAGCTAAACTGTCTCCAAAGCATCTGTCTCTAAAACAGATACCTGGCATAGAAAGGCTAGCTCAAATGGTTAAAATTAGCTAGGCAAAAGATGACTGAAATCAGTGTCTATTAATAAGAGGAGGTTTTGGGCAAATGATTATATCCGTTGCTGCCAGCGCCAATAATGCTGATATCAATTTTTGTGGTGTTCTGCAGCACGAGTATTACGTGCAAAGAGCTGCCTTTAAACAGGATCATCCTTGTTACAACACATCATCAAGGGCTACTCTGTTCTAAGCATATGGCAGGGGTGTATCTCGGAGAAGTGGGTAGTAGCTGGTAAACACTGACAGTTGAGAACAGACCGCTGTCGCTACCCCAAGCGTGTTTGCAGTCAGGTTGCAGAGGCATCAGTTACCTGTTTTGAAGGCTCCAACTTCTTCCTCCCGGCCCAGGGAAGTGGAAGAGATGGGAGCAGATGTCAGGAGCCTCAAATTTGGATCTGATAAGGACTTGGATCAAAATATCAAACAAAAATATTTTAGGGAAAGTTTCTGGGAGGAAGTGAGCTATATGGGGAGCATGGCTTGCCAGGCTTTTTAAAAATAAAACGTTCTCACTCTGTGTTTAGCTCTCCCACAGTTTGAAGCACTTGTGGTGATCGAGCCTAGCAGCCCTTGTCAGTCTACAGTACATCATCCCCCTTCGGTTGGCTGGGAACATCTCTCCCGTAAGGGCAAAATAAAGCTGCTCATTTTGCACACATGGTTTTAAAACTACAGGCAAGGAATACCTAAATATAAGACAAGGGCACCTTGGATTGAATGCTTTCTGACTTGGGTTGTTATCGCCCTTTGCCCTTGCAGTCACACATGTGCTTCTCCTGCCTTTCCTTATGCACACCTGTGGCTTGCTGACAATGTGCTTGATCGCATATGTGAGATGCTCAGATTCATAATGCTGTTAAACCTCACTTGCTCCCATACTCGGGAGCGTTTTCCTCCAATTAAATACCAAAACACAACATATCTACAAAGGCAGCAGGAGTCTGCATAGCATGGGTGGAGGCAAGAGGGACCTTCTGGTGTCTTTACAGACCACTGCATTAGCCTTAGTCCTTTGCTCACAGGGGGGATACAAGTTTTGGGGATCAGTGAGCACTCTCAATATCTGCTGTATATTTTACTTGGAGAACTACATAAGCAAATAGTCTTGCGGTGTCTCGCGGTAGTGTGGCCAGGAAGAAGATTTGTATGTCCTTAAAATTACTATTCATACGGCACGTAAAAATATATAATTCCGCATCATTCTTTTTGTTGGCACTTTCAATAAAATAAAAAATAATTGCGTAAAAATAAACTTGATAGTGACTGCCTCTAAACTGAGCAATGGGCAGGGTTTTCTGGTATTTTTTTGTATTGAAATTGCCTGGGTTGGGAAGACAGGGTGTTTTTCAATGCATAGATTATGAAAGAGAAGGAGATTAGCAGGCCTTCATCGAAGGACTATGAGCTATGTCAATCCATGAGGCTCTTTATGGTAATTAAAAACTAAAGCAAATGACACAACTTAATCGTGAAAGGTGCTGTAGAAGTTTTGTCAATTAACAATCAGAAACAGTAATGTTGAAGTTCCTATGATAAGTCATAATATGTCAGTTTGCAAAAGCACACAAAGTAAGTTTTCTGTTTCATGGTAGGTTTTTTGTTTGTTTTTTTTTTGTTATTTGGTAATGAGTTGTAGTGTAGCTGGTTCCCCGTTACCATCAACACTTCACTTGGTGGGCTGGGTGGCCTTCTCCTCAGGGGTAGAGAGAGTACTATTTTGGCTATAAATGTCATATTCAGCCTGTGAAAACGTTATAGAAAGGTTTATTTATCAAAATAAAATTCAAAATCTACGTAGTGATGTCCATTCCACCCGTTTGTATACCAGCATTTGAACACAGCATCCCAAATTAAGATGTAACATGGTTTATTGAGGTAGGTGATTTCACTCCTCTTTATAATACCATAACACCCAAATATGGAATAATTGCAGCCAACGGTCCCTGTAAAATATTTTTTAGGGATATGGTTTATAGGAAACAACTGAGTTGGAATGAGCATATTGCAGAGCATTGCTTTATATACTAATTATCTACATCAATGGATGTGCAGAGCGGCTCAGAGCGTGGTACCTGCTGTGTCGAACAACTTGCTGGTAGTCATACAGTATACGCTTCCTGTGGGCACCTGCCTATTCTGTGCATCGCATCACGTTGAGTTATGTCATGTTATGTCACATCACAGATGAGATGTGACCCAGTGTAACCTGACACAGTGCAGTGCCAGCACTGCAGTGGATCAAAACTCGAGAAAACCTAGCAGTTGTGTTTGTCAAGGGTAGTAAAATACAGGCAGTCTACCCATGAACCTGCAGGTACTCTAATTTTCCCGTTAGCCTTGCTGTTTGTAGATAGTTTGGCATATCTCTCTGGGATATAAATACAAGAATTTCTCTGTTTGTGTTTATTTATGGTACTTGTCGTTTGGGAAACAATAATCTTCCTACTTCTTAATCTAAATTGAACCACGGTGAGTACACCAATAAAACACGTCACAACAAAGAAAGGAAATTCTGCCTGTATTAACAATAAACTCTTTAAGATTTATCAGTCTCTCCCTCTTTCTTCTCTTTGTGTGATGCAGTCTAAAGCAACTGCTACATTTATAGATGTCTGATAAAATTTTAATAGAAGAACCCATTACCTTTGAATCTGGAGTAAAGAGACTATATCAAAAACAGGAGTGTTGAGCCTGAGCTAAATATAACATGTTAACTGAGAGTAGCAGCGCGTGAGCTTTATAATGCTGATGGATTTACTTTATTTTGCTACAAGCAGGGGGACAGCGAATGTTGTAGCAGGTGAGGTGTTGCAAAACAAGAGCAAGAAATGTCCAGCAAGAGCTGGTGGAGGCTGTATGAGACCCATCATAGTGGGTGCCTCTATGAAACTATGAACTTTGAGAGAAACTATGAACTTTGAAACTTCGAACTTTGCTTCCTTGATTTTGGGGGACACTAAAGTCTAAACAACTCTTGTGTTCTTGCCAGAGATGGGGTTTGCGATTCATTAAGATGCGCTTTGAACCAAGACCTCAATACAGGGTTTAACAGCCAAATCCAGAATGACTTGGGGAAAGAAGTGCTGTTACCTTGTGCTCCGTGGGGGCTTCTCAGGAGCTGTTGGCTATCTAGCTTCTGGCTCTGACTTCTGGATGCTCTGCTCACCTGACATTTAGTGCCTGCATAACCATCTTGCTAGGGAGAAGACTTCAGTTTTTGTGGAAGTGCTACAATTTTTTTTCACTTTTTAAATTTTATATACTTAGTGATATTTCTGGTAAATTTTTTTTCTAACACTTAAATCTTTAGCAGAATTTTTTAACGCTTTTGACACTTTACTAAATTAAAATTGATAACTTCTTTTAAATAGATACACACACATATATATACACACAGGCCATAAAATTGGACATTTTCACTGTTATTTAGAGAAGAATTGCTTTTTCCATGGGAGCTGCAGTTCAAAGTCCTTAGCTGTGTACGTTATTGCCGAATACTGCTACACAAGTAGAAAAGGGTGTCTATGGCACTAGGAACTTATACTGTCCCAGTGCTCTTATAGTTCATAAGCCAAAATTTAAAACTGTACTCTGATGTTAACGTTTTTTCGCTTTGACTAGAAATGTGCTATTTGCTGAGAGTGTTGTATTAGTAAAAAATCCAGATATTCCTCTGGCAGGATGGAGTTCTAAAGTCTTAGTGAAAACATAAAAGTCAAATGAGGGTCTCATCTGAACCTGTATCTATAACAGAAGGATGGATTTATTATTGAGCTAATACTCAATGTTGTAACTAAAGTTGCACGATGCAGCAGGGTTCAGACAGAAGCTGATGACCTCTATTATGACACATCCAGTTTAGAACCAGATGGAATGTAGTAAAATGTATTTAAAAAATATTTCAAAAACATATGTAGCTACCAGAATCTGAAGTCCTAAATGCATATAGCCTCTATTTCTCCACCAAAAGATGATGTCAGTAAATACAGTAGCATCCTCTCTTTCCTTGAGCTGAGCTGAATTTAAACTGTGAGCTTCATTTCCACAATTCAGTGTCCAATATGCAATCTGATCACACCTCCACTTTTGCGAGTTGTAGCCATGGCCTTAAATTAAATTGCAAATCCTGCATTGGACTGACATAAATCTGATTTTGGCCTGAACTTGAAGTGTTTGAAATACCAAATCACTACTCCCTGATCCCTAATGAGAAGTAATCAAAGAATTTAACCAGCAGTACAAACACTTACACATCACTACAGATGTAGCCAAATTGACTCAAAGTACTCTTTTTCTCTATGAAAAAATTGTGTGCAAATATACCTTACTGACACCGGCTATTCCAGTAGAATCACTAAAGAGGAGGGAAAAACTCTTCTGGTTTAATTCTCAAAAAAGAATCCTAATAACCCTTTCTCCCTTCCCTTCTAGAAATCTCTGTTTTTCACTACTATGTTATGCACCGTGCCACTTACACATAAATAACAAAATGTAATAAAGAAATTACCCAACCCCCTTGCATGTAACTTGGACAGTCACTAACCTGGTGTGTCTGCCATGTTCCAGACACCCATAAATTGGTTGAGGCTCCTTTCTCCTATCCATTGCCAAAAAGCTGGCTGGCAGCTCGCTACCCCAAATGATCGTGATTTATTTGACTGCCAAACTTCCTTGTTGTCTCCTTAAATTTTTCACAGCAGTTCAAAATTTCAACACATTGGGGCAATTACGATATTATACAGTAATGTGTATGATGGTACTGACATAGACTAGAAAAGATAACTAAAAATCAATAACGTTTGTATCCTTCTGCGGAGAAGCAGCAATAAAACTTGCCCTGGTGGGAATGTGAAAAGGTATGTCCTGAATAGTAGCCTCAAGGTGATGTAAAGTGAAGGAAGCTGTCTTCTCTAATGAACTGAAGCCCTTGCCTTCTGACTCTATGGAGAAGATAGATGATTTTTTTTTTCTTTTTATTCCTTCTTTCTTTCTGTTTCTTTTTTGTCTGTGGTAGGAAACCTCTGCCTTTTTTGGGGTGGATGTGAATGAGAAAACAATTGTTATTAATGCTACTCTAGGCAAGTTTTTGTGCAAATTCCTGAGCAAAAGGCATACAATGCCAGCTGCTCTGGTAACTGTATAGTGGGATTTAAGATACTTAAATAAGGTGAACAGACTTTAAGTCATTCTCTGACTGCTGGAGCACAGAGTACAAGATGTAATTTTACACCTGATATTTAAGATAATCTGTCTACGTCATGCATGTCATCTTTCTCCAACATGTATTTTACTGCCTAGGAAGGCTTTGTCTCTTTCCTAGGCTGGAAGCTCATGTTCCTGGGTCAGTAAAGTGCTGTGAATTATGCTTTGTCTAATACACCTATTTAAAACGTACATCTATCATATGAGGAAAAAATGATGGGGGATGACAGGAGTAATGCTGCAGGTGCTGACTGATATATACTCTTAAGGTGTCATATTATAAATTGTGCTGATCGATACCAATGACGATCCTATTGTATGCACTCTGCGTATAAGATGCATCTAAGTAGGGGAGCTTATAATAACTTCTGAAGTTAAGTAAGATTATTATTATTATTTTATACCTGGCTATAAATGATAGCCTCTGCAAGGACATAGGCTGTCATCTATTAAAACATCCATCAACTATTAAAGCAATGCATGAAAGGTATTAAATGTAGAACAGGTGTCTGGCTGCAGTGTCTTCCACTTATGAGCAATGCTTTGACCATCATTTTAGCAAGGAGATTTATTTTTGCCTTTGCTGTTAAGTAAGAAGCTGTGCTGGTCAGTGTTGATTGAATTTTGGAATTTACATAGTGAATCAGGAGTTTTACATCCCTCCTTGTAGAACGGATGAAGTCGACACACCTTCGTGGTTGTTTCTCTGGTTGTTTTCTGTATGCATCTTCTCCTTGGCTATTTGACTACAAGTCGATAGAAGAATGACTCTGCAGTTATAGATCCCGTGATTCAGGAGTTAAATAGACAGACCACAGGCCAGTGAATCACAGGTTCCCTGCCTGTGCTCGCACACTGTGCACGTATCTTTCCTTAAGCACTTGCAAAATCTTAAGTCATGAGGCTCCAAATGAAAAGTGCAGAAATAAAGTTTCTGTTCCTTCTTTCTAAATGTCCTGAACTTTGCCATCCAACTTCCCTTGAAATAAAACTCATGGTCTTGTATTTTGGTGTGGCTTCTTTGTAATGACTTGTTTTTGCAAAGGGACAGCCCACGTGACTTGCAAAGTGTCCATAGGGGTTTGTAAGAGAAGGTATGCAGAGCTTTCTGTGCTGTATTGGGAGAGTTGTAGGGAATATGTTTGCTACTAAGGTGTCTGACCTGGGGACAGGACGTTCAGATCCCTTCAGCATCAGCTTTCTGAGGACTTCCAGCAAGGAACAAGCTTAGGTGTTTGAAGATAATTAGATGTCTAAAAATATAGGTACATGCCAGGTGGGATTCTTGAGATTTTGTGGATCTTGGGTCAGAAAAGGACTTGAGCTTAATGTCTATCTGAGCTTTGGCCCTAGAAATCCCAAACTTGTATCCCTAGGTTCTGCACCCTGCTGCAACCTAACCTTTGAATAGACCTAAATTCCTTAGAGACGAAGTGTATGTTGATAAACTGTAAGTGCTTCTGAGAACTCCAGAATTGCTCAAGTGCAGCAGGCAACACAGAGCAGGGCTTCCCCTGCCTCCCTCCCGCGTCGTCTGCCCATCGTGTCAGCCAGGCAGGACTTCTCGGAAACCATGAGCTGGTTGAAGGGAAGCAGATGGGGGAGTGGAGGTTCAAGCCCTTCCTTCTGAAGCCCTTCCCTCTGGCTGGTGAGGCTACTCCATGGGGAAAGACGTGCCCATAAACATGTACATTTGGAAAATCTTGTGAAAGCACAGCTTCCGTGAAGAAGGAAAGCCTAGTTTCTGCTCCAAGTGATACTTTATCTAAGTATTTATAGGAACAAACATGGGGTGCTTCCTGCACATTGAGCAGAGGCAACTTCACTCTAGGCACCAACTCCTGTCCTTCCACGTGGTCACTCAGAAGGAGCTGTTATTACCTTTTACAAAACAAAGTGTCTGATGTATTTGCAGACAGAATTTGTGAAGACATAAAAGTGAGATCTGTCTGATGTCAGCTTTCACGATTGCTGTTCTTGGTGTCATCTGACCTCCTGAAGACCCAGCTTTTTTCCACATGTTTCCTCTTATTTATGGTAATATACTGACACTTAGGTGGAGATGGAGACCTACGGGAAGGAAACAGAGGTTATATTGATGAAGAAAATAGTAAGAAATTTGGCTTTTTGAGTCAAAGCTTTCCTTGGTGCTTTTTTCACAACTCTTCCTTTGTTAAGATGAAGTGAGAAGACCTCAAATGACATGAAAATTAGGGAATGGGGAATTTTTTTTAAATCTTCGTCTTAATTCAAGCTGCTGCAGTGCAGGAACTGTGGGGCAGTGAAGTTCATGTCAGTTCCTTTTTTTTTTTTTTTTTTTTTTTAATGCCAGTAGAAGTATAAGCTCACCTATATATGAAATTAGTTTGGTAGCTCTGGACAAGTGTCTTTTGTAAAAGCAGTCCTACATCTTCCTTAAGTGTTAGTGAGAGGCAAAGGAATGAAGCTATTTGGGTAAGATAGGAGCACTTTGACAGAGACTGACAAGGATAAAGTTATATAGGGATCTTTCTGCTGTGATAGTCTGCTCTGGGGATAAATAGGGGAGATTATTCTCTTTAATGTTCATGGTAGCTTCTCGATTAACAAGGAAACTCACTTAATTTAGGAGAGCTGGGGGGGAGGAGGAGAAGAAATAAAAATGAGGAAGTTCTTAGTACAGTACCAGAAAAAAAAGCATATTAACGATAATTGAAATTCACCTCCATGAGGGCAATGAATCATCAGAAACAGCCTGTGGAAAACAAGGTTGTGCAACCTTGACCAGCGTGTGTCACTGACTGGTGGAATTTTTAGAAAAGCAGCAGTTTGGGCTCGTCGCTGTGGTTCGCGATTGCACACACCTGTTCGGCTCAGAGGTTTTGCAACCAAATTAAAAAAAAGGAAGCTGAACTTGCTGCTTCTCCTGAGCAGTGCAAAAAAGCAGAAAACCACAGCTGTTCTAGCTGTTAACAGATATCAGCAGCATACCCCCTGTTACATAATTGAGGATAACGTTTTTGAAGCATATGGGCTGGAGGTATTATAAACTCATTAAAACTTTAGGTGGGAAACATTCTAGCACGTTTCTAGGTTTGATATCTTTAACAAATGTTTACAATTAGAGCTCCTATAAACAGTTTCTTAAATAATAAATGAAGGAAAAGCTTGATGAACAAGTAGAAAGTTGGGAATCTATGCGCAGCAACCCGTGAGTTGCACGTTGAATTGTGAAAGATTGCTACCCATTGATTTGATAACTAGTCACTTTGGGCAGCTTGAGATTCAGGATGCAGTTATATTGGCTTGTATATAATACAAAAGAAATACAGTTTTCAGAAAGCTTTGAGATGTGTTTTCTGGAGTTACTACCTGCTGTTTGCAAACTTCCAGCATCTGACTAAGAAAAGCTGTGGAAAATTAGATGGTTACAAAGTGGGTCTTGAGAGCCTCTGTAGTTCTACTAATCTGATTGTTAAGGTGAAGGAGGACAGAGGTTCTTCTTGCTGTAGTTGCACTTGCACTAATAGCCCAGAGATGAATTTGGCCCATTTCTGAAAGCCTCTTTGTCAAGAAAAAATAAATAATATTACAGCACTTCGAGGCTTAACATATGGGCTTTAGTGAGCATAGGTGGTTAAGGTCTGAAAACAGCTAAATAGTTTCAGGGATGCAGCTGCTAGTAATGTGGTTTCTGATGTTATACAGCCATCTTATTGATTCAGGAGACTCGACTAATAATGGACTGTGGACCTCTGGCTACAGGTCAGCAGTTCAAAACCAAGTCAGATCCATGAACGAATCTGGGCAGTGTGCAAAAGTCTAAAGATTGGGAAATACTAGGTCCATGAGTTTTCTACTGAACTTACCAGTGAAGCTACCAGCTAAAGCCAAAGAAGAACGTAGTCTTGGTTTTGCAGAAGTGATGAAGTTTGTCAGGTGGTAGCAACTTCTGATACCATTTTTACTGTCCTAATGAACAATCATGAGTGATTCAGTGTTTACAGGGAAGTGGATAACACATCCCGTAGTTCTCGGGAATATTGCCTCTCCACACAAGGCTGAAGGCAATGTGTTTCATCCTGCTTTCCGTCCTCTAGCTCGCAGATCTCTTCCTAGGGTGGTCCTACAGGGCCTCGGTACCAAGTGGACCAAAGAAGCAATGTGCGTAAGCTAACAGAGCGCCCTGCAATGGGTTAGTGCAAATCCAAGTCTATATGTTACCCTGTATGCCTATGCCCTGCTCTCCTCCCCGTGACACCATTCAGCATACATAGTGCAGTGATTTGAATTCGTTGAAATTGTTTGCTTTCAATGGCATAGGAAATTTAGTTTGTTTAATCTGTATTTCATTTGGTTGGCATCAAAGTAACTAGAGGGCTATTGGCTGGCACGATGCATGTTATATGAAAAACATGTTCTTGATGATTTATTATTATGGACCAAGTTTTTCTTTTATGACTAAAACTTGGCTTAAGACTTGGCTTGTCGCTGGCTGGCTGGTGCATTCCCACAGCATGAGATGTGGGCTATCCTAAAAACCGGCTAGCTGGGCCTCTTAAATAAAACACATGCTTGTTAATGAACATCATGATAATTTTGTAACATAGATATAGCTCCAAAAATTGTAATTTAAGCAGTGGGCTTAAAAAAAAAAAAAAAAACCCAAGAAAAAAATATATCTAGGATCTGACATCCTCTCATAACTGATCCAAATTGTGCTGAGGCCAGAATTTCATCCTCGTTGTTCTGAAACTCAGAGCACAACCTGACCCTCAGGTGCTGCCTACTTGCTTTCACAGGTGACCCAAACAGAGTGGGATGTTGTCTGTTATGTATGGACTATGTGAAAACTTAGCTATATTTATCTAGTAGCAGAAGAAGACTGGAGACCTACTTCCCATCTGTCTGTTTTTTTGCCAAATCCTTAACATGATTTAAAATATTTTTTTTAATGCAATCAGATGCTCTTTAGAAATAGGAATGTGTTTGAAGGCTCTCCATACTGGATAACTTCTGTGACGCTATCTCTTTTTTCCTTTTTCTCCCTACTTTGCTTACAGTTAAGATCTAAAAATTGTGTATTGCACATTGTTACTATTCCAACTATTTGGAAACTATCGGGTTCTGGAGAAAGAAATGGGAAGTTATTGGCTTGGTAAGGGACTTAGAAATTATTCAGCTTGCTTACTTTAAGGAAATACCCAGTTCACTTTAAATGCAACAAATATTTGAAATGGATTCAAGCTATTCATCAGAGAGCTTTTTCTCTGCATGAATTTCAGATCTATAACTTCACTGCAATTAGAGGTTAACCTGATCCTTTTTTTTTTTAATACCAACCGAAAACAACATAGAACAACTCTTTGTAAAGCCAGTAAAAAAACCCAATGCTAATAATATTCTGATTGCTTTGGTAAATCTCTGGTATTCATAACAATTGAGTATATCAAGTTCATATGTGGCATTAATTATACTTCATCATTACGGATCAAGAACAGCTGAAAAGGGAGGATTTACTGGGGTAATAGATAATCTATGGAATATTTGTGAAAATTTGGCCACGTGTGCACGTCATCTGAACCCTGGTCTGATTAAAGTAGCGCATGGTTGCGCAAACAAACTGCTAGGAGAAACTCTTTGTAAAGTTGATCTGATCGCTGCTAATGTCCTTGAGACCCATGTTCCCAAACTTGTCTTGTCGCCAAAATCCTAGGTGGTGTAGGGGTTGTTTCTGTTTTATTTCAGCTTGCTTCATTTGTCCACAGGCTATAGAGGAAGAGTGGTGAGCTTTTTCTGTTTTGTTACAACTCAACGTGCAGTGTTTTAATCAAGGTGTCTCGCTTATATGCTATATCCACATCAGGATGCATAATGCTATGATACAAATTTATTCTGGAAGATAGTAATAAAAATGAATGTTGGCAATGTCTGTGGACAAGGAGCACAGGATCTCCAGCTTGATCGGGTTATTTCAGACTAGTTAAGCATGTTTCTGAATCCGGTATTGGTGTGCATTTGTTTATGTATTTTATTCTAAGATGCTCTGTGATGCTTTCATGATGTTAGAGAGTTTTGGAAGGGGTGGGCAATTGACCTGTTTTGCCAAGACCGCATCTGTTCACTAAATCAAATTCAAAAATGCTTAATCTATAATTTTTATATGAGGACATCAAGGAAAGGAATGGTTTTGACTTGTAATGAAAAAGTTGAACTGTTGAAATGTTTTGAGCTCTATGTAAATATGTAGAATAACTTTACATGGTATTTTTTTATGCCATGTAAACTCCCTTAATTAAAAGCGCTTTACTAGAAAGGAGAAAGGCAGAGGGCAAAATTTGCTAGGCATTTTAATTATCCCAAGTTTTCCATGAAATTTCTCATCTTGTGGTGTGGGTGTTTTTCTTTAATAACCTCCCAAATACCTGTAAGGTTTGAAAGCGGTAAAACTCCCTGTAGGGTTACAGAAATCCATTCCAGTCTCACCTTTGGAAGTGAAAGGTCAGTGCAAAAACATTGACTTTTCATGCATGCCGTAACTGAGACTTTTGCCTTGTTACTGTTTCTTGCTTTTGAACTAACGCAGCCACTTACGTCTCCCAGATTTCCATGGTAGTTGAGCACTCCTGCTTAAGGTGGAAAGCGTTCATAGGTGTTTGTATGACAAGGCAAGACATATCAGGGTAAGAGATTGGTGCTTTCGAAGGTGTCTGCAGCTCTGAGCGCCTGAGCGAGGTATATCTGCCACAGCTTCACACTTTGCAATGCTGTACATGTTCAGTTTCCAGCAGAAGCCAAGGGCAGAGGGGTATTCATCATTTTTGAAAACTAGATTGCAAATATCTAGGATCGCATGTCTATAGAAAAAAAAAAAAAAAAAAGGCAAACCAAACCAAAAAACCTGACCCCTATTTTTCAGATGCATGTTTCCCAGGCTATAAAAAGGAGCAACTATGTTCATTTTTTTGAAGGATATTTCAAACTCTTTGAAATACTTGATTGAAAGATACTGCTTAATTGTGAAATACTGGCAATTCCTGAAAATTCAGGGCTGTGGGAGAGTTGCTGCCCGTTATCTGGCTAATCTGGGCATATTGCACTGTTCTTTTAATAGGTGTATTTGTGAAACCAGAATAAGGCTTGCGTGATCGCTTGTGATGATACATGATACCCAGTTTCACAGCAAACTGTGACACTAAAGGATTGAAAAAAATCTTTCTAAGTTATACTGAGATTCTCACGAATCATCCTTTTGTCTGCCCCCAAATTGTGGGTGCCATTGCCTCGGTGCTGAACACTGCTGCGACTGTGTAGTCTCTGTTTCCCTACGAGAAGACAGAAACCATCTGGTCTGAAACACAGCCCCCTTTGAAAATACATATCCTATTATGTTAGCTCTGAAACAGTATGAGCAGCTATGCCTCTGAAGAAGAGATGGTATCTTAATATGTAGAAAACTTTTTTTTTTTAATCTCTCTTTTTCTGGGGGGATGGGGAGAAATGTCAAGATTTTTTTTTTTGTTTTTGGGTCCTGAATCTGCCTTGTAAAAGAAATTGCTCCCAAAGAGACCATGAGAGTGCCGTGCTTGCAGGATGATTTATTCCTTTGCCTTGCGGGGGGGTGCGGCGAGTCCCCTGCGATGCCCTGGGGACCGTGCCCTGGTGTGCCTGGGGGGTAACCCAATCCCTTCCTCGCCTCCAGTTTGGACCCTTTCTCTTTCCATTTGTGCCAAACGGCTTGGGCACAGGAGGGCTGCAGGCTGTGCAGCTTCTGGCCACCTGTACGCTCTTCCTCTTTCTCTCCCTCCTCCTCCTCCCCCCCATAACTCATGAGGTCCTTGTTGCTTGTGTCCATTTGCCTTTTATCAGAAAAGCCACTGTGCTGCAAGAGACCTGGCCCAGGCATCTTCTGCAGCCCTGTGCTTTGAGAAAAGGTCAAACAGGCAACTAATCTGATTTGGTTTCTATTCAGTACTCACAAGTCCTTCAGCAAGAAAAGGAGGGGGGTGAGGCCTGTGGACTGGTGGAGGCGAAGGTCCATGGACCCTGTGTGATGCTGCAGTAAGCCTGATGCTTCTCTCGCTGGGAAATGCTCACTTGTGATTTACAGCGACGAGTAGAGAATTAGGTTCACTTTAACTATTTCCCCCCTTCTCCTGACTGGTATTCATGGGACTAGCAAGTTATGCTGCATTAAAAATAAATAAAAAAAATGAACATGCTATGACTCCTCGTTAACAAGAAAGTGAGCCAAAAGGCTGTGCAAAGGTTGCTAAATGCAAATTTAGTGATATAATTAGGCCTTCACTATTATTTTCCATTTTAAAAAAGCCTAGGTTGTTTGGTATTTTTTTTTGTTTTTTAATACTTGTTTGCCTTTTCAATCTAAAGGTGCAGGGTTTTGCTTAGTTTCTCTAACAGGCTTTCTGATGAGAGCAGATTTCTGAATTTAGTTTGTTAAATCGGTCTGTACTGCTTAGGAAGCTGATGTTCTCAGCTGTGCAGAGCTTAAAAAAAACCCAAAACCCAATGAGCACAACAACTCAAACCCCTCACTTTGAGTCCTTCATTTGGTTATGACGGGCAGCTCAAGAGCAGCACTCGTTTCTTCCCTCTGAGGATGTGAAGTGCACGCAGCCAGTAACTTATACTAGGTAACCATTATGTTTAAGTCAACACAAGAACACGCTAGGAATGTTGCTGATGCTTTAAGAATGCACCCAATTAATTTAAAAGTAGTTCTGTGGGTATTATTCGCTAAACTAATCCTGAAAGCAATTGCTGTTTTCTTTTTAAAGGAGATAAAAACAAAGCAGAGCTTCTCTGTTTAGGTGGGAGAGCTGCCTGATTTTCAGGGCAGGTAAGGTAGATTAATAACAGACCACTCATAAGAAGGTTTCAGATCTTACTGTCAGAGGGTAATAATTAATGATCAAATGTTAATGGAGATGCTGGGCTGTTGATGCCATTAATTCAGCTCAGTGGAGCCAGTCCTGGCCAGGACCTGCCACAGCTGTCACTGCATTCGCTTAATTATTCCAGCGCCTTCAGGCTCTTTTTCCCTTTTTCCTGCTAACTGCAGGACAGTATGTTTTCACTGAAGCAGAATTATGAAGAACGCCCTGCTTCCCGGGCACTGCCCGGCCGGTCCCGCACACAAACCTACAGGCAACAAAGACGACCACAAAGTTAAACAAATAACCTCCATCCTCTCCTCCACCAAGTCTGGTTTTATGCAGAAAGAAGTGGGACAGTTAAAAATAGCCGGGAAGGAGCTCAGGATGGGAACGGTGTGAAATCGGGAGCGGCAGAGGGCTGCAGAGCTGGGAGTGCTTGAGCATTGTTGCCTGAATGCGTCGTCAGCATCAGGGATCCCCCACTGGGTTTGGGGGGCCGAAGTGCTGGTCTGTACTGGTAGTTAGTTTAGGTATTCCTATGTACTGGTAGGTAGTTCCTACCAGTTTAGACATTCCTACCTGCTGGTAGGTGGTTTTGATTTTCCTGAGGGCTGTCATGATGCAGCATCAACAAATTCTTGGCTGGAGATGAATGTTAAATAGGGCAAGAATAACTAAAAGCCAGTAAAGTAAAAAAATTTGGAGATTACTAATCCTCAGAGCAGCAGTCAAGGGCAGAGAATCTCAGACTAGGGATGAAAACTTGATTGGTTAAAAGGACATTATCACCAGACTTTAGGATGGAAGAGCTGGAGTTTTCCATGTTTGTACAGTCCTGTTGAAACTTGAGAAAAATCCTAATCCAATCTTTCAAGCAATGTTATAAACTGTCTTTTTAATGCCTTGAATCTTTTTCTGATGCAAAAAAAAAGATATTTCTCCCAATTCTTCTTAAAGGACACGTTAATTATTTTAATTGCTCTGCCTTTATCACTGCCCCAGCAAAAAAAAAAAAAAAAAAAAGGTGTTTTTTTTTTGTTTAATTTCCAGTTCTGAGGAGTGCTACGTTTTAAAACCAGTCCAGTGTGTCTTGAACTGTGAGGCTGGAATGCTTCTTGACTCGCTTCCAAACTGAAGTGCTTAAAAAAATGTGAAGCACTACAACAATTTTAAATCACTCTATACACTGCACATGGTGATTTAAAATAATTGAAGCTCTTCAAATTTTTATATGCCCTTGAATTTGGAAGTGATCAAGGTTCTGAGCATGTGCAGTACACAATGATTTAAAATTATTAGAGCTCTTCAAATTTATCATAAGTGTTTCAGCTTGAAAGTGATAGGGAATCTGGACTTCAGCAGTGTAAAATGATTTAAAATTATCAGAGCACTACAGATGTTTTATAGGTGCTTTAATTTGGAACTGATCTCAGTTCTGGACTATAGGAATGTATAGCGTATTACTTTTAAAATCATTGAAGCCGTTTAATATTTTTCCAAACCGGTTTTCTTAAAGTTAAACATCTTTAATAATTTTAAAATACATTACGTTGCAAGCGGTACCCTTTTAATAGAATATTTTGCACTTCGTAATGATAGCAGAAACGATTGCAGTTTGGTTGCAATTTGCTTCTGTGAGTCTTTTTTTTTTTTTTAAAGGATCAAAGGTTCACGTACAGATGTGTTTGGCTTCACCTTTCCAACACATCTGCTGTGAATGCCGTGCAAACCTCGGGCTGCAGATTCGCACAGAACTTCTGTGCCCACAGCCCAGGAGGAACGTGGGTTCAGTCCATGTGTGTGCAAATTAGGGAACAGCATGTGCAAATGGGTATTTAGCCATGTAATTACCCAGTTTGGGGGTGCAAATGCCCATCTGCTGGTCCTAATTTTACCGGGACAATTCTGGTATGCCTCTTGGTGAGTTCTTCTAAATTATTTCAGGTCTTTTTAAGGAAACGAGGATGAAATATTCTTGCATAACAAATAAAAGCTAAAATGCAAAAATAGGACCTTTCTTAAGAATTATTAATGAATTCAATGAGATTGATGAGTGGGGACTACGCTATTACCTTGAAGCAACCTAAGCTTATTTCAAAGTAAAAATACTGCCTAAAATATATTTTAAGTTGTGTGTGAAGCCATAAGTATAAGGCTTAAATGCTTGGAAGAATACACTTAAACATCCCCTACTGTTTGGTCCTGAAGTTTTTGTGCCAGTTGCATCGAGGCAGGACCGTAGCAGTTTTGGAAAGTGAAGGTATGGGCTTGATCCGATGTTTGTCCTGGTGCAAACAGCCCTGCTGACCTCCAGCATCGCAAGGTTCCTGGGGATGGGAGTCTGGAGGGGTTCAGTAGTGCCCGGATCTTTTCATAGCTCTTGGGTCTGGTCTTAAGGAGACGTATTGCATGGTGTGTTACTATGCAGAAGCCTTGTTTGTTGAAGATGCAATAGATATTTCTAGAAACTAGAGCATGCTGGGTCTGAGCCAGGGACTAACACAGTTAATGAGCACTGTGACTTCAATGTGGCGAGTGCTCATCGAATGGTCCTCCTTCTCTTCCTGTCCCCCAAATGTTCCCTGATTTTTATTTAAGGCTACGGTCACAGAGTTAAAATCCCAGTGTTTTCCCACTGACTTTCCATTCTTGCCAAATATTTCAGTTTTGATTAAAGGGGAAGGAAAAAAAAGTAGATTAAATGAAAATTAACTTACACACTCACAGAAAAGAACAACCTCCATTTGAATTAGAAATTTCTAACACAGAGGAGTCGTTTGACCTGTGCTCTACTTCTCCGACTCTCCCAAGTCACTGTGAGAGTTGAAATTTAACAGGATTAGGAATAAAAGATTCTAATAATAGCAAGTATTTTACATTTAGGATTATGATGGAAGATACCATCATTAACCTTAGCCCTAGGACTTGTTCTAACACCATTAACATGCTGACCTAGAGCTTAACACCATCCTGTTTTCCTTGGTTGATGAAATACTTGGCTTTGTTTTAAATTGTCTTAAATTTTCTAACAGTTTGTGTTTGTTTAATGTTTTAAGGTCTTTCTTTTGATGTTTCTCTTTTGGGATAAGAAGCTTATGATGAGAAAGGGGGAACAGTAGTCATCATTTTCAGGTTTAGGCAAGGGATATTTAAATGCAGGAGATTTAGCTAGGTGGCCTATTTCTGCTGCAGATCAATGGTGTTGAGCGCTTGACTGCCCTTTGTACTTTCAAAATCTCTTGCTAGATGCGTGAAGTCAGGAACGTAAAACCATACATGGGCAGCAAAGTAATTTGCTTTATGTAAAAAGTCCAGTGTACTTGAAGTTTCCGAAATGTCTGATTTGGGTTTGACTCACGATGGGTTTTGGAACCAAGCCAGTGTTTTGGGTGGGGTGTACTTCCTGTCCAGTTTTTGTTTAATTTTGGGGGTAAAAGCTAAATCCAGTCATGTAGACTCGGACTCCCTCTGCTTTGGTGCTAAAGCCTCTCAGTCTGCTTTTAAGGGGTAAGAAAGTTGGGGGGGAGAATATGTGTGCGTGTGTGGTGTATGGAAGCCATAGTATGATACTGCAGCGTATTCATCTGCTGTATTCTACAGCATCTCTCACGTATCATTTCTGATAAAAAATTAGTATTAATTTTTAGTTGGCATTAGTAGGTAAATGGAATAGTTTAAGAGAAGGTTGTATAATTTATGCTCTATCGTGAATTCAGCATTTCAAAACAACAAATTTAAGAAAAGTTATGTACTATGTTCACTAATATCAAGAAAATTTAACAGTCATATTGTAATAATACCCTTTGACTTTTCCACTGTTTACTGAGTTTGACATAGCAGGGCTATTAATTCGCTTTTTGGCAGAAGCTGGTAGGACTACTTTAATGGCACCCAGTGCCAAGATTTTATTTCCTACCTGAAATGTAGTGCAACAGAGCAGCATAGTGTCCTCTCTTCCTCGCTTCTGGCAAGCGGTAGCTCAGAGATAAAACACACTCTTATTAGGTAAACCCATCATACACGATGCACTCAGTTTTGTTCCACTTTGTTGTCTATCATGGACCATGTTCACAACTGCTTGACTCAGTCTAACTCAACCCGTGTTTGAAGCAATATGAATTCATGCAAGTTAAGAACCTAGCTCTGCACAGTGTCCTTTTGTTGGTCTCTAGGAATTGTTACAAAGATTATTTTGTTAACCTCGAAATTATTGGCTGCACACTCTGGGCTTTTTTTTGTTGGAGGGAGAGGTTGACCCCCTTCTCCCCACCTTGTGAGTACAGCGATGGCAGTCACTGGAACAGAATATTAATTCTTCAGGTATATAATGCTGTGAATAATGTGGACTTTAAACTAGATCCTGCATAGAAAGGATACAAAAGGATTTTTAATACACAAATCATCTTTAATGGAAATTGTCAAAAAATAGTGAAAACTCAGCTCCTCCCCCTCGTAGCACTATTCCATTTTCATAGTGTATGAGAAATTGCAGTTTTTAAGAAACACAGAAAAGTGAGACATTTTTGCAACATGAAGTGAACTATGATATATTGACACTACGAATCCTTAATTAGGTGGGTTTTTTTAAAGTTAACGGAACTTAGATTTTTCTAATTAATTTTTTTGTCTGTTCAAAGAACTTGATCTCTTTTCCAGTTGAAAGGATGCATAACGTGGCCATTACTTTTTTTTTTTAACAAAAAGATAGAATCCTAAAATAATATGAGGTACGTTATTTTTTATTTGCAGTAGTAACAGATTTGCACTTTTAATTTGACTGTGTTAAATGTTATGGAAGAAGCAGGTCACGTCAGGGTGAACCGTCTTTATTGTTATACTAATATGTTTAAAGGGAGACATTCAAGTCATACTAATTTGTGTGATAATAACACCCTCATCTGGGCGGTCCCAAGCCAAGGAAATCACTTCATCTCATTCAGGCTTTTGCTGAGTTATATTACATGTATTACCATGCATTAGTACGCTATGTAAATTTGCTGTTCTTTGAATGACAGTTTACTATAGTGGCACTGGCTAGCGCCTTGTAGGTAGGGTTGTGTAGGCATCTTAAAGCAAGTTTTCTTCTTCAAAATATGCATATTTTTTGAATTTGAAAAATGGAAAGTAATTATATGAAAATGGCAATTTTTCCACTGGGGGAAAAACTGTCAGTTGCTATTAAGAGGACTCCAAAGATCTACGACAATTAGTTTTGTTTTCCAAGTTGAGCTCTGTTTCGAGTTGGTCTCAGATAGTCGCAAATCGTGTGTGGTGGTTCGGGTTCCCTGAGCAAAGGGAATTGGGCAAGTGAGGAAATTCAGTCACTCGAGCCATTTTGGTTCAGTCTTTCTGCGTGGTGAATGAGTATTTCCCTATGCGGATGGGGAGCAGCAGCTCCATCCTTGCAAGCGTGTGCTCACAGTATGTATGGAGGCAAGTCACTGAAGTTTCTCTTGAAAGTCCGTCTGGATAAGGCTTCTGCCAGCTGCTTCATCCTAACATATAGAAAAATGGTGCAATAATAAAGGGCAACATGGTGGTGCCTCTCCTTGGGACCATCTGATTGGAAATTCTTGTAGTTCAGATAACTGTGGCATTCCTGGAAGACTGCTAGAGCTGATGTATTTCTGGGAAAGCATTTCCATCTGGCTTAGCAGTGCTTTCTCATAGACTGAATTATTATGAGATGAAGAGAGCATTTTACTTGTTTTGGTTTGTGGTGGTTTTTATTTTTTTTTCCCCAATTCGATTTTTTGTAAATGAAAACTTCAAAGGACACTTGGCCATTGTATTTCCATGGGAAACTCTAAATCAGTTCTGTAGGTTAATCTATTAAAAAGAAACAAACAAAATAATTAAAACAAACAAACAAACACACAAACAAAACTCCTAAACCCCTTCATGCCCTGGAGACCTAACATTTAGCAACTGATGCTCCAAAGAATGTACATTAAATTATGCTTTGGTGGAACTTAAGTAAAGTTGGTGACTTTTATAATAATTGTTACCATATATTGTTATTTTAAGGCTCTTCCAGAGGCTGAGTATATGATATCCTATGCTAAGAACATTTTAAATACATGCTTAAAAGGTAGCAACCACTGAATTCACAGAAGATTAAAGTACTTATGAAGTTTAACATGAAAAGAATCTCAAATGTATCTTAGAAAGAAATTAGCAAATATTTTTCTATTTAAACAAGCTAAATATGTTGGTCCAAGGAAGCTGCAGTCTCTTAAAAGTCCCAAATATATGTCAGAATGACAAATCTGAATCAAAAACCACTGACTATCAGATTAACTACGTATTGGGTGTTATGATCTAGGTGAGAGAGAGGATATCTCTGGGCTTCTGGAGACGTGAAGTTGTGCATTTGGAGGCCCTGAGCTGCAAGAGGAACCAGCTGATCGCCCTGTGTAGCAATACTGATGCAGTGAGGTTTCTCAGGGACAGAAGCTTCTGCCCACACAACACCAAAAGCCATGTTTCTGGAGTTCCCCTATGAATGTGCTAAGCTTTTCCCATTTTTTTTTTTTCTCTGCTGAAAAATAATTAAACAAAATTTGTTGTCTTACAAGTGCCTGGCCCAAATGGGTAAGTGCAGAGGATAAGGCAGTCGTGCCCTAAGTTATTCTGCTGTGCCTCGTGGGCTTCGTGTCTCTGTCTGGCTCCTCTGTGTATGCCTGTGTCGCAGCAAAAAATCTACGAACTGGCTATGGATGGAGCATTTGCCTCTTGAATTTTTGTGCTTTTGTTGATTTGTCACATAAATGTTATATAAATGTAGCTTTTTATGTGTTAATATTACATACTGTTGAGGTGATTGCAGTCCCCTCAGCATTCAGAAGCGCTATTTAAAAATTAACTAAAAAGCAGGTTCCACCATTTTATGGCATTACCTGGTTTAACGTGAGCACATGAATTATTAACTGCCTGTCTTGTTAAGTACCAGATCAGTGGCTTTTGCTGTAGATGGAGGACGAAAAAAGCATGCAATGTAAAAGTACTCTGCAAAAAGAGTTGTAAAATAAAAAAAAAAAAACAAACACCAAACTCAAAACTGAATGTGAAGCGTAGGCCATGAGTGGCTCCTTTTGAGACAGTGGGAATTTTCCTCAAACAGGTTGAGCCATCATTGCCAAGGTGCTCATCAAAGAAAAATCACAGAACGTTGCATGTTCGCAAACTTATCTGGATGATGAGAAATTTGAACTGAATAATTTACGTATCACAAATGCTATGAAGATCTGGGAACTATTTTGCTGAACTATCTGTAGAAATGACTTAATTCCAGCATGGTCCATTGACAGTGGTTAGAATTGCCTTTGAGAACAGCTACGGTGTTTAGGGCTCATCACATCCTCTCCCTTGAATAGAAGTGAGGGGTTTGGTTTTTCTCATCAGATGGTAGCAATGCCTGGAAAACGTACAGATATCTCTCTCTTTTTCAAAGAACGTATTCTTCTTCAAAATCTACAACATGAAGCAATCTTTTTACTTTTTGTGCATCGTGATTTTTTGCTTTGGAATAACAGAAATCAGCCCAAAAGTCAACAAGCAAAAAGACACTAAAATCTTTTTTATAATCAGATTCCTTCTTGGGCAGATTCAAATTGTGGCCATAAGGTGAATGAATGTAGGTGTATTACAAAACTACTGTATTTCAGTACTAGAGGTGGAGAAGTCCAGTGGTTTATGATTGGCAAAATCCTTGATATGTACTGGAAAACACTGGACATGCCTACTTTTCTGATGACACTTTAAAATAGAGGCACCAATGCTGACTTTCTGTTTTCTGGAAATGAAATGCCAGTATCATTCCAGGAAGCTAAATATATTTTAAGATTTTGAAAAACCTGAAGTTGAAAAGCCTTGTCTTAAACAATACTATTGGTACATTTGACCTGAGCAAATATTTACCTAAAGAGCTTTTGGAGTAGTGGAGTTCAGAGATAAATGAAAAGTGTTCTTGAAGGGTCATTCCCTGTCACTCCTCAGTTTGGTCACTGTCCTTTCTCTGTATCTTCTGTTCACCAAACACTTGCCTGTGCACACAAATGCCTGGTGAATTGATACTGTCCATTTTAGCAACATTACTTGCCTGGGTTTATCTGCTGTCATATCAGCTTGCTTTCTCTTCCACACCCCCCTTTCCCTCTCTTTCTCTCCCCCCCCCCTTCTTTTTTTAAAAAAGTATTTCCATAGAATGCCAGCTCTAGCAGAAATGGTCACTTCTGCCTTCTGTACTGTTAAGAAATTACATGGAGCCCAATGAAACATGTGAGCAGTCTAAGTATGTAAATGCATTCATCCATGTTTCAGAAACTAGGATTGTTCCATGAAAAGAAACGGGGAAAAGTGTTGGATCAAGTAGAAGTGTTTCTTTCTGAATGGGAGAAAACAAAGCCTGTTAATGAATTCACTGGCACCTCTCAAAGCTACATATTTATCCACCTGAGCAACTGACATCAAATTAATGATGCTCTCTGCAGTTTTAAATCTAAAAGTCTACTCTACCAAATAAAAAACAGTAAGTGTGAAAGTAGAGGGTGTTTTCACAAGAATGCGTGTGCAGAAATATCGCTCTTTATCTCAAAACGGTTATGGTGAGCAAAATGTTATCTACGCTAAGCAGCATTACGATGCTGGTGGTAAGTATTTGACCAGTGCAAAAACTTACTAGCAGTTTCCTGCCCCCCACCAAAAAAAAAAAAAAAAAAAAAAAAGAGCAAGTACAGTTTAGGTGCTTAATCTTAAAACAGTCTTGTACTGGAGATGTGGTCATTTTCAGGAGTCTCCTCTCCTCTCTTTACTCAGCAGAGTCATTCTGGATGAGACCATGTTGCACCATGCACTTGAAAAGCTGGAGTGCAGCCCACAGGCTGCAATATTTGCTCATCGGCTACCTGAGACATGGGGCATAGCTGATTTTTGTGAAAGGCAAGCAAAAAGCAAGGTCAAAGTGTTAACTCTTTTTCTCAATAATATAGTGTATATATAGTATTTGTTGTGCTGGGGATTTTTTTTTTGTTTTGTGGATTTTTTTTCTCAAGCTTTTTCCCCTGTTTGACCTGTAATTTTCTTGTGGAGAAGGTTCACTTTTCCTTCTCCCTAATTGTCCTTGACCTATAGCTCATGAATGGGGCTCCTGATTGTCCAGCTGATTTCAAACCTCTGTGAATGTGGAGTAATACGTCATTCCCAGCGAGCTGGAACAAACAAGGCCATTCTCTATCCCCACATGAAGTTCTGCGTTTAAATCACACCATATGAAATCTATATCTCAGCGAGGTCTTCAGGCTGCAGCAGTACACAACTGCAAACTCCCATAGAGGACCAAAGCGTCCCACAAATTGTGGCAAATTTCCCACAAAGTCCTGCAAATTGCAGCAAAATTCATGGGAAAACAGACAGGAAATGATTTTTCCTGCCTGGGGAGAGCTGTTGTAGAGGTCTGATCTGCAGGTTCTCACAAATGTTGGAGGAAAAATACATTTTTAATATTGCACTATGGAATATATCTCTTTTCCTATTTCACACTTTGGGGAAAGCACTAAAAATTTAGTATGTGTTATAGATGTTACTTTCCACTGGTGTGATATAGCAAACGCCACAGGTATATATATTAGTACAATATAATACAGGGATGCTGGATAATGTGACTGCTGCTGGACGTACACTCCTGTTTTACCTACAACTTTGTCGACTCCCTAAAGTGGCAGTACTTGAACCACTGCCATTTCAAATATTAGTAGAAAGCCACATATTCTTTCATGCTTCAGTTATAAAGGGAGTATATAAATTATTTAATTGGGAGAAAGTATTGCATTAATATATTTACACTTCTAATGCATTTACAGAAACATGCTCCTCCCTAGTGAGAATAATAAAACATTGGTGTAAAGTTGCACCGGAGAAATGACTGCAGATTGTAAGGAGTTATACACAGAGAAGCAGCCCCTCTTCATCCTCTCGTAGAAGGCAGTTGCTGCATTTTCAAAGTGAGATACAGCTGCCTGCTCTACCCTTGCTGGACCTCTGCCAGAGCCTACTTTTCCCTCAAGAAACATGTGGTTGCTATACATCCGTCTATTTCGCCTCACTACTGCCTTCATCTCAAGGGCAACTGCTCTCTACAGATCACTTGGACCGTCCCAAACTGAGTTTGGGATAATTGCCCCGCCGGTGCGATGTGTCTTACTCTGACTGCCAATGTCAACTCAAAGGAATGCATTTCCCTAAAAGTCTTCTAATTTAAGTGTACTGAAGCTTTTGCACTAGTTTAGTTAACTAGCACCCAGGCTTGTGATCTGCTTAGGCTTATGTTTCACAGGTACAGCTAGAAGTCTGAAATATTTAAAACCATATGCCTGTTTGCCTCAAAGAAGAGGCCCTGTTTTTTAAATTTCGTTTAATCCTTTCTGGTTTTACACTTTAAGGCAATGGATTCTCAGCTGCTGTAAAAGCGCTGAAATTAGAGTCCAGATTAACCACAGAATTTAAGAATAGCGTCAGTGCTGAAAGTGGTTTTGAATGAGATGTGGGTGTTTATTAGGAATGCTCTGCTGCACAAAACCCGCTCCTGAGTCAGATAGAGACTGAGTTAATGAAGGAATGAGCCAAAAGGATCAGGGAATACTGGATGCACATGTGCATCCAGTGCCTGTGGTCACAGTTTAGATGCTGGAACAGAAATGCGAATAGGAATTGGCCACACTGGATAGACAAGATGTTGGTGTCGTCCATACTCTTCTTCGGAGCCAGTGGAGTTACGCAGCAGGGTTATGCGAGTGTGGCCAGCGGGCAGAGCGTGATGTCTTTCAGGTGTGCTTTCCCACCTTCCTGTGATTGCCGCTCATGGATTTCCAGAGCTAAAGATACACCTTTAACAAATGTATTGAACTGCTCCTGGCACAAGGATTTGGTAAAAAGGAACTGGTACACCTATTTCATCAGGAAATGTTTCTTAGATCTAGGTTAGCAATTTAGATCAAAGCTGGGAAGGAGATTAAAGGAGAGGGTTGGGGAAGACCAGCCTAATTTATACAGCACTTGCCTCTGCAGGGCTCTGCCTTGGTCAGGACACGTTTGCTGTCCTGACTGAACGGCGTGCGAGTGGAGCCCATCACTGTGCTACCATGGATTAGCAAAACTGCTCTGCTAGGGTTTAGAGAAGGGTTTTGGTCTCCTTTTATACTTTCTCCTACATTTCTTGTTCTGTTCTTTGCTTCTCTTGTGGCTGCACCTGGGCAGGTAAATGAGAAATGTGTTTCATACCTGGTGGTGGCTGTAGGGAAACAACTCCATCTTTAATATGACCTGCAGACAGAATAAACTCACCTTCGTCCAGATCGAACTCCATTGCGCTTTTGCTGCCTTAGTGCTCGTTGTGTGAAACTAAGGCAAAACCACCCTTTGGTGAGTGTGGGTTCACTGCATAGTGTTGGACAATATGGACTTCCACTTGCTGCCCTGACCTAGACTTGTGTGGCTGACAAAGTGCATTTATGTTAGTACTTAAACTATGAGGGGACCTGCTAACAGCTCTTTGAAATTTTATTGCTTGCATTATTTTAATCACCCCCATATAGTACCGAAAAGTACATGTGTTTACTAAAAATATTAATGAAAACTCCTCCTCCTCAAAAAAAAAAAAAAAAGAAAAAAAAATTGAACGAAGCAAACCCTCCCTCCCAAGCCTGAAGTTAAGTGGAAATGCTTTTGATGCCTTCTTTTTAATAGAATAAAGATGTGCACCGAAAGCACAACAGGCACTAGAACAGAATGACCCTCTGTCCATTTACTGTTACTAAGAGAGCAGCAGACTTCGGCTCGCTGTTCTTAGCTTCCTGAAAGGTGTTACAGCTTTGCCTCCGAGGTCTCGTATCCAGGATAACAATGATTTACCTTATTTACTCGAAGCTGACCTACCCTTTAGTATACTGCTCCTTCACTTAGTCAGCTCGATGGGTGCCAGATATTGTTCTCCTGCAGGAAGTTCTTCCTGGAATTCTGCAGCAAACCAAAGGCTCAGGCAGTGGGAAAATGAAAATAAGGTCAACTTTCCCTTAGGACTAGAGAATACAAGAAACACACTGACACCATTTGAGACCTCCTTCCCAGAAAAATAGAAGCCACAAATACAGCCAGATTACACAGACTGATTCAAGTATGTAACTGTTTTTTACCATTCCTTTTTTTTTTTTTTTTCCAAGATTGATTTCATCTAACCTGTGTTTAAAGCAAAGATAAAAACGATTTATTTCTAGGAGAGATTTGTTCAGAGATTGCTGTCTGATTTTAATATGTAGAAATGTTAATATCTGCTGAGTATTACCCAGTACAATCAAGCCTTCGCAAAAACAGGGGCACAGCAGATAACTTGTATAAGGCAGAGTAGCAGTATTTATTTGTGCTATGAATTGCACTGTTAATCTAACTTCAAATAAGCAAGTATTCCTGGCAGGTCTTAGCTAACGTCCTCCTGGCTGGCTGGGGAAAATGAGAAGCATCTATGAGAAGTTCTGTAGTATGAGCAACGCTTAACATACATTGGTGACAGGACTAAGGCATGTATGTTTTTAGGATATTAATAGTTCCTTTCACCCCACTTGGCCCTAGTTTCCAGAAATTATGAATCATAGTGTTTGATAAAACAGAAAACAGTAACAGTGAGGAAAAAGAAGTTGTACGTATTTCCTAGGAATTGTTGCTGAACGTCAGTTTGTCAAACATGCCTCCTCTTCACATATATCTTCACTTTCTGAAAAGGGTCTGGAGAAAGCTTTGGGTCTGCTTTTTAAGATACAAAGATTACTGATAAATTACAGACCAGTGATAAAAAAAGAGATGAGAATGAGGACAGAAATATGATAGAGCTTGGGCAATAAAAAGTGACAGAGCTGAAAAGTTACCAAGGAATGTTTCAGAGAAACAAAGGATGTGGTCTTAGGGTCTCCAGAGAGCACAGTTATTTTATTATATTCTGTTTCTATTATCACTTTAATTTTGTTCCAGGGAGATTTTCAACAACTTGAGAAAGAGATTTTGGGGCCAGCTGTCCCTCAGATATGCGCACACAACTCCCCTTGACTTTAATTGGAGCTCTGTGTAGGCATTTGAGGGCAAAATGTCACCTGTGGCGGATGGCTTTCTGTAGCCAGCGCATAGTGTCAATATATGCACACACACAAATGCAAGTATCCAAAAGTGACTGCTTTAACCTCTCATTAACATGAAAGGCTCCTAAGGCACTAGGGACACCTTAGTTAGGAGGTATTGAGAAAAAAAGAATATATTTTGAGGCTGGTATTATCCCCTATGCATCATAATCATAACTTATTTTTTTTTATTCATTGCACCAGCAAGCACACACAGTCACTGTAAAACAACCACTGGATCCCATGTGAGGTACCATTTCAATTTTACAGTAAATTTCCTGTTTTATGGATTCCTTTCTGAAAAACTCCTCATGGTATTCTCCAAAGAATATGAACTTTTCTTTAAAACATAAGAAATTGCTGCCCTGTTTAATAGTATTTTGCATTAGTCCTGACTTTGTCTTTATTTTGTCTCACTGAATGTTGTTATTACTTCTTAAATGTTTTATTTCTATTTTACATGCTTCTCATTAGGGTTGCTATTTTAGGGTCGTCTTAAAATATATATTTTATTGCATTCAGCTAATTACATAGAACTTCTTCAGATGTGAGAAGGCATCTTATTTACAAAACCCCCCCTCTGATCAGGCAGTAGATAAAATACATGTACAGGATATTACAATTTGAAGTGTGCAAGGCATTTGTGTTTTAATTAAAATCTTAGAGGAGAAACTTGTTCACATGAATTACTAGCTGGATTTTTAGCAGGTTGTATAAATGGTGACAAATTACATCTTTGTATTCAGGAAGAGTGTGGAGTTACTTGGTGAAAATCACTACATATGTTAAATCTTTTCAGTGTCTGCTATAAATATTAAAGATATGTGGGTATGAAATTATATGAGTGCAAAAGACCCAAGAGTAATTAAAATACTTGATCTGCTTCTGTTTGCTACAAAAAAAAAAAAAAAGGAAAAAAGTCTGATTTTCAGACTGTGTTTAAAACAAAAAAAAAAGTGAGGAGAAGAGAAGAAACATCTGTATTAGTTGTAGCTTCCTCTTACAGCATCAATATTTACGGTGCAATGAGGCAGGGCAGATAAGGTTCAAAGCAGTTAAGGAAAATCTTTGCAAACCCTGAAGGACAGCACTTGGTGCTTACCCTGGTTTAAGTGGTGCGATACCTGAGACACCTTCCCTGTGAGTGTACTATGCAGTTATTCTACAGTGTGGTTTGGTGTATGTTTATTCTATGTATCTACTCTACATGCATATTTATTCTATGCAAGAATCTGTCTTGCTGAAAATATTTAAAATGTTCCACCTCAAATAAGAGTTGCTGCTGAAGGTGGTTCTTGCAGGTGATATGCTAACGTTTTGGGGCTGTGAAGGTCAGTGATGCCCTATATACTTGAACTAGAGCACTGGAAAACTACGTGTTTCCTACCAAAAAATGCTTGCATATCCATGCATTTGGTGTAGCCAGAGAAATTAAAACTGCTGGCAAGAAACTGGCTTTTGAGAAAATGGAGAGTTTTTAAATTCAGTGAAATCTGCAGAGGAGACTGCATAATTACTGGTGAACCTCTCATGCTTGCAAAAATACCCTAATATGTCTGTCTAGAGTACAAGTGCTCATCTTCAAAAATGACACCTCTATTAAATTAACTTGTTTCTGCCAGCCTCTTGTTTACTTAAGGCTGCTTTCACTGTTTCATAAAATGCCAATAATGGAGATGACTTACGTCATCTCCTTCGACATGTGCTCTTTGATGTGTTTTTATCCCATATGTACAAGAAAGGATTTAGGTCTTGTGACTAGCTCAAAAGACTTGAGTTTTGTCTTTTGCTTGCAAGTTGTTCTGACCTCTGGTTTCAATGGTGCTGAATATTTTCAGTGGCAAGTTGAAAAGAAATGCAGCAGCAGGTACCTACTTGCTGGGAACTCAGTTTTATGTATATAAGTGTACAAGCACCTATAGATGGATACAGATATATATTTACAAAACATATGTATATAAAATCTGCTTTTAGTTTGTCTAACAAGGTGGTTGTGATATTACCTTAGCAAATGTCCCTAAAGACTAATTTAATCCCTACAAACCTCTTAGAGGTCTTCAGACAAAAAGTGATATGACCATTCTTAACAAATGAAACAGAGATTGAAGGATTCATTTTTAGGCATGAATTCAACAAGAATTGCCACTGGAAAACTTTTATGGGAGAGTTGTTCCTAGAATTTTTGGACATCTTTAGGCACCAAATCTCTATTGCTTTAACTAGCAAAAATCCTTACTTTATTGAAGGACTGAATGCCCCATATGCAGGGTTAGCTGCGTGTACATGGAAATTTACTTTGCTTTTAATACATTATTTTTCTAATTTCAGTCTGCTATTTCAGCTTCTTCAGACTCCCTCTCGTCTGATGGCATGCTTTTAGTGATGACTAAAATTTAAGCTAATGCTTTTTTCTGGGTCCTATAAAATCTTAGGTGGTGGTGGTGATTGTCATTGTGATGATGATGATGAATGCTCCAAACTCTTTAAAGATGAAATGAAAAGTCAACAGGAACAATCTTTCTTAAATAATGTAGGTGTCCTTATCTTGAGTGGAAAGGTGTTTGCCAAAATACATATAATGCTTCAATGTGGTATCTCCCTCCCTGGGTGGCGGAGAGAGGGCTGCAGCCACCACGTGCACACCTAGTGTGAACATAAGGATTAGAGAACAGAAGACTTTTTTGACTGTAGGAGGCACTGAACTAATCCCAACAGCAAAGGATGCTCCCTGGTTTGCTTTTTCTTTTTAACTTATTGATTAATTTGTTCTTGTGAACCTACTTAGTGATTCTTGTACCTTTTGCATCTGATAAGGTAGTCAGCACTCTTATCCTGTGTGTTTTCAGCAAGATTTCTTCTCTTCCCCTATTTAGCAATGTGTCCCCTTGTTCGGAAGCTGCACTAAGGAGACAAGTGTATTCACCATTTAGGCATTACCTTGGGAGCCTACCGTGCCTCTGAAATTCAAACTCTAGCACTCAGCAATAACTCTAGGAGGAAAAAACATGGGACATTAAAGCTGGGAAGAACTACTAACACTGCAGTGTCTGATGTGCTGGTTCTCCAGGTGTGGCTGTGTGAGGTGTTTTTTAAATGGAGACAACTAACTTCTAAGCATTTCCATAGTTATTTCCACTGCTCAAATGAGTTGCTTGACTTTGTGTTTCTCTGCTTTCTGGTTTTGAGCATTTGCAGCCAATTTTGGCAGATCCCCCCTCCTACGCTGGCTCCTCTGTGAACGTCTCACTCCAGACATCATGCAGAGGGGGGAAAAATCAGTGCCTGGTTTTGTTTGTTGTGGTTCCGGTCCCGCTGCTGCTTGCGCTGAGCCGACGCGTGAGGTTCCTCACTTTTTGAGCGCCGGGAGAAAGGAAGCTGCCGCCGCGGGGAAATCCGGGAGCTTCCTCTTCCTGCTGGTCAGCCTCTTTCTTCCTGAGGTTGGCCTCTTTCCCAATGGGCTGCTAAAACCCCATAGCTCACTGGCTGAAATCCTGGCCTAATTAAAATTGATGCCAAACCTCCCGTTGACTTCAAGGCTCTCGCCCAGCCCGTCATCACGTCCAACGGTCGTCTCACTCCATTGTTTATGGGATTGTTCCGATGGGTTTTCTAGGGCAATGCTCGAACAGCTCACAGCTCTCCTTCCCTGCTGACAGGCAGCCAGCTCCAAACCGAGTTCATCATTAGACAGCATTTTATCAGTTTTAGCACAATATCTTTGTAAATCAGGCCAAAACAAGACCCGGATCCTCAGCAGTTCCTTCATAGCTGCAGTCTGGAAGTGTGAGCTTTTCTGGTTTTATTTTGTTTTGTTTATGCTTGGTGGCTGGGACATCCCTGTGCAACCCCTCCCGTAAAGTAATTACACACGTGCAAAATTTGGTGATGGGAATATGTTAGAGAGCCAGTGGAAATGGTAAGAGACCCAAGGAAAGGGTTTAGTCCATAAACTATGAGACACAACTTTGACAGAGCAAAATAACCCCCACTTCTCAAATGGTACTGTACAGGGGCAATATTCATGCTGTTGTAAGAATTTTTTTTAGTCTTTGGAGAGGTTGATGTGAAAAGTAGTTAAAAAGCGGCTTTTAGAAATTGGTTGTTAATAACTGAAAAAGTCTTTATTTGGGGTTGATAGAGCTCCTTTTTTTCTTCCTCCAAGTTTCATCATATATTGAGGTGTTTTTTGCTTTGTTTTTTTTTAAGGAAAAGGGGGCTTTTCATTTGATTAAGCCATTTACTTGAACTTGTTTGGTGCCATGTGCTATAAAAACAAAGGCAAATATAAACATAAAACAAATGATTATGCAAGCTAAAAGAATCCCGAAATAAAATATTCAGACTTGATTTGCAAGTGGCTCACTCTGTGGTCCCTCTGACCTCAAACACAACAGAAAAACACATTATTGAAAACCACTAAAAAGTAAATAGCACTCTTGGCTAGTAATGGTGAGGGACTCGATCCTGCCCGTGCCCTGAGCATCTCTGCTGACCTCCGCCAGTCCCTCGCCAGGTCATCTCCCCAGCGCATCCCATGTGCTCGGCCACGCGAGTCCTTTCCTCCTGCACTGCTGCCGGTCCGGGAAAATACTTTGTAAACCATTTTGGAAATATTTACTTTTAGTTTAAGGCCTTAGTGTTTGTTTTTACAACTGTTCTAGCAGAGAAGCTTAAGAGCATACAGATGGGTGGAAGGTATTTGATGAGATGGGTTTGGTCTGCATCGTGAAAGCAGTTATGTGCTGAGCCAGGTAAACGAAATGCTTATGAAGGAGTTGGGGCCAGACCCTGCCTTCCTCGAGGGTACAAATCCCCTCTGCTTTTGCCGGGCTTGGAGAGGTGTAGTACTAGAGGCACAGACTACCAGCACGTTTGAGAGCTGGTGTACCCTTTGGTTTCTGTGTAGGAAATCATGAAATCTCTTTGATTTGCCTTTTACTCTTGGTACTACAGGATGAATCTGCATATGCCAGAGCTTTTGTTTTGCAGAGTAATTTTTGAACGTTGTAATGCAGCAAGGGAGGAGAAAGGAGACTGTGCAGCATACAGGAATCCCCCTGAAAACTTTCTTATCATCTCCTTTAAAAAAAAAAGCAAGTGAGAGAAATGATTTCATAGATTTAATAAACAGTTCAAAGTCTCCTGCAGGATTTCTCATACTATGCATGTTTTTCATTGTTCTTTAATGAGTAAATGACCCGTTAATGTGCATAAGAACATATCAGAAGCACATGGCAGTGAAGAAGCTTGGGTGGTAGTAGATTTGATCAAAGATTTTCAAATCTGACCCCAAGTATTTGATGAAGAAGATTAACATGGAGACAATTTACCAAACAAATACAGCATTAAGAGCCAAGAGACAAGCTAAGGGAATTGAAGGCTCCAGATTGCCCACATAAAGAATATCGTTAAACATAAAGAAAACAAAGCCAGGATAAATGTCTGGGATGTGGAGTCCTACGGAACAGGACTTCTGTTGCCGATAGCTTCTTTTTTTTTTTTTTAATGCTATTTTTAATATAGCACGTAAGTTTTTTGTTTTGCTTTTTTTTTTTTTTTAATTAAAAAAAAAAGAAAAGTTGTGCCTGTGACCTGGGTTCTAACAGTGTTACTCTAAGCATTTAAAAAGATTTCTGGAGCAGAATTGGTTAATTAGTGCTTTGTGTTACACTGTGTTACATATGACCCAACCAGAGATAAAAAGGTTTAAAGGTCTCTTGTAACCCTGCAATGCCATTTGTAACACAAAAATAACCCCCTTTCATTACTGGCATGCCACTGTAGCAGGCAGGTTATTTTTTCCCTTCGCTGCAATGAGGGCAGCTTTCGCATCAGAAGAATTCTTGGCAAATTAATGCGCTACCTCTTGGGCTAATTAAATTAGAAAGGATCAAAAATACAGAGCAGCTTTTGTGGTGGACACAATGTTGTGCTTCATGCATCTTGCTCAGAGAGGAATTTCTGCCATTTAGCCCCTTTTTGCCTCTAGCAGCGTTCTGGACTCTCTAACACAGTCAAGTTCCTAATTTGCCTCAATGAGAGAGAATTATTAACTGATAATAAGAAAAGGAGCATTCACAGCTCCAGGCTGGGCTGTGTGGAAAAGGGTGAGCTACACAGCACCTGAAGCGCATGCAATTTTTATTAATTCCTGCCTAAAACAACGCATTCAGGAGTAAAATTGCTGTGCAAATGACAAAAACAATTACAATTTTGATTCTTCGGTTCTGAAAATATGAACTGCTTTATCTCAAATATGACTAGATTAAACTAGTAATAAGTTCACCTCTCCCTGAGTCTACACTAAGCAGTTTTGGTTGAGGCAAGTGCATTTCATTTTGAAGTTGGTTCCACTTAAATTGATTGTTCTTGTCTTTAGAAATATTTTTGAAAGCACGAGAGGTGTAGTTTGTCATTTAAGCTAGCAGCATAAATGGTAAAACTGCTTTTACTCATTGCAAATAGCAATTGCGCTGTTTAGAGAGAATGATCCATACAATAAAAGGTATTAAACTGTATCCAGGATAATGCAAAACAATGAAGCAAGAATGCACATAGATGGACGTAAGCTTATAGAAGGCTTTTTTTTTTTTTTTTTTTTTCTTTCCTGAAAGACATTTCTTGTTAGCGCAGAGATATGTTTTCTAACAGACATCATTGTTGGAGTCGGACTGGACTGTGCTCCTCTTCAAAATGCAATTAATGGACATGACCAAACAGGCACACGGGGCCTTACTCTGCCTGCACTTAGGCAGGGGAAACGTTTATTAAAGCTAATGGGAGTTGGCTGGATAGGGAAAACAGGATGAAGACCCTGCATTTAAAGCTTAAAAAATAATTCTTTGTCCAAGAACCACTAAACTTTCTCTACTTTCAAGATATTGAAACCTCTGCTGTTTTTTCCTGTGCAGATACTGACCATAGAAAAACAGTGTATTTTTGCCCTAATGGTTCCACTCACTGCCATACTGGCGTCTAGTGAACTTTCAAGTGTCATCTGTATCTGCTTTACTTTTTATTTTAACCATACGTGCTTTTATACGTGTCTGAAAAAAATAAACTCAAAGATCTTGAAACAGTAAGGAGGGCATGTATGCAAGTTAGAGCAGCCCCAGGGTAACAGTATCTCGTTCACTAATGATTCACATGGAGTTTGTGACTAGGCAGACTTGTATTTTCTTTTCTTTTCTTTTTTAGAGAAGTAAAAGTATGCTGTTGAAATAGCTTGTAATTCATTGGCATACTAACATCTCCTCAAATTTTTTTTTTTTTTTTTTGCATGTGTTTGATTTGGAGGGGAAAAAAGCATATAATAACATGTGAAAATCTGGAGTTTTGGTAATTTTTTGCAAACACTTGAAATGCATACCGGTGTGTGGCACATGCATTTTGTGTGACTTGTGATGACAGGCTCTATCTGCATTTACATTAAATAATGCCTAGAGGCCCTGGTGAGATCAGGTCCATGTTGCGCTATGCACAGGGTTACCACGGGGTTGCAGAGGCAGTCCCTGCCCTGAAGAATTACAACCTAAATACATGCAGAAGAGAAAAACGTGAGAGGGAAAGGAGGACAGAGGACGAGACAGGCTTGCCTACACCTACAGACATGCAGCAGAGCAGCGACAGGATAGGAGCAGGATGGTGCCTGTGCACTGGTACCCAGCCCCACTGCCTGTGCTCATCTAAAAGCCCTAAAACTCATGGGGCAGATAGGAGGGGCGGGGAGGGAAGAAAGTGAGAACTGAAGGATTTAAAAATTTGTCTCCTATATTCCTGCTGCTTCAGAAGCAGCAGCTTGAAGGAAAAAAAAAAAATAAACCCAAACCTGTCCAAGAAACAGTGCAGTTTCAATCAATTACTTTTGAAATAAAATATTCTTGACCTGTAAAGGTGGGAGATGACACATAGCTTTTTTTTCTTTTTTTCTTTTTTTTTTTTTCTTTTTTAATATTATGGTACTGATTAAACAGCCCTATGCAGAGCCTTTAAGACTGCCAAGAATCTGGAGAGCCGTGTTATTGCGCTAACAGCATTGGGCTGCGTGTTAGGGGGTGTGTTTGTTTATTTTCATGAAAAGGAGGGGGAAAAACGAAAATGAGAGCCTGTGCGGTGCTTGGGCTCAGAGCTCGGAGACTAAAGATGTGTTTCAGTGAGAAATGGCACACTGGTACCTAAGCCTGTGGCCATGGTAGGAAGATGCTTGTCTGTGAACTTGTGCTTATGTCAGGTCACTGTTATGGGTTGCTGCATTCATGCAAAAACTCTGGCAAAATATCAGATTATAGAATAATTCTGTTGTCATTTTTAAAGGCTTTTTAGATGAGCTGGGTCACAGGCTGATCGGATGAGTCACAAAAGAAAAATGTTCTTTCTGTGTGTCTGAAAATGAGCAGAAATAGAGTTTTATAGTATGACTTTTGTGATGGGACAGACACGGAGTCAAACTCCAGGGCAACTAGAAGAGTTTCCAGGGATAAGTAGACACCTTTTTGTTGCTGCTTAGCAAGCTGTAGGTAACACAGGAGCCACTTCTCACTACACCAAAATCGGTCGTTGAGGTGGCTTACCCATTTGCGGGCAAAGGAGACGCCTTCAAATATTTCTGGCTGCTTAGGGAGGGATCAGTGAGGCTCTTATAGCACACTATGGTGGCATGAATAAGAGGCAAAATAAAACTATAATGAAATCATCTCTTAACTGGAACTGAAAAATATTTTTATCAAATTATTCAAGAGTGGGAATGATCTCTTACAAGTCTGTAGAAGTCTTTTGAAATATTATTTCCTGTACAGTCATTAGAGCAATCTGGTAAAAAGAAAAGATGATTATGCACATAATTTAGGAAAGGGAGAAAAACTTGGATATTTCAAGCAAAACTGAAAGGTTTGTATTAGTCAATCATTATGAAAAAAGAAACTCCTGAACTTGCATTTATACATTTACATGAAATCATTTTGTGGAAACATCACTTTCAATTTCAATTTCTAGACCCTTACCAGGAAAACTGGGAAACTTGGAAAAAGTGATGACCTGATTGTAGTTCATTTTTAGAGCTAGCTAAAGTTCACTTGCCAGGAATTTCCACAGCCCGTGGATGATAAAGAGACTTTCTATCCAGGTGACTCCCAGTAGTACAAGACTGGACATGAAAATCATCTCATGAAATATCCCACATGTGTGCAGAAAAATGAAAACCTGGCTAGGTTCTGATTGCTTTTTACAGTTTGTGATGTGAAATGAGGCTTTTGGCAAAGAAACCATCCATGAATTTTAAAGTTTACAGAACCCGTTCTACTGGTCCTGTGTTTCCAGGTCTTCTGTTTGCGGTGTTGTCCCCTCTTGTGCTTGGTTTGCACTGTAGGAATGGCTTCTGTCTCCTGTGGTAGCTGTGATATTTTATTATCAGGACTTCAGTGATTTAAATAAAATATCACACACATCATGTTATCATACATGCAAAAAGGTACTGCTGGTTGCCCTTACCTTGCTTCTGCCTGGGGTCACTAGAGGAGTGAGGCTCATGGCTTTAAGCCCTTTGGTGCTTAGGAACGTGCCTGAGGACTTAAATATGTTGCTTGTTTTGCTGCTTCTCTGTTATTTAATGGGAGCCATAGGGCATTACACAGCTTTCAGATGAGTGCAAGCATCAGGGCTTGCATAGAGAGGTGCAACAAACCCATGAAAGCTGCATATGTCTTTCTGCTGCAAACATATCACTGATACGTAAGAAATTGTCTCTATGTATGGGAAATAATAACAGTTTAGGCTAACTAAATTGAAGTTCAGCTGCTGCTATAACTGCATTTTCCAGTTAGTAAATCATAATGAGATGCGCGAGGCTGTAAATTCTTCTTTGCTCAGGTCAGCCCTGCAAGCAGAGGCCCCGTCGGACCCTCAGCCAGGACCAAAGCGAAGCCCCGCTCGCAGCACTGCGCTGAGCTTCGCTTCTCCTCTTCTCGAGAGGTCAGATCCCTACCCCAAACATATGTGCGCTTTTCTTGAGCAAATTTTGTTGATGTCTGTTTGCTAAACGAATGTCGTCCTAGATACACAAACTGTTGCACGCTTTTAAAGCAAAACCAGTTTGGTGCTGATGATTCACTTCATGCAGCTCTGCCCAGGCAGAGTGATTCTCTTCTGATATTTTTTTTTCCTTTTTTTTTTTTTTTTTTCCTATGAAATTTCATTTCCTGACAGTTGAAACATTTCTGAGCTGTATTGTTTTCAGTGGGGACTCCCTCGTTTTCTAACATGCTAAAGTGTGATATTTAGTTACTGGCTCGGTATGTTGGGCAACGCAGATTTAATTTTACATTTTCCTTAACTTAGAGATTGTTAATGAAAAAATGCACTCTGCATCTAAAAGGATGGTTCTTGATCTGGGTATCTGTTATTTGAAGACCCTGCTACTACCTGCATAGTGCATAAAAGAACTGAGGATTTTGAATCTTGGAAAAGTAAAAAAAAAAAAAAAAATAAAAAAAAGTGAATTTCAATCAGACAGCTTTCTCAGCTTTTTTTTATTAATGATGGGAAGTTTTTTTTTGTTTCCAGTCAAAAGGCGTTTTGAGATGATGTAAATTGCTGTACAGGGAAATTCATGCCACAGATCTGCTCTTAGATCCTACTGTGACTTTGCGATTGTGCGAGGACTTTGCATCTGTACCTGAACTTGAAGTTTTGGTGTTCCAGCAAGGCACTGATGGGGAACACTGTCACTTTTTGGATAGAAGCTTTTCACAAGGATGTTGTCTCTGCTGCTTTTGCTCAGCTTTAGTATCCATTTGGGAAGTCATACAGTTGACAAACAATTCAATTTCTAGAGGAACGAAGGCTACTGGGAAAATTTTGGTGTCCTGATTCCATATTTTGGATTATTTTTGACTTTTTTTGCTCTCTTTCCGAGATTGCTAATAACAGATACTTGAATTCTAGTCAAGTGAAAAATTCCTATTGATTTCAAAAGAAGTTGGATTGGATCCTAGCATCAGTTTGGCACCTATGAAAATACAAACATATGCAAGGGCTTCACTTTCATCTGCACTCAAAAATGACATTTAAAAAAAATATCTGACAGCAAAATTTTGAAATTACTTATTTAGAAGAAAAATCTTCAAAATTTACAGATATTTCTGATAGGAAATTTAAGATTTTGCTTAACAGCTCTGAATGTAAACTTGAATAAAGGCCATATTGTCTGTTTGTCAAAGGAATTGCCTTTGATCGCATCATCCCAGTTTTTGTGGGTTTTATATTCAGTAATACTTGGTTCTGAAGACACCGTACTTTGGCTCGGGATTCCCGTGTATATGTTTGATTTGGGTTTACTCTTGGGGTGTTCTGTTCTAGTTGGGCTCGAGCATATGGTTTGATTTTAAGTTAACTGACACCATTTCTTACATATGCACATTACTCATTCACCATGCAAGTTCAATAAAATTATGGCATCTTTTATTTTTTTATTTAAAGCTGACAAAGAAGTCATACTTAAAACCAATCTAGGAAATTACTTCATTGTCAAAATTATTTCCTCTGATCATTTCCATGCTTTAATTTTATATTATTCTTTCTGTAGCTGTGGTGGAGGACTTTTACCGCTGGAATGAATGGGAAAATGACATCATAGTAAAATATAATGTTTTTTCAGCTCTTAAATGGCTGAACTACAATTAATCAAAATTGGTGTGATTTTTATGAAGTGGTATGACCAATAATTTAGGATTTTAACTGGTACCTGAAATGTCTTTTCTTTTTAAGACATAAACATTTAGAAATAGCTTTTTTTAAAAAAAAAAAAAAAAAAGAACAGCACAGAAATAGTATTACCATGCATTGCTAACATTGAGTGCAGCCTGTATGGTCTGAAATGGTAAATATAACATGGTTAAAGGATGCTTATTTTTCTTTGTACTATCTAAGAGGATGCTATGCGTAACTCTTTGCAAAAGATAGCTTGTTTCTTTTCAAGTTGCACTAAGCAGTGTATGGGATGGCAGCCTGCCAATTAGTGATCCATTTTCTCAGAAACCTAGTTTGAGGCCATGCCAACCAGTCACATACATCTTATCTTCAGCATCATAGTGCAGTCTTGTAATTCGTGCAAAATTATGTTTGACGTTAAATTATAAACCCTTAGTGTAATAATAAAAAAAATAAATAACCCTAAAAGCAAATTAAAAATTATGTTTTCACTGGAACAGGTTATAAGCCCACTAGAAATGTGATCTGTAGTCATCAGTCTATGGGCAAAATTCCATTTCTCAAGGGTTTTTTTTTCCCCTCTACTGAGCAAAAAAAGCTGCAGTTGAGAAAATTAAGTTTAGTTAGTACAGGGATATCTTTTTTTTTCTTTGAGGTGATGGCTAAGACCTTTTTCTTAATTAAAAAAAAAAGGGGCTCATCTCTGCCACATGCCTACCTTTCACGAAGGGTTTAGCTTTTTTATTTGAAAAGGGGACTTCTTTCAGAAACAAATAGTGAAGAGGTAAAGCAAACGCTGTCCTGGTGCTGTCCCACACCCAAAATCTTGTAGTGTAACCCATTGCAGTGGTTCAGCATCACCAGCTGCAGGTTTTGGGAGGCAAAGCTTCCTCGTGCCCTGCAGACACGATGTAGCACCTTGCTTCTTAATGTCTCTGAAAGGCTCACCGATAACCATCGATTTGCAGCAGCTGAGAAAGAGAAAACAGAAAGAGTCATTGAAAGTAGAGCTAACTGGAGGGATGGCAACTGTTTTGGTTTGGGTTTTTTTTTATGTGAACTTTGGTAAATTACTGTTGGGTACTTAGTGACGGCCTTCTGCATACACATAACGTTATTTTTGCGCCTAGCCTCAAACATTTGATTTCCAACAGAATTGTGGAGGATTATCTATTTTCAGAAACATTTTAAAATAAGGAAGACTTCTACCAAAGAACTTCAACTCTCCCAACATAGCTGAAATCCTAGGCCAAGTTTGACTATTTACTGGTTTGCTGGTATCATCTGTCAGAATTAGTTCATGAGGCTGACAGTATTAAAATCTTGGCAATGTTTCTGTACATAATTTTACAAATGTTGGCCATATAAGTAAAAAAGATAATTAGTGGGAATATTTCTGAACAGTCTAAGATTGTTTGCATGTAAAATTCTTCTCATTAACTGGAATTCAAGCTTCAGTGAAAATGGTTTTAGGAATACTTCAGTGCCCAAACATATGAAAATTAATCCAAAATCACTTAAAATCTGACTTTAACTTGCTTTACAGAGTGGACTTCACTTTAAACTCACAGCCTAGATAATTACTCGACACCTCTAAGTTCATACTTATCACCACCTATTCACAAAGCCAGTGAGATGTTCATGTTCATTTAGTTGTATAATGGACTGCAAAGAGCTTATTAATTTTTAATTTGGATATTATCTCTTTCTTCACGTGGCCTAGGATACCTAGATTGGGAATTTATCCATTTAAACAACCCAACTTGGCCCATTGCTCTTTTCTCCTTGCCTGGTTGTTTCCATCATTCCCAAAGGAAGACCATGGGTTGGGATAAGCTCCGTTCTCCAATGACAGGCACAGGACAGTGCAGCTTTTCATGGTAGTGGTGTTTCTGAGCCCATGTCTCTGCCTTTGCGAGGTAGCATACGCTAACGCGCTGCATCCAAGATAATACTTCAAATGAATTGCCAGGTAACTCCAAATGCTTTCACATCTTCTAGTGCCAAATTAATTCTAGCATTGGAAATTAATTTCCTAGCATGTTTTGGGAAGGAAGAGGTGAATTAATTACTGTGGGCACCATGATACCATCCAAAGTCTACAGTTAGTCGTTGGTTCAGATTAGCATGAAACCAGTTGTAATTGGGTTCCGCTTCTTTATCATTCAAGAGCTCTTTTACATGACAACAGGATATACACATCTCCAAGGGATACCTTTGGCACTTCCACCACTCTAATTTCTTTGCACACCCTTGTTCATTATTGAATCTTGGAACCAAAGCAGGATATGGGGAGGTCTGTCCGTCTGCTTTATTTCACCTAAGCAAACTCTACGCTCCCTTGTTAGCACAGGAAGCATTTACAAAAGTTGTTTAAAGAGTAATTGCTCTTCTTCACTGGGGATGCTAGTCTTTGCTCTGAATTTAAATCAGGTTCATGACGCAGAAGGGAAACGTAAAGCTTCTGAGCTGTGTTTATGAGCTGAGTACTGTTGATGGGCTTCACAGTGCCTCAGCAGAAGTAGATCTCATTGGACTGGCTGTATGTTTAGGCAACTATATAGCCCCATATTGCTCTTCATCATTAAAATTGTGTACAGAAGACAGAATTAGGAGGTTTAAAAATAGATAATGTAAATAAGTTCTGAATGCTGTCAAGTAAATGTAATTGTATTGCTGAAAATGGAGATCCTAGAGCCATATTGGTGAAGAAAGCAAGTCCTGTGTCTATGGGAAAGAATTTAACGAATATGGATTATAGGTCAACAAGTGGTGTCTGCACTGCCTGTACTTGTTTTTATTGTTACCGTTACGTTTCCTGTGTGTTTTGCTATGAAGTCTCATTCTCTTTGTCTGTCTTGACAGATGGAATTGGTAAATGTTACATTATCAAGTTTTATCTAAAAATGTCTTTCATTGATACTGCATTTATATCGTGTCATAATAGCTCTTTGTACCAAAGCACTGAGAGCTGGGAAAATCCTAGCTAGTGAGTAAGCTTGCATTTTTAAAGTAGTAAAGAAGTTCTTTGTTCTATTGCATCCTATTTTTAGAGTGAACTTAATTAAAGTGAGTAAGGAATTTCAAAATCTGGAATAGGAAAAAAATGGGTCATTATTAATTATTATGTATATAATAAATCCAGGGGCTGTGGTCTTTCTTCACAATGCATGTATGTCTTTTCCTTCCTCACAGGCATTTTTCATTACCAAATGACTCTACTTCCCTTCTCTAAGGCCCTGGCTTAGCAACTTACTGAACTGAGTATCCAGCTGTAAGCAGACGAGGAGGACTTTTTTGGGGTTCTTTTTAGACATTGTCAAGAGCAATTCCATGCTGAATTAAGCATAACGCCCTGTCGAAATCCAGTTTCACTAATGCATCTCTGCAGCCGCTTTTTCTCCTCCCAGTCCTTCAACACCTTCTCCTTTTCACCTGCTCCCTGTCAGTCTGCAGTTGAGGAACACACGTTTCTGTAAATGGGAAGGTAAGGTTCTTGGGACCACAGAGAATAGTAACGTCCCCAGCTCACATTATTTGCAAGTGGTTTTCATATTCCCTAATCAGTATAATTCAGCTTGGTTTTCTCTCCCTGCCCCCTTTTTCTCCCTCTGACTCTTTTTCAGAGTCAGCATTCCTCTTGTCAACCACTTTTTCTTTCCTGTTTTCTTTCTCCCCACCACCCCCAGCTCCTGAGCTCCCTTGTGACCTCTCTGACTTGGTTTCTTTCCTGTAGATACCTGGTCCTGTTGAGAGTTCCCATCTGCCAAATCGCCACCACTGCTGTTGCCACGCATGTAAAACAATGTGCTTCGGGGTCAGGCAGGACAAAACTGGCCCGTCTGTGTCATCTGGTCCCCCCCTTGCTTCTGAGTCCCCAGGGAAGAAAGTGCCCAGGTAAAGCAATGCAGAATTGCTTTGATGCAAAGAACTCATCTGCAATTCCTGTGTTTGGAGTAGCAAATATGATCTCTTCCAACGTGTACCACGCTTTCTACTCCTGTGTGAGACAAAAGCACTGAAGAATGTTGGATTTAAATTATTTTTGTTTTTAGTAGTTCCTAACTAGAAAATGAAAATGCATTTCTACGTTTTTAGCTAGTTTTAAAAACTCAGGGTTTGATTGCTGCTTCTTTTGAGAAATGGGGAAACACTGGGACATGAGTTGTTCTTCTCTCCCCTTCTCTCAAACTTGTCTGCACACTTCAGTTGGAGTTTCATAATGTTTGAGCTTTCCACAAAGATTTTCTAAATCATTTGTTTTAACTATACCATATTGGTAAGAGATTACCATTACGATTCTTCTGGTTATACAGGGATTACTAAACTGCCAGGACTGGACTGGTTTGTGCTATTCAATATCCTGTTTTTACACTCATAATTCTAGGATTGTTCCCTGTGACATCCTGTCAAATGGCTTCAGTTTGGACTCTTGTAAATTATGCCCCTTGGGTTTCTCTGAGTGCCTACAAATAGATAGGAAATGTTCAGTAGTGATTAAAGCCCATCAATATACTCCGTCAAGTAGATGCCGTATTTAAAACTACAGGTGGATAGATCTTAGCAGTTGAAAAACTGGCTAAGTAAACTAATTTTAGGTTTATTTTTTAAGCTAGATAAGAGGACTATAAATACAATACCTATAACATATTTATACAATACAATGCATTTATAAGAATGAAAAAAAAGAACAAATAATTCCCAGTAGAGTTTGTATTTTGCCTCATAAAACTCCATTTTATTTTAATCGTATGTGTTAACTACTATATGACTACTAAAGTGTAAAAGTAAATATGAAAAGAAAGACAAGAAAATGAAGTTTTTACTGCAGTCCAACATTAGCTTTTTTCACTTGATTGTTAGTTTTTCCATATGTGACATGCAGTTGTAATGGAATAATGAGTAGAGAGATTATTATTACCAGCTTTTCAGTAACAGATGAAGGGTAATTCCTTCATAGGCCAAAATTTCTCTCAGTGGTGAATGTCAGTCTTGAACTGTTGATTTGAGTCTTCAAGTTTGTAGCTGACGGCTTCGCAGAAAGGACTTTTAATCTGCTTTTACATGGCATTAGAAGGAATTCTTCTGAAGTTACCTATGGAGTGCAGCTAACTGTTGAGGGGGGAGAAAAAAAAAGAAAAAAAAAAAATCTTGGAACTGGTTCGTTTTCCCTCCAAAAATGTGCACAAATCTCTTGATAGATCTAGTGCTGAAGGTCATGCTTTGCATGTGCAATAACGTACCTTGTCAACCCATCAACAGGTACATTGCGTATTCTAACGAAGTGCATTAGTTTAAGAATTTTTGTGCCATGGCAGCAGATTCTTGTTTGCTTGGTTCTTCATGGGTGAACTGTAACTCTGTAAATCTGTAGTGGTGGGGTCCCAAGGAAGATAATTTTCAGAATTAAAGAGACTACCTCATGGCCCATGTCTTTTGTTCGCTCGTCTCTGCTTTTGGATCAAGGGGGAGCAACTTATATTGAAAAAAAACCCCTTTGCTTTGAATGATCTGTCCAGGAATGAGTTAGCCACAGCCTTGCCTCTTGTTATGTTGTTTCTCACTTTGGAGCTTTTAAACATAAAAGGAAAGGTGGTTGAGAAGTGAAACCTGGTTGTATTTCGGGTTTCTAGAGCCTGCTGCTACAGCCCCTTATAGCAATGTGTGTTGCTTCTCTGCTGGAGTGATGTTGGGTTAGACACGAAGCCAGTGCTGTATTCAGGGCTGTTTACTGATTGAGCTCCAAACCCCCAGATTTTCGAACTGCTCTTAGTGGGGTTCTTTTTGGGGGGAGAGAGGAGTGGGAGGACAAAAACAAAGTGACTGTAGCCAAGTTTTAAAACTGGAGCCAAATTTCACAAGGGTTATGACTTCAGGTGCTGGTTTATTTTAGAGAGAGCGGCTGGTGACAGGCAAGATTTAGATCTGTAGTCACTCAGACTCCTAAACTTTGGAGTCAGGGCTCGGATTCTTGGATTTGGTCTGGTAATTTAGACCTCTCTCTCTCTTTTTTTGCATTTGTTATATGTGCATAAAACTTCTGAATGTTTTACTAAGGCCCATACACATGCCATAAATACCTGCTCCAGACATTCCCTGCTGCCTGTAGACACCAATATTAAGCTTGCCAACCTATTACTCCAATCTAGGCTTCATGATGACTGCTCAGATACATTTAATTAAAATGATAGACTAGAGTTCAACCAAGAAATGTTGAGATAATTTCATTCCATAAAGGAAGAAACAAGATTAAAATCCAGAAGAGACTCCCCTCCCTTTCCCATTTCTCCAGAATTACCATCAGCCATGAGATTATCTTAAGGGTTTCGTGTAGATGCATAAGCCAAAAGCGTGCCATGAACACCTAACCTTGAATGGAATGAATCTATCATTCATTCAAACAAACAAAACCCCTTCTGAGCCTAATATCCTTAGTGTCATCGTTAATTATAATATGCAATCATAATCATTTTGGAGGTAGACCTGGGGTTAATTTGGCCAAACAACTGCTGATCGTTAACAGTGGCCTATTCAAGTGTATGAAAATGATCCCCTGTAGTTCTTACATGTATGACGGAAGTAATATATTGTGTTCTTTTTTCCTACAGGCTGCGTGCCAAGGTATTAGTTTTCCCTGTGACTCTGATTCACAATAACTGGATACTTTTAGCTCTATCTTTTTTTATGAACAGGTGGATAGGAAATCGTTTTGGCATAAAATAAATAGGGAGAGGTGCTGCAATGGGGGTTGCCTCTGTGTTAAGGGCTTGCTGCCAGTCTTTTTTTTTTTCCTTTTTTTTTTTTTTTTCTGTTTTCTTTTTATAGCAGGCTTTGAAACAATATGCGGGTTTCTTTTGTCAAAAGGAGAATGAAGAAGGGGTCTTTTGTGGCATTCAGTTGTGTCACTCTCCTTCTACCTGCGCTGACACCATGCTGCTCCCTGGGAGCTTTGCTTCACTTGACAGTAGCCCAGTAAAACTGATCTTAGTGAAACCCCAGAAGTAGCAGAAGACATGGCAAATCTTAAATCAGCTCTGCTTTTGTGTTTGAGCATCCGTACAGCAGCTAGGATACAATATTATGTTACAATATTTATGTATATGCTAACGTACTTACAAAATGGAGGGGGATGTTGATTGAAAAATAAAAATAAAAGCAACCTCTTTTTCTGCTTCACAGCTTTACAGAGCACGCAGTTGTGAAGGCAACAGTTTTAAATGATGAAACTTTAAAATATCCCTACATTATTTGAGCAGATAGACCTGCAGAATGCATGCTAATTAAATTAACTGGATGTCCATTGATTTGATCCCCTTTAGTGGTACCCCGAAATAAGTTGTTTGGATGTGAAGTCCTAAATGGAAATAAGTGGATCTATTATGTTTCTTTTCACAGACAAATGAGTAAGCGGTGGCCAAAATGACTTTAATAAAACAGCTGATTCTTCAGATAGTGGGAGGCTGAATAAAATCAGATGTGTACAGCAAACATTTTTTTCCCTATGTCTAAAGAAAGGTTTCCCCAAATCCAGGCAACCAATCACACATTTTGTTTTTAGCTACAGTGAATTGAACTGGTTCAGAGTAACAGAAGGAAAAAATAAAATTATATCTGCATGATCATATTCATTCTTTCTTTTCTCTGTTTAAGGATTAGTGTCTGGGAGAAGGGGAGAAGGGAACGAGTAGATGCTGTATCTGAAAGAAAGCTCAGGGTGGAACAAGGTGATAAGATGATGAAAGGTGAAAAAAGACATAGAGAATATTTCAATTTTAAAACATTATTGTCCATGTACTAGCTTTGAGAAAATATGCATGGGCATAAATGTCTGATTTTAATGGAAGAAAAGAGTTGATTCACTCATAGGCAGTAGCAATGTAACTTATTTTATAATAGCAAGCGCCAAGCACATGGTATTCATCAGCAGTAGCAACAGAAGCAGTTTCTGCTGGGCCGTGGCTGGATAACGCCACTCCATCCACAAGCCCCCAGCTCTCCGGGCTCCCCACGTTCCCACTGGTGACGATGCCCTGGCACTGCTCCGATGAGCGCCCGCGGCTCCCAACCTCCATGTGTTGTCTGAGATTTCTGTCCCATCAGCTGCTCTTGTATCTTCTTCCATTTCATCCTTGTGGTCTCCTCAATGAAACAAGTTCCCTAATTAATAGAGTTTTACTTTTGTTTGCCCCTTTCCCATACTACTGTTTATGAGCTCTATTAATCTACAGGACTGTCAGGTCTATCTGAAGGAACACTTTATGATGAAAAGAGCTTTTTATTTATTTGTCCCACCTCCTCTCTTAGTGATTGACTGGGCAGCTCAGACACCTGAATCAAAACCTGAAGCTGTCAGCTCACTGAAGTAGTGAGTAGCTTTTAAAGTGTCTTTACCATTCACCATTATCATTATGCTTACATAATACAACAGCAGCCAAGCATTGGTTTGATAGTCGCAGCGATCATCTGTATTTCGCTATAGCTTTCAAAATGTTCCTCTAAAATACAAATGTTTGGCAATACATCAGGATCGAGACAAATGTTTAATATCCATGTTACTAATGGTAAAACTGAGATACAGCTTGTCTTAAGTGGCTAAACCCAAGTGCGTTATGCTGAGAGAGAGCTCTCCGAGCTGGGTAGCAGCCCTGCTAGGTCCCTATCGCACCAGTCCGTGCTGCTAGAGAAGCCAAACTTTTAGCCCTGTAGACACTTCAGTTCACTTATCAATGACTTCGGGTGTGCTCTTGGCAGTTATTGTGCTGCTGTGTTAAATTACGCTTGAGATGAGAGGAAGTTTATACAGCTATTCGTATTCAGATATCAAGCTGGATGACAAACCTTCTTCTGACTTGTGATGGATTTAGGAGTGAGAAAACTTGAGCTCTATGCTTTATTATATTTGTAGATGTTTAGAAATAGGAAATGACACATGTAGATGGCACAAAAAAGAGTAACATCTCTAACATTGAGTGGAAGCTACAGAATAAAAAGGTGTGCAGTATGTAGTTGATGTGGTACACCCATTCAAACCATTATTACCTATTAAGATTCTCCTTTGCAACCTTTATTCTTATTAAAAGTCCGTTATTCCTCAACATCAAGCTTCCCTCGGTTCATTTCTGTATTCATTTAAACTACCGAGTGTGATGAATCTAGCGATGGATTGGTCCGTGAGCGCTCTATTGTTGTTGTCCTCAAAATTCCAATTTAGTTTGTACTTTCTTTTTACCAAATCCCTTGATATTGCGTAAAATATTGTTATGTTATGCTGTTACTAGGTTGTGTCAAATCAGGAAAATAATTGGAAACTACCATTCATCTCAGAATATTTTAATTAGTGGATTTCTTTATCTGTCTTAAATTACTAACAATTTCCTCCTTGAAACTAGAAAATAATGGAGGACCTCATTAATTCTGTTTCTATATTGAACTTTAGCACTTCTAGAAATATTAGTGTGTTACTGAAACATGAGTTTTACTTTCAGTACTATACACTTACATTCTAGCTTCCCCTCCTGCCCCCCCCCCCTCAGTTTTCCATATGAAATACAATGCTTCTATCTTTTCTTCTTCTTTTAAGGCTGGTCCATAACGATGACATGACTATGTGAATACTAATATCTGTATTTTGTATTCTCTACAGTGAAGGCAACATCATTTTTGCTCTGTACATGTGTACAACAGTTTATTACTTTTATGAAATATTGGAAGAATGCAAAGATGAGAAGTTTAGTAGTTTGGTAAGAAAGCCAAAATCCAAACAATGCTTCAAAGACTTTTAAAATAAATCTTTATGTCGGTGTTGACAAAACTGTGGATAATTCAGTTGAAGTAGTACCATTTGAAATGGATTTTCCATTGAGAGGCGATTTTAAAAACACAATTACATTCAGATTTGGCCAAACTGCCATCCTATCTGAGGCCACCTCGATGCAGAGCAAGCTGAATCCTCTTGGGCTAAATTAAAGCACCAGCCTCCACCTGGAGCCAAGGGACCTCCAGGATCCCTCTGGCTTCCAAGGAAGCTTCCCACTCAAACATAAGCTTAGAGAGAAGTTGATGGCAGCTCAGGACTTTATTATTTATTCCATAATACAACTCATCCCAAATCCTTTGAGGTGGAAGAATTTTTTCTGCTTTTAACCACTTTGCTCCCCTAAACTTGGGTACCTGGTTGGCTGAGCCGAAGCGCATTAGCCATTGCCTGACAAGGAGTGAAAGTCACTAGTGCAACAAATTAATACTCTAGGGCAACTTTTAGCCTTTTTTTTTTTTTTTTTTTTATAATAGGTCATTTCTTCTTCATTTCCCTTGCATTCTTTTGTGTTCTCAATCCTTGTAAATATTTGTGAGAAAACTAAACTGAACAAACTTGAGTTTTAACTTGAAAAGGAAGACGTGCTTGGTCCAGCCTCTGTTCAGGTGATGTTGAATGCTCATCTAGGACAACTCTTGTCCTATCATCCACCAAGTAGAGTGGTAGCTTCTACCTGTCAGGCTCTCAGCCTGCAACAAAGCAGGAGCAAACTAATTAAGATAATCAACGAAATTGGAAAATGGGAAAAAGGTTGCGGAAAGTGGGGAGCAGAATGGTACAGGTCGGAGAAGAGGGAGTTCAGCTGCAATTCTAAGGATATGACTTCCCATCCCTTCCTGCACCCTTTGGATGAAGGTGCCATGTTTCCACTGAGTTTGCTCCTCCTGGTCCTGCAGTTGCTGCTGGCATCCTGGAGAGAGGAGGAGGAGGGTGATGAGGCTGACAGGAGCTGGGGGGCCTAATTGTGCCCTTCTCTTGCCTCTGAGAGGAGGGGATGCAGCACCCTGACTTTCTGATTGGTGGCTGCATGAGATGGGATGAGCACTTTGGAGATTTGGTAGGAACAGGCAGATTTTACCAATTTATGTTGCCAAGCTACATACCACAAATGTGTCTGTAAGCCCTGAGAAATAAATAGGACTGCAGCTTTGTTTATAAGTGGCATGAAAACAACAAAGACAGCCAGTCAACCAGCTTTTATAAATTATAATTTTTAACTGAAAACATAAGATGAGGTCAAGACTGCTGCTCTGATTTCCAGGAATTTTTTTCAATTCACTGATTTTTACCTCTTCGTCCCTCCCTCACTTTTCCCCTTGTTCAAATGTACAGAGCAGGAAGAAATTAGGAATAAGGAGTACGATCCTTAAAGAGTAGAAGAAGGCAACTTCAAATTAATTTATGTGATATCTTAGCTCTTAGAGCAACTTTACATTTTTCTGAGGTAAAAGGTGTGCAGCCCTTTACCTTCCGTTGCTTTATTTTGGGACTTCAGCTGGAGATGTGTTTGTGAGCAGCCAAAATGGCCTTTGCAGCACACGGGGGACCGTAGAATTTAAATTAGGTGTTTAAATTAAAAAAAAACACCAAACTAATAACAATTCTACTACTGCTGTAAAATTATCCCAAAGTCAAAGGTGTAGTGCTTGCGTTACTGACATTGGTAGTAGATGAAGGAATTTGTACAAACTTTTACCAATTAATCTTAACTGTTTGTTTAAATTGAACAATATTTGCTTTTGTTGTTTATCATGCAGATGTCCTCCCTTAGATTTTTTTTTTTAAGCTTTTATGGCTTTTATTGCTGCCTAATCCCTTTAAATGTACTGTATATCACATTTATGAAATGTATTGGTACCAGAAAGAAGCAGACGACTTTGTTTTTAAACAAAGACCCCAGGATAAGGGGCAATGTTTTTCCCCTCACAGGTGATGGAGTACGTACAAAGAATGCAGCGGATAATGGCAGTCCTGTCCTCTGAACAGATGGTGATGGTCCTGTTGCTAGGATAAGGCCTGAAGAATTTAGTTTTTAATTCCACATTATTTGCCTCAGTGCCATGAATATCCCTAGGTTTCCTCAGGCAAAAATACAACAAATACACAGAAAGAGAAAGAGAAGTGACATGCGGATAGAAAAGGAGACAGAGCACGGGAAAGGACTGGAGCCAGGTCAATAGAAGCTTTTGGGAAAATGTCTGCTCAGCTGTCTGCAATCACCTGGGTTTGAAAGGCAGGCAGGAAGGAAGATTGGTTTGGCATGAGAACGAGGCCTTTGATGCTTTAGATACCACAGAGAAAAATACGCATTTCTTCCCATTAGAAGTCTGTTGACTTTCCTAATTAAGATAAACATGTTTCTGAAGAAGTTAGCTCTCACAGTACTACATTTGTAAAAACAACCATGCTTTTAAAATATATACACAGACAAGGACGTGTGCCAAGAACTAGTGCTGGTGTGGTCTTACAAATCACTTTACAGGAATATTTTTAAATCATTGCTTTATTTAAAAGTGAGCGAATTTCATTCCCTCCAGTCAATTAAATATCTAATTTCAACTCAAGTAGATAATAACCAAAGTATTTTTATATAAATGAATGAACAGTTAGAAAACTGTTAAACACACAGCCCTCAAGCATGAAAAATATATTCGTTTAACTGTTTTATTCTTTTATCTCTAATTTACTACAGAGATTTTGCACTTACATCATTTTAGTTTGTGTCACTGGGGGAAAGAAATCTTATTTCAAAAAGATTAATTCAGATTGAAATTCTCAAGGATCCCTGTGCCACCTGAATTATTCCAGCAAGCACATTATGGATGTGGTGGACAGTGCTGACTGACAGTTGTGATTTTCCCACAACGGCTGTTTTGCAAAAGAAGCCTGTGAAAACTTCCAGTGACCCAGTCCCCATAACAAAGCACATGCAAAATGTCAAAAAACATGTTGAATTCATAAAAGGACACAATGCCTGTACAGAGGTGCAATGCCTGAGGTTTGGGGGATTAATTGTACTATTCTACCCTTTCTAGGTGCCTGCACAAAGCCAGACTGTATCAAGTGATTTAAAGGAGCACCCATATCATTTACTCCTGTTGTTAGATGCTCTGTGATCGGTGAGTGTCTTCAAATTGTTGATTCCATCTCCATAGCAGTTCTGCTAACTGGGATGTGATCCACACCATCCATGTTGTAATCTGTCACATAACAATGTAGTGAAAAAGAAATCACGTGATGCACACATCTCCTGTTTTGTGCCTGAAAATAAGTTGAGAAAAATCTAGAGAGTATATGGGACAGAAAACATACTGTGTGTCAAAATACACCATACGCATTATTTATGTGTGCGTGTGTGTGTATACATATGTATAATTCATGCTTTTATCCTTTAAAATCAACAAAATTTCATTTTATCAACAACAAAAATGTTGAACTTGGTAAGAGTTTCAAAATTGGCTCAGTTGCAACAGACACTTTTGCAGGTCTTCAAACAGTTGCTGTTTTCATTATGTATCAAAAAATATTTATAAGTAATAGAAGATGGATCAGAATTTATTGATATTTAACTGTCTGGGTACCACATTGTCTTGGAACCTCATAGTCTCCAAACAGGCAAGCAAACGGGTTTTACCCTCTCACTAATATAGTCTTCTCTTTTCAATAGCCCCTAGCACTCTTTACCTCAATCTCTCTGGTGAGATTGGTAATCGGTTCATAGATCTTTTTCTCCCACCATCTTAAATGTCTTGAAAAAAATCCAGCCATCTATTTTGTGTTCTCTCTTAGTGCCTATAGATGCTACCTGGCTGTTCTCAATTCTCTTTCTTCTAGGGCACAGTCACTTGTTCTACCACATTCAGAGAATTAATAGACTTTTATGGACATCTAATGTTAAGCAAAAGAGGTGTCCCAGATGCAGACAGCATCTAACTATCTGGGGGACATAACTCCAAAAGTTAGACATCTTAGAGAGGCTGCTAAGTAGACGTATTCTTCAATCTATTGTACAAAATGATGAGGTGAATTTGGTTCACAGCCCTTCATGTGTAAATAAATAATAATACCTCTGAAACTTGATCAGAGATGAAAGAAACCATTTCCTTCAGAGAACTAGAGAAGTGGTTTCCCATGCTATGTGCTTTATGATACACACAGAAGCCTTTGTGGCTCATGTTGTTTATCCTTCATATTGTAAGAAGGAGTCAAACGCATGCCTTAAAATGAGATAATGTGTCACTTCTGACATTTCTCTTTTTCTATAGTTTGTGTTCTTTCTTTTAAATACTGGCTGTTCTTTTAGAAGCCCGTTATGAAGAACGTAATGTTGTGCTGTTCTTCTCAATTCCTGGTTCATAAAGTATCATACACTGTTATCTTTTCAGATTATCAGAATGGAATCTAAATTGGAAAATACTTTATTTCTTAATCTCACCAAGATTTGATATGAATTTCCTTAAAAATAAGCTGAGTTTTCTTTGCTTTCTAATCTTAGACCATTTTTTTCATACAAAAGCAAAAGGTGCCAGTGGCACAGCTACCTCGTGTAATGAAACACATAGATTTCTCTTCTACTTATTTTATTTCTCACATTCATCATTCATATTTAATGCCACAGGCATTTGACTTCTTAATTCCCTATATTGAATTGAAGAGGCATGCACAGCATGCACTCCACTTTAATGACTTGTAATTCTTCTTCATTGATGACATACTTTTTCACCTGAAAAACTTGTGATGCAAAGCTTCCTCTCACATCTGCAATGTAGTCAGTATCTTTAACAGGGTGGTGATGGCTGAAGAGCTGAATGCCTGGGAAGTGTAAAGCGTTAACCTTAAATGCTTCTTGGTTTGAGAGGAGAATATTGGCCTAAGGGTGTTTTTGTTGATATTTTTTTTTTTTTTTCTGTAGTTGAACCTCAGTCACCGACTTCTCTCCTGTTGGCTCTAGAACATGCCTCTTTGCTTTGTCGTTCTCCTTTTGTGATCCAAATTTCAAGTAATACATAACTCTCTCACCCTAAGTTAATTAGCATTAATCTGCTGAATCGGTTTGTCAATAATATTTTTCAACAAAAAGGTTTCACAGACTTCAGCAGGACTAGCGGATCATATGAATGACAAATTACAGTCTGATGTCGGTATTTTGATCTAAGATATGATGGACTAAGCATTACCCTGAACATAATTGTTCATTTACAAATATCTCATAGGAGTGTCACAGTTAGGGTTTGTTGTTTGTAATAGCTTAAGAGTTTGGAATAAAATATTCTATACAACTCCAAAGCATTAAGGCCATTATAAAAACATTGCACCTTTCCTGGTTTTCAAAGCACTTTAGAAACATTTACTAACCCTCATAGCCCTGGAGCTTGGGTAGTCTTATCTTTTATTGATTTCCCAAATGGGTAGACTGAGACATTGAAGAGTTATGGTTTGCTAACTGTGAACACTCTGATAGCCAAATGCAACGTCTGCAGGAAAGCAAAAATTGACACTGAATTTCTCTCTCTAACTATTACAGAGAAACCTTCTGGAGAGTTTCCCTCTGACACTTTCAGGAAAGCAGAAGAAAAGAACACAGAGAGAGATGAAGTTGCCTGGTTTTTCAAGGAGAGCATGCCTGAATGAGAACAGGAGAATGTGGAGGTGTTTTACAATTCAACTCAACTCCAGAGTAGAGGAAGAATATCTTTTCATTCAAAACTTGCTCAAGGCATGTGTCCTTCATGGAGATAAGTGGAGTGTAGATGGAGGGGAGAAACATTTTCAGAAGAAGAGAACTAGGGAGGAGAACAGGTCCAGTTTGGTTCCCCTTGTAGGCTTCAGGCTAGGCACTAGCTGATGAAAGCTGTGAAGAGTGAGTGTAGAGTGTAACGCTTCTGAACAGCGTTAAAATCTCTGCTGTCTTAGTAGTATGTTTACTGAGGTCCTCTTTCTCTCCTGGTATGAGATCCTATGAAACCATTTACAGCCTGGCAGTGACCTCTCTGTATATGGCTTCTTTGTGTTCATGGCTCCAGTACAGTAAAAGCACAGCTGTCCTGCGGTGAAAGGGCTTTATTCATTGTCAGGTGTGTAGTGAAGAGGAGGAGGAGGAGAGATGGATGTTATCCAGGTACTAGTCCTTTTCAATGTAACATCAATCTTTCAGGAAGCTCCAAAAAGTGAAAGAAGTTCTACTTCAGTGAGTACAATGATCATGAGAAAATGAAAGTTATTCTGTTGAGGAATGATGATTTAACCTTAGTCTTAGTAATAACCTTGAAGTTTTCCTTTGGAATATATCCTAAAGTATTAAAAAAAAAAAAAAATGGTACATGTTGCAAAAGTTCTTCAAACATTTCACCACAGAAGTACAAAACTTATGTCTGAGAGGGGTTTCAGAGCTCATCTAGTTCCAAGGCAGGAGCAGCTCTACCTAAAATGCACTTCGGTTGTCAGGTGTTTTTTTCTCTTGGAAATTTTCTGTTATTTCTATAACTTTCCAATAGTTCCCTTTTTTTTTTTTTTTTCCTCTTCCCCCCCCCCCCCCGAAGATCTTAATGTATTTAGTGTTCTGATTTCTTTAGTAGTTAGAAATGTCTCAGAAAGTGGTTATTAATAAATCATTAAAGGTTTGCATCTCATTTCATTTCCTTGCTGCTCTACTACTCTGTATTTTCAACCACAGTACAAAGTCATTCTGAAAATATAAAGAGGATTTTTTTTTTTTTTTACAATGGTGGCAAATCTAAATGATGAGGGCAAACCTACAGATTTTTTCTTTACCTGTAATACTCTTTATTATTCAAGCTATTTGCTTAGATAAAAGATTTCTTAGCCTGATCTTGTTTTATCTGGCATCTATGAAGAAGGAATAATCGTGCATGCAGGGTTTTACAAACTACATATCTTGAAGAGAATATGGAGTCACTTCACCAATAGGGCTTTCCTGGGAATAGGGAATAGCAAGGTTGAATATAACACTTGATAACTACAGATATTTTCAGTAGCACCAAAGGAGGTATGGGAAGTGATGAAAAAACTCATGAAAGGTAAACGGACTATAATTCATACTAAATATCTCCCCTTGTGCAGAAGCTCTTTTTAAATTACTCAGATAAATGAGCTCATTTATGGAATATTTTGTACTGCATGAACTTATATGGGCACCTGTCATGTATATATATTTTTAATACTGAACTCATATAGATGGCTTAAAGTCCCCCTTGCCCTTTAGTAAATTTAAATCTCCCACAAAGCTGCTGTACAGTAGTCATAAAGAAACATTTATGGTTCAACATAATTTCCCTTCATTTCTTTTTCTCTTTCTTTAAAAAAAAAAAAAGGCAGTTTAAAAGTAATAAAGCACTTCCTTCTGTAAATCTTTGATCTTTTTTCTTCCTAAGGGAAGATTAATTTGTAAATATGCTAATGGATTTGTATAATATGAAACCTTCATAAGAAAAACTACATTAGTTCATATGAATGAACACATCTATCTTATTCAATTTATAAACTAATGGCTGAGAGCATCAACACTGCGTTCTGCTTGGTCTCATGTCCAAAATCACCGCTTGCATTTCTAAGACAACATAGAATTTTACAAAAAAATGCGTGAAATCGGACCAATTTTGCTGCCTCAACTCTCTTTTTCCTCTAGTTGCAATAGTGAGATTTGCTGCAGTTCCAGCTAGATGAACTACCCTGCTCTGAAGAAATCCAACGTGGTGGGAGTTGCACTATGTGGACGTAAGGCACCCAGCCGCATGCCCTCCTAATGAATCCTGTTGGTTTCCAGCAAGGTTCTGAGTGTGCCAACTCGGTGATCACTCAGGCGGACATCCCCAGAAGCTGCAAGACCGAGGCTGCCGTGACAGCTAAGTGTTCGTTCAGGTTGCTTACACGAGCTGAGAAGTTGAGCCTAGCCAGCACCTCGCTGGGATAGTGATGTTGATGTTTTTCCTTCCAGCTAGACGTCTTGGAGGACTTTGGTCCCACCAGTGTCTTCGTACTTCCCCAGTCATTGTGGCTGCAGTGGGGGCAAAACTGACCTCCCTGCTCCATGGCAGGAGGGGAAGGGATGTGGGGAAGGTCTTAATGGGGGGATTCATTCCCAATGGAGGTGCAGTGAAAGGTGGTTCATTGGAACCTCCTCTTACTCTTACTTATGTCCTGGGTGCCATCAGGCATTGCAGAACACCCTCCTCATTCCATTTTACTCCCCAAGCCCACAGTTCACCTCCTTCCTTGCTCTTTCCTTGCTTTGATTTATTCTAGTGCTTAGCTGAGAAGCCAGAGAGGGCTGAGGCTTTCTTCCAGTCTTGCCTGCCAGTGAGGCTGGGCACCTCTACCACATTCCTTCTGGAGAGAGAGGGGTGGGAGTGGAGATGGAGAGGATGGGTAGAGCCTACTTTCTCCACCCTTTTCTTTCTGCCTATGTCTCTTTGCTATTTAATTTTCTCTATGCTCTTTCTCTCCTGGTTTCCCTTTGCCTTTTTCCTTTCCTGAACCAAACAGTACTAATAGAAACTTGGCACTGTATTAAATCAAGCAGATCTAAAAATCAAATTCTATGTTGATCTGGCAGGGATGTGCTGTATGACTGTATGGTCACTCTGTGGCACCCAGGAGTGCAGGGAAATGCTCTTCTTAGCCATGGGCTCATCTCTCTGCCTCTCCACAAGGAAGAAATTAATGTGTTTTGGTTTTAATTCCTTAAATATATGCCATTTCTTTTAACAAAAAGAGTGTGGGGAGGACTTAAATTGATTTTGAAGGTAGCCCTAATTTTCATCCAATTTTGTCTGCAGAATGAAGCTTAGTGCCGGAGGAGTCTAAGTGGTGACCCTGAACCTCTAAGATTTATACGGGGATTTTTCAGCATCTTAGGCCTGGTTTATTAAGGTAAGGATAGACATCTTGAACTTCAAGCCAGCATAGTCGATGAAGGACTTGTTTGATGTGCTTGTGGTTCGCAGCACCGAGGAGGCGCGTCGTTAGCGGCTTCAGCAGTGGTGTTTTCCCAAGGGCTGACAGATTTGTGTCCAGCTCCATTGCATGGCTTTCATCCTGCTAGCCATAAACAAAAGGTGTGCATTTCTTCAGGCGTGGAGCTTACCAAGACGCCTGCCTGCCGTTGTCCGACTACTTCCTTCGTTTGATGCTATCATGCTCTGGATAAGAATAGAATCGTAATGTGTACCTTAAGGCTGGGGAAGAAGGAGCACAAGGAGGCAATCCACAGCTGATTTCTAATGGGGGTGGGTGGGAAGGAAGTGTCAAACACTGCTCAGAATAGATGAATATTATAAAGGGGCCTGGAAAGATCAGAAATAAGAGAGAATCAGATCTCTCTCTTTCTTTTTTTTTTTTTTTTTTCCCCCCTCTCCAGGAAATTCTTTCCAGTGCTTCTCAATAATAGTGGGGATAGAGGGCGAGCAGAGCAAAACTGGTGGGAGAGACTTAGCGGTTGTAATAAACAGAGCTTCAGACATGAGCTTGCAATGTGATATAGTCTGTTCTCTTTTTAAAAGAAAAGACGGGGGGGGGGTGGGGGTGGCGGGAGGTTTAGGCTTTTCTCTAGCAAAGTTTTCTTCCCAACAGTCAAAAATAATAGAAAGTAGACATAGAAGAGATCTGTTAATTGATCTTGTCCATTTCTTGCCCAACACAGGGTTATTCCCTGCAGCATATTTACTAGTGCTGAGTTCAGCTTTGTTTTTAAAACCTCCGCAGTGACAATCTCCCGAGGGAAGTGGTGAAAGCCTGACTCTACAGCCTACTACATCTCCTTGTCGATCTGCTTTGCAGAGGGAAACTCTCACAACCAGGAAATATTTTCTGACGTTCAGCCTACCTCCCCCCCCCCTTTTTTTTAAATTCTGTCTTATTAATTCTATTTATGCTCTTCTGTATCATCCAAAATAGTGTCCTTCCAGGAGCACACCACGAGTTAGCTCATAACATCGAAGGGCTGCGTTCTTGAGAAAGAAGAGCTTTGCCTCATGTTAATACTCCCTCAACCAAAGTAAATGCATCATTTAACTACCTGATCCATCGCTGGCCCATAGGTGGTTGTTAAATAACCACCTTAACTGCAGGCAGACGTTTTGAGTTGGGTACCTGCATTTTCTCTGCCTCTAAAATTGAGATATTCTGCATGAAACAGATCCAAGAAATCAGTAGCATGAAGCCTTAGCATTTTTAAAATGTATTTTCTGCTCTGGATCTTTTTTCTTGCTTCACGTCATCAATAGATGCCTGTCTGCAAAGCATGTCCTTTTTCATTGCCTTTTTTCCCCCTCCTAATCTTAGCACTAGATCATGATTTGGTCAGGGTCCTATTTAAATAGTTTTGGGGTTGCCAACATGGTGTGTTCTGATATTCAGATCTCATAATCCAATTTTAAAATTAAAGAGCTTGGGGCAAAAACACTCACACAACTTGAAATGCATGTTTTTGAGCACTGAGCCAGTGTTTTCTTAAGAAAAATATACCAAATCTCCTCTTTCTCTTCCCAATTAATATAACAAATGTCACGCACAAAATCTTCCTTTTTAACTTGTGCCCCATATGAGGACAACAGACAGTGGAAATTTAAGCTGGACTATGATTTCAGGCAAGGTATCTGAATTCCAGCTGAATACAGAAAATATGCAGAATAGCAACTGATTTATAGTGCCTCATTTGCTGTCTTAACAGAATGATGTTCTCTGTATTCCCAACAATAAAAACAACTGCAAGGAAAAAAATAAGTCCTTTTTTTTTTTTTCTTTTTCTCCCCCTCCCAAGGATTTTCTCCCCTTTGCCCAAATCATTATTTTAAGTTTCTCAGTATTAAATCTAAAGGTTCATCAACTCACATCTTTACAGCTCTGTCTTTCTGTATACAGGACCCTGTCTGCCTGTTTCCTCTATTGCACTATTTTGTTTGTACTACTGTAATCATTTTGCTGGCCCAGATCTGTGTGGGTGTGCTGGCAGCTTTACAACAAAGTTACATGGGAACTGAGTTAAGGTTGAATATTTATTAGAAGAAGCCATCTGGCGTCAGGCTGTCTGTACAGGGGGGCTTATTTCTTTAGTAGTCTCTCCTTTTTCTTTCTAGCTCTTCCTCCCTCTCTCTCCGTTTCTCATTTACGCGCCGCATATATGTGAAAAGTGGAACACACATCTTGACATATTGATTTGATTCTTGATATTTATAGCAATTAACCCTGCTCGTGTGATTATCCTCATCCCTTCGTCCCATACCTCTCTCTTTCTCCCCCCCCCTCTTTCCTTGTGGCGGGGGCTGCTTGGGGCTGGTTCCCGCGGTGGCAGCCCCGCGGATGCTGCAGGGCTCCTGCCGGAGACCCTTCCCATAGGCTCTGGGCAGCTATAGCTTTGCTTAAACACCCTTCTCCTGCTCCTTCCACACTTTCCCTCCTCCAGCTCGTGAGCTCATAAAAGAGTGCTGCGCTCCGAAAACTCCCGACTCACCATATTAAACAAACTAGCCAGCAGAAGGGTGTCCGTGCTATTTCACCGTTTGTATGACATAGCCAGGCTTCAAAGTGCAGCACTAAATTGCCAAAAGATGTTTACTTTACTTGCTTAAGAGCTCCTCGTAATTCAATTGTTCTCTCTCCCGCGGTAGAAACACACATGCATCCTGAGAGCCATGCTCTTGTGAGCTCCCACTAGTTATTTACCCACGGGGTTTCCTCCGTTGTTTTTTGCAGAGTAGTGGATTTTTTTTTTTTTTTTCCAGGGACTTATGGCTCAAGGTAAATTTTTTTTTTTCTGGGGTGTTCAACTGCAAGGACCTTGAAAGATACAGCTGTCTGGCTGCCTTTTGGTTTTTTCCCCAATGATAGACATTTAGTGTTTTTTTCCAAAAGAATTTCTTTCCTTTTTTTTTTTTTTTTTTTTTAAACACACATGAAGCTGGACATCCAAAATTGATGGTCACCTTGGAAAACCTTGACCTATTTTTCCTAGCAGGCCAAGGAAGCTGATACAGTCTAGCTGGCAGCCCTTTCCCACTGTTCCTGACTTTTGTAAGTTAATATTCCGACCTCGCAGCCTTGCGTAACCTCCTTGTTCGTCGGTGTGGTGGTTTTGGTGGCGATGCCAGGTGGGAGAAGGGGAGCACTGGGCAGCAGAGATTCTTTCCACTGACAGAAACAGTGAGTCACTACTGTCCTGTGATTGTTCCCTGGCCTTTTTGCAAAATGCTGCCTGCAGGGATGAAAAGAAAGTCCATTCTCCATGACCTACGCTGGGGGTTAGCAGCCTACCGAGCTCCAGAAAAGCATAACACGTGGGCTGATTTTGAGCAGCATAAAGCAGAGAACAAGGGCTGTGAGCCATGGTATCTTGAAGGACACAAGCTGGGAGATATGGTGGCTCCCAGCTTCAGCCTCCCACTACTTTTCCAGCAACTGCTGCCCCACGATACCACTGGTCAGATGATTGTCAGCATGTTGTCTCCTCCCCCAGGTAGTGTCTCTTGGCTTGTCCTCTCTTTTGGTATGTTTAATCTGAGAAAGAAAAAATAAGGATTTTTCCATGTGGTGTGGTAGGATGGCTGAGTAAGTGTGCTGCTTGTGGGAAAGGGATGGGGAGCGGACCAAGGAGGTGGTCCAATGTGGGAGCAATGTAAGGAAGAGGAGGTTGCTGTGAGAGGTGGGTGATAAAGGAGGCTGGGAAGGGGTAGCTGCTGAGCTGACCACCTTCTTCTCTAAGTTTAAATGAAAGAGGTTGCTCATCTTAACTAGCCCACAGTTATTCTTCCATCCACAGTATGGAGAGGGGCAGGACAAGTTCTCTGGTGAGCACCAGTGATCTTAGCTCTTGGCTCTCTAGCAAAATGGGAGAGGAAGAAGGTGAATGACGTAGGCTTTGTTTTACATGCCCTCCTGCACACTGAAGCGAGCCAGCCCTGGATCTGAAGCTTACCGAGACTTTTGCTGCCAAGCAGACTGAAGAGTTGTGTTTAAGTCACTGGGCAAGAGACGTTGACTTTATTACTGCTCTATTCTGTTTGTCCTTTGGCAAGACACTTGAGTCACCTTGTCTCACTTGTAAAAGCATAATGATAATTACCTTCTCCTAGAAGTATTGCAAATTAAAGATTGCTATTGATAGTAAAATTCTCTGAGATGCTTAGAAGAAATATTGTGCCAAGGTGTATAGCTTAGTCTCCCTTGTCAGTCCTAGATGTCTGGCAGCTATGCTTTTTCACTGATACAAAATATATTTTATGCATGAAAGAACAGGCTGAACTGTTAGCTACCGGTCTGAACAAAATAGTAAAAAGGGGTTTGAATTCAGTTTTGCTTTAAAGCTTATTGCACTTATCAACTTTCCATGCTCTCTGGACAGGCAGCGTAAGTATTAATCTCCGGTGAAGTATGCCAGCGCTCGGCCCAGCTTGGCGTTACACAGACCAGACCCGATAATGCCAGAGCAAGGACGGTACCGGGGCAGCAGCTCCTGACGAGGGCGAGAAAGCAGCCGTGAGACAGGATGAGCATTCAGGATGGAGCAGGACATGGGAGAATATCGGCGCCAGATTGAGTATGTTAAGCAGTGAGTACTGTCACCAATTAAAATAACCATAAAACCCCAGACATTCCTCACTGAAATAACTCGTAACAGATCCCGAGTGCTGCGTTACCTTTCAGCAGAGCTCTGTGAGGGAGCCGTGGCCTCTGCAACGTGTGGATCTGATCTGGAAAAGGGACAGGGAAAAGCTTGTTCCTATCTCCCTTCCCATACTGCATATTGTTACTCCTTGCGATGGCCATTCTGAAGCTCTGTCCCCACCTCTAAACCCTGCGCAGCTTTTGAGGAACCCCTTTTCTGGTGTCCGCCTCCCTCTCCATTAGCAGAGATGCTCCCAGAGTATAACCCTTCTGGCTGATTTGGGGGTAACTCATGAAGCTGGCAGCTTCACCTTGCAGCTCTCTCCTCGTATTAAAATACCAAATTTGGCCCACTGTGCTCCAGGTATTGGCTGGGAACTCCTCCAGAGCAGAGGTAAGGGGAGCTAGAAATGCAAACCAAGGAAGCAGGACCACCTGAGGACCTCCCCTTTTCTCTTTGGAGAAGCCCTTTATTCTTTTGCTTAAAAAAAAAAAAATAACACTCAGAAAACCCCAGCTAATCTAATGTGTAAGCACAAGGTAAGGGAGTGTGTGTTTTAATGTGTGCCTTCAAGCTGACAAGTAGCTTGTTTTTCAGTACCAGAAGTGAGTAAATGCTGAAGATTTATCTGCTCTTATCTTTCCAGGTAGTCATTAGAAAGTTTCAGTTCAGCCTTTTTTCTGCTTGAGAATAGTGATCAAATTTACCTGTAGCCAAATTTATGATGTTAGTTTTTAAACACACAAGTGTAAAAGTGTTGGCATATATTTGAATGAAAAATACAAGTTGAATAATAATAACAAAGTAAAATACAGACTTCAAAATATGAATCCAAGGACTGTGGTTTATCTTGGAAGAGGAGATGAGTATCTGAATTGTAGTAGGAACACGTGGCCCCTGTGGTGGAGCAAGCTCGTCCTCCCAGCCCAACGGTTATTCAGAGAAAGAGCCAAGTGACACAATTTAAATAGCAGCTATGCTAAAATCCTCATTGGCTTAGTATTTTGTAAAAAGAAGATGAGGATATGACAAAAACCCATGTATTTTGAATATTTAAGTACGATATATACTGATACCAAATCCAGTGTCCATATTCTGTTCTCGTCAATATCTTTTACAGCAGTGAAACATCCTTAGGACCCTAAAATTAAACTTTTCCGATATCAGTGAGGACCTTACCGTTCAGTCATGCTGCAGGCTTGGACCACGTAACTTTTTAAAAAGTTTTTCTTTGGGGGTGTGTGTGATGTATTTTTTTTTTTTTTGAGTCTGTATTAGCTGCTTTAAAATTCAATCACTATTCACAATAGCTGCCTCTCCAACCCTTGCCCCATGGCTTCAGCGTGCACATAGCAAAAAAAGCGTTGTGTATCGAGCGTGGGCTTGTGCTACGAGTGCAGCTGCACACACGTGTGCGCACACATGTGCACACACAGGATCTGCCTGCCTTCTTGTCCTTTGTGGCTATAAACAGGGGATGCTCTCATTTGGTAGGGGGGTTTATTAGATATTTTCCAGTATTGCCAAAACAGGTGTGCTACAGATAAGATACTTGCATTAGAGGGATTTACGCTGCTTCCCCAGTTACTCAGAGAAACCCAGCTGCTTGAATCAGGCTGTGAGAGACCCAGATCCTCTGCTTATGAAATAGCATATGGTTTAAAACCCAAACTCTTCTTTCTACTGCTCATTTAGTCAAACAAAATATTTTTTATTGTTGTTTCTTGACTTTTTCCTTTCAGACACAATTCCTCTAGGCTACTGTTATTTCAACAAAAGAGACAGAGGATAGGCTCAGCTAGTTACTCTGTGGCTTTCTGGTGAGGAATTAAGAAATACTCTAACAGTTTAATAATGATAATCTCCAAATAGTTCATAATGGCATTAAGGGTAATTAATGACATTTGAACAGTAAGAGTACTTAATCCCTAGGGAAATGTGATATCCACAATTTTATTTACATCTGAAGTTGTTCCAAAGGTAAAGGAAAAAAACCCCTGTTTTTAAAATGGTTTCATACTCACATTGTTTCAGATTTTATCTTAATTTATTATAAGCAAATAAAAATAATAGAGTTTTTGCTAATAACAGAAACTGCATTCCATGTTAGATCCAGCATTAGGTTAAAAATAAAGAGGAACTCTTATATGTTTCCTGTGGGATTAAGATTTTCTGAAAATTATAAATCACCAGTGATACTGTGGTTTACAAAGAAGGATAGCTTCTTCTAAAAGACCCACATATTTACATTTAAAAAATATTTTTCATAGCCTTTAGAGTCATTAAAAGAACTTAAATAATTTTGATGATAAATGCTACGTACTGTAGCTTTTATGTTTTGGTAGCACTTTTTATTTTTTCTTCACATAGCTGACCTCGGTAAACCTTTGAAAAATGCTGTTACATCCTTTTACGTTTTCACAATTTTACAATGAGGGGAAAAATAACTCCTGTGATAGTTTTCGAGATAATACTTGAACTAGCCTGATTCAGATGTTTAGGTTTTGAAAGTCAACAGAAGGAAAAGGGTTTAGTTGACCTTGGGTTTTGAGAATAAATAGGATAACACCTGATTCAAGACAGGAAGCTTTAGCTGGAGTAAATATACAGAGCAAACCAGAGTGTGTCAATCCAGTTTAGCATTTGACTGCAGCCTCTGCTTTTTTGGTTATGCTCATGAGCCTGTTTCTACTTTTGGCTTTAACATTCCACAGAACTTCTGTAAAATCAGCAGGGACAGTGCTAATAAATTTATAATGTTGTTTTGTATTTCTGAACATAGTACCTCAGTAATTAAGTGAAATATTTATGATGAATATAAAACAATGCAAATTCATTTGTTTGCCTGAAAGCTAGCTTGTTATTTATTTAGATTTATCTTTGAATGATTCTTTAAATTGAATCACAGTATGAATGAGAGTGATATTTAAAGCAGAGAAAATTTGCTATAGTGTATTGATGCATTACACTGTATTATCTAGTGTTAAAGCTATGCAGAGGGTGATTAAAAACCCCCCAGAAAACAAAAAAACTTTGACCTAACAAACATTCTCTAGGTTTTTTTTTTCTTGTAGAAATTGCATAAGCTAAATCATTTCCCAACAGCTGAAATCTTTAATAAACCTTATGTTTTACTATAGCTAGCTGTACATATGCAAACTGGATCTTGAATTATAGGACAGGTAGGAGTAGGTTCAGCATAATGCGATCTAATTTTTGTCTTGGCTGGCTGTATTTTGCTTCATGGGCTACTACTTCCAGTAGTTGTTTGTCATTTACTATTTTCAATCCGAAGCCCTCTAACCAGTTCTAAGCCAATGAATGTAGTGACCTGTGAAAGGAAATGTCTATGCAAAGTGTCCCTGTGTTGATGATGATGAACTAAATTGTTTACTTCAGTTGGACTTTTTTTCTCCTTCCCTAAGTAAAAATTATATTCCAAAAATAACTTCCTTTACAAACGTATTATTGTTGCTCTCCTCATCTTTCTGTTTGACAGTCATCATGACTAAGGAATGGTTATCGTGATATAAAAAATGGAAAATATGATTGTTTAGTTTAAAATGTATATTTTACTGCATATTTTATTGCATCTTCCATGATAAAGTGATTCACATCCAATAATTAGAGTAGCTATAGATGGTATTTTATCTAACTCTGGACGGACCACTAATGTGCTGAAAAAATGTTGAGACTCATAGCGGGGAAGACTTCCCTAAGACTTTAGAAAACTTTAGCAGTGTATGGTATGCACATATCTTCTGTTTCTTGTTTGACCTTGGTTTGCCAAAACAACCCTGAGCAATCAAAGTTGACCAACTCTTACATGAATTTGAAAGGCACAGCTTCCTTAAGGTGCTACCTTACTGCCAAGTCTACAGCCAATACTGGGTGCTTGGTGGAAACCTGGCCGCTACTTGGAAGCTTGATTTGGTAAAGCATGTTATTCCTCAGCCATGTCATCATTTTATGTTTATTTTATAAGTACACAAATAGATTTTTAAAATAACTTCTCTGCATTACATGAAGGCATCTAGGTTGCTGTGTTCAGACTGAGAGCAGGGTTCTTAGACATTAGCAAAAGTAAAGACTGAAATTTCCACCTTATGGTGTCTTTTGTTGCCACCAAATGTGCTGCCACCAGAGCACATGTACTGTGATAGGAGCTGTGTGTGACAATGCTAACCTGCAATGCGTTCAGCCCAAGGTAGGCACCTGCAGGGCTTTGCAGTTTGGCATGCCTGTTTGTTACTTGCTTTCCAATAGCTCAAGAGGGAGAACATTAGCAAGGTGCTATGAGATACCAACTCAAAAATGTGTTGTCCTGGCCAGGAGCAGAACAAGGAGTTTTGAATGACTCTATTGACATCTTTAAGAAAGTTTTGGACACCTTTTTTTTTGTCTTTTAGACAAAAGCTTAGAACAGCTTAGAATTAGCAGAAGGTCTTCCATATTTGTTTTTATTTTGCAATGAATGTATTTTATTTTTACAACTCTCGTGCCTTAATATTGGTAATTTTGTCTATTAATATATGCATCACACACGGACTATCAATGACATAAAATATAGCCATTAACTCTAAGATTTAAAAAGGCAAATTTTCAATAAATCAACCATGCCTGCTACTAACTTTCTGGGCTCTTAGAAAACTATTTGAAACATGCTGTAAACATAGGAGAGGGCTCAGTAAGTTTAGTTGGCTTGAAATGTGCTACTGTGTTACTATAAGAATGCTGTTTGGAGCCTCTTGCTGCCACATACATTTTTTTGGAAAACAATTTTCTTTTTGGAAATGCAAATCAGGCACTATAGTTTGATGCTGTAGTAGGGCTGCGAAGTCAAAGAGTAGGCTTCCAATGATACAGAAATATTAAGCACAGAGAAAAGGAAATAGGTGCTCTGCTATACCATTTTTTACTGTAGAAACTTCACGTGTGATTATGCCTTAGAAAGTTAAAATTAAGACATGATGGGCAGTCTACATCCCTTCCCCCGTCCTTAGGTCAAAAGGTCCTGCTGGACTTTCCTTCTTTTTAGGCATTCCCGGGAAGAGGATGAAGTTGTCAACTTCAGTAAGTACAGTGAGGCTCCTCTTTTCCTTCAAACCTCGGTGGAATGAAATTTTCAACACTCCTCATTTTTTAAAATATAAAAATTTATTTCTCCTGGTGGATTCCCTATGTGGAGAGATTTAAGGAAATATATGAAACACATTCATAATGAAGAACAAGCAAACATTCCCACTCTCTCAATTACTTTTGATTAAAAAAAAAAAAAAAGGAAGGAAGAAGTATTTTTGAGCAAATCTCATATTTTTAAGGCTGCTTCAAGGCTTCAGAGCCCTGAGCTGGCAGTGCCGGAGGGGTAACGGGGTGCGCTGTGAAAGGGTATGGCAGGGGGAGTCCTGCGATTATCTCAATCCAGCTTCAGAAAGGAGGCTAAAAAAACCCTCTTTGAAGGGATATTTTGGTTAATGTTATATTTCCTGATATTCCCGGGTTATGTGTACAGTAGAGTCAAAAGAGTATTCAAAAACCTCAAAATAGAACTCAAAATACTCAAAATAGGATTCCAGTAGTACAAATAGCATTCAAATCAGAAATAGCCTGTGCTCAGCTCCCCGCCGTTCCCGTGTCGAGGCTGGCGGTGGTGGGGCCGCGATGGCAGCAAGGCTCAAGCCCACGTTGTCCACCCTTAGAGCTGTGCTGCTCCTCTGGGCTCCCCAGTCTCGCCACGGCTCACAAGTTCACCGCGGCACCCACAGCCACGGCTATGGTCAGACTTCCTAGCTGTTTTGTCAATATAAATAGTAATACTTTTACGTTGGGTCTTAGCAGACATATTAAGTTTTTGGCCTTGGCTTGCTGATGTCATTTTAGAAAAGTACTTGGAAAAGGCCCACAAGATGTTTAAAGCGCATGTATTCTGAGAAAAAAAATACTACAAATAAAGTTGTTTACACTAATGATCTGAAACACATTATAATCTCAGAAGGGTTTTTGCTATTGAACCCTGCAGTATGCTTTTAGTAGGGGATTACTAGTTCTCCCCTTCGTCCCCCAAAAAACCCAAAAAAACCAAACCCACGTTAATGTTGTTAGTAGCATAATTGCCTCAGTCCTAAGATGTGTTTCTCTGCTGTGGTTGACAGTGCTGGGGAAATAGCTGGCTAAGTGATTCTTGGATTTTAAACCACAAAAGACTGATCTTGAGTCCAATATTCACTTTTCAAACTTGGGAGGAACATGATTTTGACCTCAGAAAAGGCACAATGCCTGTACTCATTAACATCCTCATACAGGATTTTTTTCTTTAAGGGAGGCTCTATAGGAAAACCATGATGTGCCTGTAATATTGACTCCCTTTGTCTCTTTTTTTCTTGGCTTTTCAGCACTTGCAGGGCATGGTAACCTTCCAAAACAGGCTCTGGGTCTGCCCATGATAAAATACAATATATGTGGTGGACAGCAGACCCCAACTTTGCTTCAATAAATAATAATGTCTGCCTTTATAGAGATGTTAATTATTAGGAGCTTGCAGTACACAATGTAACTTTTGGTTAGGAAAAGGCAATTTACCTTGACTGGAACGTTTAATTTTTTTGGTGGTTGGTAAGCTTTAATATGCACATGTCTTTATTGGATGCTGTAAAGCTGGCAGTGAGCCCACCTGACTGCGGGGATCAGGTGGATCAACTGGGCTTTCTTGAAGCACAGGAGTATGTCCCAAACCCGCCGGGGTTTAGTAGGGAATGATTACATTTTGGGCAGGGTCTTGGGGGAACAAGAAAGAACTGGGGAAACATGCAGTATACTAAAAAAAACATTGTTATGCAAGGAGGCAGGTCCAAGTGGTGCCTTAGGAGCACACAAATGCATATTATGACAGGTTGGTAGCAGACCATAAGATATAAAACCAATACAAATGATAGCCAGACTATGTATAGGGCTAGTAGTGGAGCTATGGTAATAATGAAGAATGGTCAAGAACTAAAACCGAGAACAACTCAGAAACCAAATCTTACCTAGAAATTCCAATGCAGATATTTTCACTGTTCTTATTGGCTTTCTGAAAGCCACTTGCACTAACAGAGTTTTATCTCCATACATTTAAGTGGAGATCAGACACCATGCCAGTAGCAAAAATTTGCTTTAATTATGAAATGAAAATAATTTTTAGTAGAAATTGAAGTCGGTTTAGGTCTCAAGCCTGCAAAGAGTTTTATGCTTGTATTTAATTAGCGTTAATGTCTCTGAGTAGTCCCATGATGAATCCTATTGATGAAAATGGTGCTGCTCAACTAGGGTACAGCTAAGCATATAAATATGTCCTTGCAGGATTAAGGCTTGGTTTACAATTGTACAGATTCATTTTCACTAGAGATCTCAAAAAGAGAAGCTCGAATTCAGAGTTAAAAGTACGTTTTGCTTCCACTGTTTTATTGCTCCAGATATTAAGGAAAAAAGCTAGATGTATTAACCTGTTGCTCCCTATACTAAGCCATACACAATGCTTGCTCCTGTGCAGAAGAAAAGGTTTAAATTCCTTATCATTCTGTTGGCCTGATTTCCACCCTCTCACAGCCTATCATTCACACCAACTAAAGTATTCCCACTATCCCTCAGAGAAAAGCAAAGCCAAAGCAAATTAATCAGAGTAGCCACCTGCTTATATAGTTTAGATCATCTAATCAAAGAACAAGAGTACTACCGTGATGGAACATTCGGTTCAAATAGCAAATAAGACATATCAAATATTGAGGGGAACCGGGTCTCAGTGTTTTGAGAGACAGTAATCCCCGCTTATTAGTTGGCTTTCATAAAATGGTCAAATATTCTGAATTTTAGATCACACACTGCATTTGTTGTAACTTAATACTTTTCCCAAATAAAAACAAATGAAGGCAAGATGTTTGTCCCATTAGCAATGTATAAGGGAAAGTCTGCAAATAATTAGATATCTAGGATACATGAAACTGATAAACATTTTAAATTATTAAAAATATTAATAAGGAGCACTAAAGAGTTTTTTTTTCCAAATAAAAAATTATTTTTCTGATGAAAATGAGAAAAATTTTCTGTATCAGTGAAAAATTTGTATGTGCTGATGTTGAAAAGTCCATGAAGTAAATTTCCAGTTTATAAAATAAGTTTTATTTTCCTAGAAGAACATATATACTTGATAGATACATGCATGCACCTATTCTTATAATCACTCTCAAAATTTTGAATTACAAATTTTCTTAAAATTCAGACTATCAAAGTGACTTCTTTCACTAGGAGCACTGAGATCACAGGGACAAGGTTGAGAAGCACTGGGTGTGGCTGTGTGTCCATGTGACGTATGCACGCATTATGCCAGATTAAAAGCAGCAATTCCCTTGCCTGGTCCCCTGTCTGCCTTTGCTCAGTTATGAACACAAGAAGAGATATTAACTTGCTTACATTTAAAAATGCATTTCGGTCCGGTTTATTGATGCACAATGAATGCTGGAGAAAGTTTTATTTTAAGGGAGAAATCATCTCCACCTGCCTTTCTTCTCAACGTCTTCCCAGTAGCATTTTATTAACTACCAGTGTTGACTAATTTTAACTACTTGCTTCTCTCTCCTTTCCCCGAACAGCAGCGTGTCATCCACATCCACCGGAGTTACTCAGAATGGACCCTTTTTCAAATATTGACATACATTTAAAATGAAAGAAAAAGCTTCCTTAGTGCCTGGCCTACTTTTACACAACTGGTGAAAGCCAGTGCCGTGAAGAGGTTTGAAGAGGTCAACACCTTCTATTGGTCTTCCTGTGCTGACAATTGTCAGAGGAGACCCAGGTCTCCTCTGTGGTCAAGAAAATAATTTTCCTTACAAGACTTTAGGCCTGCCGCCATGCTTGCTGTCAAACTATGAAGGCTTCCTTGGGCTTTCATGGGATATTACTGACCTGATGCAGTCTAGGATGGTACCAGAGAAGAAATGTGTATCTCTCTATGTGCTGCAGTGAGAATTGCAGCTGAAGGAAGGAGCAATTTTATTCTTCCTCTCATGTTTTTTTTGCTAACAGGAATTTCCCATCATAGGTGAAGAATTGGCTGCGTCTTCCTCAATTGAAAGCAAAACATTAGTGGAATGAAATGCACATCTGCCAGTGATGCTCAAGGTAATGTCAAATTGCAAATATCGACAAAAGAGACCATGTCCTGTATTGGTGGGCAGGTGAAGTCACAGAGACAAAAGTCATGTCATCAGCTTTGGCGCAGATATTTAGGTGAACCTGGCTGAATGGAAGAGGTGATACTCAAGCGGTGAAGACAAATAACCTTTCCTACTATCTGTGATTGATCCATGGGATTTATTCTTATGCGGGTAGCTGATTTCATCTGTTATACTTGCTTTTATTTCCTTTCTAGTTGTTACAACAAGAGTAACATGATATCTTGGAAGCTAGAAGCATGTTAGATTTGGACTTCACTCTTTCTACTGGCTTACTTTAAAATAGTGAGTCAAGTTTAAAAGCTCTGTGCTTTTTTCTTTTAAGCCTCCAATTCAAGGTGAAAGTCTTAGCAAGCATTCTGTGCTCAAGAACAAACAAAGCATCTATATTGCTTTAAAAGAGGAAGACAGAAGAGAGAAAGAAGACCAAAAGTACATCTTGCTCTTAATGGACTACTCTGAATTATCAACATAGGCAGCATAGAATAGCATAAAGTCACCTGAAAATTGTTTGCCATAGTTGCCATTGTTTTCCATGGTTTCTACAACCATGGAAAAATCACACAATTTGTTTTTCAGTTTTTACTTCCTCAAAGTGGTAAAAATAGTACTCTCTTCATCTACTTCAGAGGGGCATTGTAAAGACAAATATATTGAGTCTTGGCAACTGCTAAGATTCTTCTGTGTGCAAATAACCATAGTGTGTCTTCAGAGGAAATTTCTGTAAAGGCCTGTGAAAAGGCTTTATCTTATCTGACTGCTCTTCTCCGATCACACTACCCATGCAATCCTACCTTTGCTGGCCACAAGGTACTTGCAGTGTTTTATTAAGTCTTTTTGTCTGCTTGACCTGTGTCCATTTGCTGGTACTTTTGTGCCAGAATTTTCTACCAAGGGCTGAGATTGATGTCTGGCAAGGGAAGGTGGATGACTTGAGGAGCAGTCCCCGGTGAGATAACATCTTTCTGAGCAGAGTGAAAATCAGGAATACCTTCTGCAGGGAAGGTGGGCTGGTTTAAGGGAAAATGTGGGGAGATGAAAAACAATCACCACTGGGTTATGAAGATAAGAACAGAAGGGGAATAAAATGCATTGAGTGGGAAGGATAAAATGTAAAATAACAGGGTCAGTACAGTTAAATCTCACAGGACCTTGTGTTTAACAGCTATATCAAAGGCTGCGTCTTCTCCAGTATGACGTGTGCTCCTTCCTTCCCTCACTTGGTATTTAGCCTTTGCTTGTGATGGTGAATTAGACAGGTCACCCCAGTGCTTTGCTCCAGCCTGTCTTGCACATAGCACGACGCCAAATTGATGGCTGCTCCTTGCTCTGTGACTCCCAGCTCCTCTTGGCTTTAGCACAGCAAGTTCCCTCTGATCTGAACGTCTTCAGCTGTTGTCCTCCTTGTAGGGGGTCCTCGTGTTTGGCAGCCGCTGCTGGATCAGGCCCATGCAACTGCTACCATAGCTCATCTTCTCCAGCTTAGCTCCGGGTTATCGGAGTCTGAAGATGAAGTCAAAGAACTTTGATCCCAACGAAGCCGCAGTGCATGTGACAAATGTATTGACAGCTGGAAGGCAGAGGGACCAGGACAGGTTTCATCAGGAAAGGGCCTGAGCAGTAGAGAAGGAAATTGTTGCACTGCTGGTTCTGAGAGAAAAGCACTCAAAAAAAAAAAAAAAAAAAGTTTTGCAGTTGATTTATATTTCTATTATAGGCTTATCCTGTTAGCTTGTTCTTAGAGAAGAGCTGTTCCCTGAGGTACGATTTATTCATTTTAGAAACTCTCCTCCCCCAAGAAACTTGCAACAGTGGAAAGAACAAATGTTGGGGCTATGTTTGAAGGAGAAATCTAGCAAAAGCGATTGAGCAGCTGTATTCAAGGCTGCATGCAATGGCTAACTCTTCTAGAGTGCAACCACTTAGTGTAAGTAGTTAAGGAATGCTTGTCCCTCAAACAGAGGGACTTCATGAGAGCCATAATGGCCATTTTAGAGGTTTCCCCAAAGCAGCATTTCTCCCAAATTCTGTTAAGGTGATGTTTTGAGAGTTGCAAAATAAAATTGGGAATGATTCTCTAACAATCAGATTTTTTTTTTTTTTTTTTTTTTTTGCATGGGGAAGATAGAAGATGGTAAGTGCAGTGGTGGGCTGGATGGGTGCAAGACACATGAAAGACAGTATAGAGCAAGAGCTTGCAGAATGCAGGAGACCTTCGCACCCATGAAGACACTGCTGCTGAGTCAGGCCTGTGATTTTGTGCACACCCAAGAAATACACATGTGCTGATAGAAAACAGATTTAAAAGGTAATCGTGAAATTGCTTTAGAGCTCTGCATGTGTTTGGAAGTTTGTGACTGGTTGTCAGTGATGTCATAACCATATTTATTATAGCTCATAAATGGATGGGTCTGACTGTTTTCCTTATTTTAATATATAAATTGCAGTTTATAATGGCAATAAAACACTCCAGGCTGTGCATTTCAGGGTGATTATTGCATTTCTCAGGTGGTTAAAGTTACTCTAACTGCCTTTCAGCTCAGATTTCAATAGTATTTGCCCAGTGTTCGGGCCATTTTTACTTGTATTTTTATGTACAAACCTCAAATTAAAGTGTTTTATTGCTTTTTAATTAAAATGTTGAAGTGTAAAGAAGGAATGGTCACAGGCAGATAGAAAGTCATGGTAGCAGGCGTTTTGATGTAAGAGGGGAATATATGAGAAGGTAGATGGGGGGAGGAGAGGTTGCAGAGCCTGCCACTGTGTTTGGGTATTTCACAGATACCCACTACTGGTTCCAGTAAACACATGGTTGAGTAGAAACATTTGTGAGCCAAAGGCGTTGGTGTCTACCTTGTAAAATCTAGAACAGAGAAATTACGGACTAAATGGCTGTGAACTCTTAATTAAGTGCTTAGCACCAATGTGCCCTCCTGGTTGAGGCTGAGATGTGTTGATGCTCCCCATGTGGTAGTTTGTGATGCCTCAGCTCATGGTGTTCCTGATTTTTAAGAGGGGAAAAAAATGCTCTGGTCTCCTGCGTTATCACTCTTTGAGACGCTGACCACCTCGTACATGGCTGATTGTACAGGGTAGACTCCAAATCCAGTGGCAATGGTGGGCTTTTAATGGAACATAGTTATTCTGGAAGAAATAATTTCCTGGGTATATGAATGAATTAATTCACCAGTTTGGCCCATGTGCAGGGTGAGATGTTTGCTCGTTGAAATCCTTTTGGATGATGTCATGTCTAAATATCTGCTGGCTAAAGCAAAGAACCAAAGTCCTTGTGTTACATGTATTTGTTGAGCAATGGCCGCTGACTCTGTGCTAAGGGAAGGAAGGTACTATAGAGAGGTAGGCCTGCTCCCTGTTGCTGTGGAGCTGATGGACCCACAGCAACATCGTTCCTCCACATTCTTCTTAACACAGCACTGCTCCTTCTCTTGCACTGGGACAGCACTGAGTCCTGGACCAACCCACTGGTGAACGCCCTCTTGCTGGAGGTGCCTACCACCCTGCGGACCAGTGAGGCCCCTTCCAAGCTTGATCCTCCAAGCCTCTGAGAGGGCTTTGAAGATAAGTGGCACAGCAGGACACAGCATCCACGAGGCTCCTGCTCCTTCCTAAGGCCCCAGCCCTGACAACAGTTATGGCCACATCTCAAATTTGGGATCGTATCTCAGTCTGCACAAGCTTTCTTCTTGTGACTGGGCCATTGCAACACTTAGTATCTTGATATTTGCAGTCATATGCCCCTTTCCATGATTGGTGTGGGGCTGGATAGCTGTACACACTGGCCAGGCTCTTTAACTGGGATTATCTCTTGTGGTATATCTTTACAGGAACTAATGTTGAAGGCCTATACTTCACATCTTGTGGGTACCATTTTAAATAAATTAAAAAAGAAAATCATGCTCCTAGCAGGTAAGGGCATAAGTATTATATGCTTCATGGAGGAAAGTTAAATTAGGGATTGAGCCTTTCACTAAGAAGAAAAAAAAAGGAAAACCAACTGGTTTGACTGTCTAATTTTACACAAAAAATGCACATAAAATGATTTTTTCAAAGCAGTTTTTTCCACTGTTTCCCCCATCTTTATTTCTGTTTCTCCTGTGCAAAATATCCCTCTTGCATACCTCCCCTTTCTTCCCATACAAGAATGGAAGAAATGCTTAATGGGAAGCAAAGCACATTAGGAATATTAAGGAAAAATTTCAGTATATACAATATGAAATGAAATGCATCTTTTGTGGATAAATCCCCCCAGAAATCTTATATTTCCAGGCATCCACTCACATACCTTCATGTAACAACTTATACATTCGTAAAACATTCATTGAAAGCAGCTCTGCAGTTTTATAGAAAACAACATGCCAGGGATGCAAGAATCTTGCCAGTTCTGTGAAAAATGACACCAATTAAAGCTTAAATTGCTTGTTTTCTCATAAGGTACATATTTTCATAACTTTGAAATCAAATAATTGCTGCTTTTATATTAAATACAATAAAACAAAAAGGATGCTAGTTTAGAGGAACTGCTACAAGCATTTTAATATAATTTTCCCACCATTTAAAGTCACAAAATATGGAAAACAAGTCAAGTATGCAAAGTTCCAAGGAGATAGAGAAACTCCTTCAGATTATTACATCATTTGTCTTTTGTGTCAGGAAATGTGTATGTGATCTCATTGTTTGATTAAATGCCAAAAAAAAAGGCATATTGCTCTTATCTAACTGATTACAGATTTTATTCATCTGAAAAAGTATTTGTTCGTAATTTGACATTAGAAGGCAACATTTTTTTTAATGGTCCAAACAAGCATTTTCAAAAAAATATAATCCTAACTTCCCAGGCTTGCTTTTTATTTTGTATTAACAATGCACTGTACTAAAATTTCCCATACTGGAACACAGTCCCTAGTGGTTTTCAAGCTATAAACTGAGTAAACAGTCCCTTTCTTATTGAGTGTCTGTGTGAATGCATGTTGTTTCTGGAATACATCATATTCATTTGCAGAAACCCTGTGTATGGATCTTTAACACTTTTTTTTTTTTCCCCCCTCTTTTTCTGAGGTACCTAAAATAATAGCTTTTTAGGACAGTATTACAGTCATATAACTTGTGGGGAAAAGCACACCATGGCTCTCAATCTGAATTAAACATGTGTCATTGTGGGTAAGTTTCATTTAAAATACCTATATCTGCTAATTATTTAATATGTTAATGCTATGCTGCTGTACTATCTCTGAATTATGTTAGCATGTTTTTGGCAATGCTGCACTAAGTACAATGTAAGAAAATCAACTAAATATATTTCCATATTGAGTTCCCTTTTTTTTTTTTGTAAGTGCATATAAAGGTGGCACTTGTCAGTGACATTTTTTGGACTCTCACCATATCAGGGTTGACAAACTTAGCTTTGCATACTGAAAAATCCTTTAAAAAAATACATAAATAATCTGAGGACAAACATGAAGCTTCATCTAGGGACTTCAAGGTCAGTTACCATTGGCCTGGCCTCCATTAACCCCCACAGGAAATCTTCCAGGATCCTTATTTTATCTTGAGTGGGTGTTCCCAAACTATCAGTCTTTTTTTTTTTTTTTTTTTTTTTTTTCCTCTCCACCAAAATAGAGACACAGTTTCCTTTAAAAGACATGAATTTCATCTGGTAGAACATTTCAAAAATGTTTACAAGTCACAGAGAAATTTGCAAAGAGAATGGTGATATTTTAAATTGCTCTATTAACAAAACCCTGCCTAAATTTGGAAGAAGGAAAAAGAAGACTTAAAAACTTAGTAAGTGATTAATAGTAAGATATTAAAAGCCGGCTAAGCGTTCTCAGTCACTAGGGAAAATAAACTGGTATGGTATAATGAGATCCCTACAGTCTTGTGATCAATCCAAAGTAACAAGAATGTAATACCAATGGGTTAACTAATTATATGTATATATTTAAAAAGTCTCTCAGTAGTCTGAATCATGTGCAATATGAATACTGAAGATTACATGATCTATTATTAACCCATTAGTATTACACGTTTGGTGTGCTTTGGCAAGGAAGAACGCTAACAGGAGTAAACTGTCTGAAATACGTGTCTTTTTAATAAAGTGGGTAATTTTGTGTTGGGGGGGAGAATATATCTTATTTACGGTGTCTTTTTAAACTCAAGTTACAACGTCTTAGATTTAAGAGACAGGCCAGTAATCCAGGCAAGGGTGTCTCCTGCAAAGGAGACAGAGATTAATGCCATGTGTACTGATGATTCTCCACCACAATTTAGGATTCTGGTGGCGCCATGACGCCCCTGTTTTTTATGGTGGTTTGCCAAGAGAAAATTACTTAAACCAATTGTGAATGCATTCCTGTTATACTTTTACACAACCACATTTATGTACATAAATAGCATAATGAGTATTTTTTAAATGATCTCTCATTCCAGATTCACCTACTTTGCATAAAATGTCGAGCACAGGAAGGAGGGGAGTTGGGGTTTTTGTTTGTGTTGTTTTTCTTTTTCTCTTTTTCTTTTTTCTTTTTTCTTTTTTCTTTTTTCTTTTTCTTTTTTTCTTTTTTCTTTTTCTTTTTCTTTTTCTTTTTTCTTTTTCTTTTTCTTTTTCTTTTTCTTTTTCTTTTTCTTTTTCTTTTTCTTTTTCTTTTTCTTTTTCTTTTTCTTTTTCTTTTTCTTTTTCTTTTTCTTTAAATGAGAAAGGTTTTCACATGGGAATATACTTTTCTCCCCCCCTTCTTTCTCCATGACAACTGACCACAATTGAAGTAGATTCTTCTTAACGTACTGTAATGTGAGAATTTTCTTCAGCTGGAGGGTGTTTTATTCCCTAAATTGAAAGCTGTTCTACTTTACTGCATAAAATGTGAACGTGAAGATTAGAATGGGTATCTTTGCCAGGTAAAAACTGGCATGGGGAGAGCTTGAAGGCCCTCAAAATAATAAAAAGCTTTTAAGACTTTACGGGTCTGAGGTTGAGAATGGCTTGTAGGCTGAAATGTTCTGAGCTGAGCAAATGATGCCGGTATATTGAGGAGAGTTTACACCAGGCAAGCAGAGTATTTTAAGATGTTTTGGCTAACTTCACAGATGTTTTTATCAATTTACTTGTGTATGAGTATAGGTATTTATGTAGCATTCATCTTTTTGGTTTCAAAATTTTGCAAAGGAGGCATTTATTCTTTTTTCCCCAATCTACGAAGAGGGGTTTGTGGAGTTGTCTATTTTACGGTGTTATTTTTGTGAGGTCAATAAAGCAAGATTTATTAGCAGCTTTTAGAAATGCTGGTATTCTAATCATTGCTATGTTTTTAGGACTAAGTCTCTTTTTGTTGCCTGAAACACTTAATCCGTCTCCATGAGTTTGACTCTTGGTTATGTTCCTATTTGAAGGCTATTCTTAAGCGCAAGTGTGTTCATGCTGGGTGATGGAGCCCACAGTGCTGGTCTGTCCCTTGGAAGGTTTTGAAAACTCGAAATGAAGTATCTAGCTTGATGTTTAATTGGGAGGAGGGCTACGTGTAAGGATGATGGGCTTGGAAGGCCGCCTCTGCTTCTGGTTTGCTGTACTCTGAAAGACTTGTAATTTTTTTAAAGTTAGTAGTTTCCTACTGTGACGATGAGAAGTACAATAATCAAGTCTGAAGCTTTTGAATGACAACGACATCATGTTTAAATGTTAGTCTGGCTGGAGTGGATAGAGATATATTGTTGTAGCTGGGAGAGAATAATATGCATTTATAGGTAAGGTCTTTGTCCAAGGCCAAAAAGAACATCCTCCCTTAGTCCCTAGGCATGGACAGTTCTTGGTTTGACACATGGCATGGAGGAGTCTGATAAATAATCTTTAGTGAGAGTTAGAGTTTTTGTTAAGAACTATGTCAATGAGTTCGCTGAAGAGCGAGAGGTTGTTGGATATTGTCTTGCAGCTATTGCAACAAACAAGAGGTGGTTCACGTGAAACTTGTACAAAGCAGCTGACCTAACCATGTTGCTAGTTTTACAATGTTCATGGTAAAGAGGTGTTTACTAAGTAGGCCTCTCTTCTCCATACAAAAAAGGTGGCCTCCAGTATATCTTTATGTGTTCTTTAACATAATATTTTGGTTTGGAAATCAGAGATTGAGTTAAAATTGTTACCTATAGCACTTGAAAAGTAATTTCCTCTTGATGTGCAATTAAGGTCAATGTTTACGTATAACTTCAATGTCATAATAACATAGGTTTTTACTGCTACATGTGGTTCCTGCAGTTAATATATCCAGTTGTATCAATACTGGCTGTTATACTGGTGCAAATACATGGGGTGGTCTTGGCAATACATTTTCTCTGGAAGTTGGAGAAATCTTCTGGCAAAAATGAAGAAGAAGGGCTAGAAGATTAAATAGTTTGGCAGCCAGGGCAGAAGAAGAGGTCTGCTGGCAACTGAGGGAGAATTATTGGCACTGGAAATGAAGAGGGTCTAGCAGTGTGGAAGGAGAGAGGGAGGACTTTGGAAAAGAGATGGAAGGGCCAAGTACACAGCCAGAAAGGTCAAGAGGAAGATTGGCAGGAGAGCAAAAGAGTTTGCCTCCAGAGAGAAGCAGAAAGGGATGACTTCTTAAAATAGAAAGTCCAAAGAGTATCATCAAAGGATTCAGCTGTGGGAAACCTGTCCAGCTAAAGAGGCAGCAAGTCTGAGTTGTTTATTATTTTTAATTTTTTGGAACGCTGCAAGATGTAAACCAGTCAATTTCATTAAAAAAAAAAAAAAAACATGTTTAGCTTCAGACTAACAATTTTGCCTTTCAAATTTTCTTCAGAAAACTTCTAGTGTAGTTCAAAAAGTCCCAAACTAGAACCTCATGTTATCTCAGGGTCTTACCAAGTCTGGGACATAAACTGCCCAGCTATTCGAAACACAGCTGAAAATGGGGATGGTGGGCTACTTTGCAGTAGTATGGAACCTTGTAATAAGAAAAAGTTATAGTCTGAATTATGAAATAATAAGTGTATTTTAGCCCAGTCTGACTCTTGTCACTGGGTGAAATTTTCAGGCTTATTTAACTACTCAAGTACCTGTACAATCACCTATTATATGCACATCAATACTTGCACTAGTTTCCAAAGTCAGGACTTGCTGTTAAAATTTTGCACCAACAGGTAATATTTGTTACTTTTTATGAGTGTATGAGATAACACAGTGTACATCAACTACTGTTGTTGGAGAAACATTGACTTGTGACATCATTATGCTTGATAGCTTGATTATTCACTGCTTTGTTACTTTTTGCTTTTATAAAATTGGTTTCTATCACTTTTGATGTATATTACCTCAAGACCCCAACATGGAAGATACTTGCAAAGTCAGCTGTCCAAAAGTCTTCCCTTAATGAAAATGTTTACTTTGTTTTTATGCTTGTATAAATAATTTATAATGTAAATCTCTGAGGTCTAGGGTCCCTTTCCCAGAGAAGTAGTCTTGGTACAGGAATTCAGAAAGCTAATACATTGCTGCTTCTGCTCATGGCTGTGCAGCTTTATATGATATAATATTAAATGGTAGTATGTTTGCTACAAGCCTGTAGACTTTTTCAGGTGACTGCTCTCAAGGAGACTTCCAATTTATGCCTGTCAGGTGTACAGAGAGGACACGTTTATGATAAAGTAATAGTTGGGTGTTTATGGGAGCTTTTTCCATTGCCACCACGGGCCTCTACCTTGTGCCCTGGTTTAAAAGAGAATTAACAAAATCTAACCCTAATGAACAAAATGTTTGACACCTGTCATGTTACCATTGTAGCCCCATAAAAATTCAATACTACAGTTTTGATGTATTTTACATCCATAATAAAGAGAAAAAAGTTATAATTTTACCAAAAGACACATTTAAGTCTTGAGCCCTGTGATAAGAGTTTTGATGTTTCAACACTGGTATGTAAGAAGGAAAAGAAATTCAAAATGTCCTTGTAAGGAAACTTCTGTTTACTGATGATTTGTAGCTATCCCAGAGTAAACCCTGTACTGGGCTGACTATAATGCAGTATTTCAGAGGAAGAGAGGCAAAATATTTTGATGAATTTAACTGAATTTAACAGAAACAAATGTTGATACTGGAGGCTGGCACGTGTCTGAGTTTCCAACTGCTGGATAAGAATTGTGTTGTAGAACAATAATCCTACCTAGATTACTTTCAGTGGGCTCAAAGCCCACATTTACTGAATTTATCTAGGATTTCTAGTTAACCATGAGGTTTTGCACACCATCTGCCTGCCAGCCTTCTCCGTGCTCACTGTAAACGATGCCCCGTAGCCAAACCATCCATGGCACGAAGAGCCACCTGAATGTACCCCTCAAAGAGAGCCAGCCACCTTCCTACACCCACGTAGCCTTTCATCAGGAAGCTGATTGTGAACATTTAGCATGAAAGCATATTTTGCACAGGTGACAAACGTAATCATTCATTATTTCTCCTGTGAGGAGCAGGGCTTTCAAGAAGGGCTCTGGGTAAGCAACACAAATCGAGCCATACTGTCATATTCAGCTGACACAGCTGTTTATTGTACAGTATCTCCTTTGTGCTTGGAAAATTGCCACGTATGATTTAAGCGTGGTTGGAGTCCTGGTGGGTGCAAGAGTCTTGCCGGGCGGTCTCTACTGGGACCAGTGACAGAAGAGGGCATCAGTCTTACTCTTTAGTTGGCAAATTCATGCAACACAAAAACATTAAAAGCTAACGCTCTTAAAAGGGGCAGCCTGACATACAATGGAGATGGGGCATCGAGCCTGGGTATGTCAGGAACATAATTTTAACACAACAAGACAAATGTAACCAGGCATGACACATTGGCGTGCTGACACGTGAACCAGTGCATCTGAAACAAAGGCAGTTTGCTGAAAATCATATAGATTCCCATTGCCCTGAACAAATTTCAGTTCACAAGATTTTGTGATTAACAAGCTTTCTAGAATATTTACAACTTTCTGAAGAGTGAGGATTTTTTTTTTTTTTTAAAAGAAAGTTAAATGGAACACACACATTACCTTTGAAATGTAGCCATAGGAAGGTCATATATTTAGGTGTTACATATTAAAATATTGATTTTTTTAAAATATAAAACCCCTGCTTACAATAAATACAATGCAAGTCATAACCTTTATTATAAAAATATTTCAGTGTTCCACAGTAAAGGGTCATTAACATTGCTAAACTGTAGAATTTGATCACTAGTGGAGGATACTACATTTTGTTTTTAATAAGGCAGTGATTTATATAGAAACTTATTAAGAAGCAAGATATGGCTAGTTTCTGATCTCTGACATGCTTAAAAGATGTTGCAAATTAAGGGATTGATCCTGTAGATTGCTGAGCTGATATGAAGAAATGTCGATAAACAAAGTGCTCACTCTGTCACTGGTCTTTACCTTGCCCTTAAATAGAGGTACAGCATGTGATGGGGGAAACTGAGATAGTAAAGCTTTCCTGATCCCAGCCATTTCATATTTCGTATACTAGATGGGAAGCCAAACGTACGATTCTTTCTTTTGTTTATATTCTAGACAACTGGTTGAGTGTTTTTCTGTGGAGAAAACGTCACCCACAAGGGCACATTGGGACATTGTCCCTTGCGATGTCTGTGAGGAGCTGGCTTTGCACCATCTTGTACTCAATGTGCACGGCCAGGCTGCTTGTGTGTGGTCGACCATTGCACAGGGACACCTGGGCAACTAGGAATATTGGGGAGGGCTGATGGTAAGCAAAGGTGAGAAGGGACACAGCTATGAAGCCTAGCTACAGCAAGGAGATGGTGCCTATCAGGCACTGGCTCTTCAGCTCCTTGTAGCGAGTGCTGGAGCTCATGAGCCTCTTCAATGGAAAAAGTGTCTGAAATTCAACCACGCAGTGGCAAGGGGAGTTCACGTGAACAGCTTTATCTGCCCTGCAAACTTAGGATGAGCTTAATGAATTTGTTTAAGTGACCCAAGGTGCACTGCTTCACTTTTCCTGGAGTGGTTCAACGAGAAGGTGTGTGCTGGGGTAGTCTTGGCTCCCATCAGCATCTCCAGTGCTCACACAGCCACTCCCTAAGACAAGAATTACAGTGTCCCCTAAAAGTGTGCCCCAGACCACCTGTCTCGGACATGGATCTGCCTGCATGGCTGGGACCTCCTGAGATGGGCAGAGTTGAGGTCTTTGGGTTGAAGGACGCTTTGGGTGGCAGTAGCAGAGCCAAGGGCACTGAAGGGAGAGGAGTGACGCCTGGCAATTAAAATAACTGCTGGAAATGGAGAGTTCCTAGGGGAAAATAGCTTGCCTTCATATAAGTCCCTTTATGTGTGCAAATCTGTGGACAGTGTGATGAAAATGCATTGTTGTATGTTACCCAAGAAAATTTCATAGGGGGGAGAAAAAATTTCCTTTGCCAGAATGATCCTGTTACACATGCAGTACTTATTAATGTGGGTGAGTTTAGGGTTTGGGTTTTTTTTTTTTATTTTTTTTTTTTAAGTAGTGCATGTTTTTCATTATTTTAATCAGGAAAAGCCTGATAAAAGAGAATGTACACTTCATGTGTCAAAGAACATGCTAAACCTTTTTTATTCATATGTGAAACCTGCTTATATGTCACTTTATATGATTTTCTTTTTAAATTTTATTAGCTGAATTTTAGTGCTCTTTAAAGTAAAAGTGATAGCAACCAGGTGCATTATGGGATAGATGATATAACCCTGCCAACACACCTACGTGAATAATTCCCACATTTCCAGTCTTTGCCATTTGTGCAGGATCAGGCTGTTGTTTTGTGCTGTTGATACCTCGAAGGCTCTCAGACAGACACTACCGCTCTGATTTTGAGACTGTAAGCTATGTTTCACTCCTGTAAAGTGAAATACTGATTTAAATAAAAAAAAGTATTGCTCTTCACAGATATTACATTTCTGTTTATGTGATTTTCTCTAATATTTTTCAGTTCTGATGAGAATTAAAAGCAAACTAAACAATAAACAAACCCCCCCCTACTTCACCTGCTTTCTGGCTCAGCCAATTGAAGCCTTCCCACGGCTGTTCAAATAGCATCTGGAGGGAATGCCAGTTTGTCTGTTAAACAATCAACAATAAATATATGTATTTATGAGGATAGCGAGAGGCACAAACTGCATCCCATGCAGCTGCTGCTGCTGGTACCTGCACAAGCCTCTTATTGCTTAAGATCTAAAAATTTTCTCTGGTGATTTAACTTTTAAAACACCTCAACATGGTGAAGCGAAGAGTTGCAACCTGAGTTTAAAAAAAAAAAAAAGAAAAAGCTTTATATTCTTTTTCTGCAAGCCTTTGATCCCAGCTCCCCAGTTGTGGGAACGAGGAGAAGTCATCTTCTGTGAACTGTGAGTAGGAAGCTGTGAGGGAATCGGCAGATGAGTTTGAATGTTAGGCCTTGTTTATACTGGGGATTAAGTCATTTGTGGTCAGTAACCAATGCAGCTGGGCTGCTGCAGGCTCCCTGTTCACATCAGATGACATTACTGGAGTGAAAATCAGGGGCATGCTCGGCTGCTGGAAGGGGCGATTTCTGCCCTGGCTGTGCGTGTTCACTCCCCGCCGGAGCGGGGTGAATCCAGACCGGAGACGAGATTATGTTCTCGGTCCTCATGTTTCCAACATGTCAGGTTGGAGCAGCACTCCTTGGACGAACAGAAAACTTCAGAGGAAAAGGGTTCTGAAGAGATTGATCAAAACCATAATTTTATGGGTGTAGCAATGAGCAGCCAAGCCAAGCCTGAGCTGCAGAAAAGAGCTGCTCAGAGCAGCTGCTACTTGGTGTTTCTCAAGGTCCTAAAGAAGACAACAATCAGAAGATAGGGAAGTGAAGGGGGAAAAATGCCTAAATTGCTGCAATGATCTGTCTGTGTAAACATTTCAAACATCTGTCTGCATTTGGAAATATCCTGGGTTGTGCTCTGAAAGTATTAAGACTTTTTCCAAAGGTGATTTTATTGTCAACTACTATTACGGCAGATTTATTTTTTTCTAGGAGGCACATGGTTAACATCTTTCTGTGCTTCTAAATATAAACTTGCTTCCCAGTAGTATTATCCAGGTCTCATTCCTTCTCTATTTCTCTTTCCTTTTTTCTGCTCCTCTCCTCTTTTTCCTTCTCCTTCTGTCACTATCTGTGTGGATTTGATGAGGCTCTGAGTTACAACTGGATTTTGCGAGGATGGATTCCTTTTGTGATCCGTGCCGAGTTATACCGAAACTTTCTGTAAAGTTTTACTTTCGTGAAGTGCTATATAGTGACTTTTTATGTGTCTAAGAAATGGAAACATTTTGTCTCGTATAAAAAAAAAAAAAAAGAAATATTTTTATACTGTGCTCCATTCACAGACCACATCAGAGGTATTCTAAGAATAGAATAGATCAAATATATTTTATGGAAATATAATGAGAAAAGGATGTGTTCCCAAAACTCACTCTGAACAAAGGAATGCAACATAGTCAGGAATACTTTAATGCGCCTAACAATTTTCTCATGTGAAAGGCTGAAGGAACAGTCTTGGTTTGAAGAAATCTTCCAATTCTCCCCAGGCACCCTGAACTTGAAATCAGAACTAGGAAAGCTATATATTACAAAAAAGAAAATGTATGGAAAAAGTGACTGAGGGCATTAACCATAAAAGACGTTTTGAAAAGAAAAATAACATCAATATGAAACATTTTGTCATGTTTCATTTCATTGATCATATATTTATTTTATGTGCTCTGGAGCGCTGAAGCTTAGATGTAACTACATTTCAGGAGCCTCATATTAGACGTGTCATTCTCTTTGTGGTGAAAACTAAATAGCGAGGAAAAAATAAAATAGATTGCAATTATTAGATTTGGGTTGGATTCCATCGGCTTGTGCTTAGAAACTTCAAAAATTGAACTTAGAAAATGAGACATAACATTAACAGCTATTAAAGACACTGCCTGTGTGACAGATAGAGAAGTAGGAGGTACACCTACAATGTAAAATAATGCATCTTTTTCACAGTAATGCAATATGTTCACCTTAAATAGGCTTGTAATTAAAACTGCCAGCGTTGATTAGATCAACCATGTACGAAAGATGCATTTGTATTAGTTCTAATTAAATCTATTTTAAACAAGTTGAAGTTACAGATTGTTTTTTTCACTCCCCGATACAAAGGCATGTATTTCAGCTGCTGTATATAGCTCCAAGTAGTACCGATCTCTGTTTAAAAGTCTCAGTCTTTTCCGTAGCTGGTCTCTGATCGCAGGTTACTTCTGCCTCAGGTCTGGATTTCTTTCCTAGGCAAAACCCGCAATGTTTTGAAATGGGGTTGTTACAGGAACACGACGGATGGGATGAAGCCACTGTTAGCATCGTCAGAAAATTTTTTTAGCATTGGTAAGGAAAATGAAAGCATTTATCATAACTCAGGCTCTTGAGTTATTGGTCTTAATGTGTTTTCCAATAAATATAAGGTTGGCTTAGAAGTTAGCGGTGGAGAGAAGTGGAGTAGGGAGAGGCACGAGCACGGGGAGCTCTGGCAGGCCCTAGCACTTTCTCGCAGCTTTCTCCAGTGCTGGGTGGCATTTCTCACGCTAAGCACCTTTGAAGATTGCTGGTATAAAGCCCAATGAGATACACTGTGTTTTCAAAACTCCCTGCTGGAGTCTGACACCCTGTTAGAGCTGAAAGTTATACTCTCCTTGAATTGAACGGAGTGAGGATTTGGCCCTAAGTGGATATTTTCAGATATATCAAGAAATGCAATCTACAAATGCTAATGAAGTCCCACTGTAGTGGTAATTTATGCAATGGCATTTTATGTAGTTCAGGCCTCTGAACAGGCTTTTAAAAGCGTAACTCCAGGGAATAACATCAACCTTTCTCTTGGCTCCTCATCCATCCTCTCAGTGCAGAGCAGACGTTAGATGCAAAGTGAAAACGAAGTGGTTGGAGCCTTTTGGCTCCTCTCTAGTGCCCAGCAGTGCTGTTGGGCTTTCTCCTTCTTGTGGTCCTGGTGGCTTTGGGTGGGCACATGCCAAGCCCATTTTCTCCAAGGCAGGATGTGTTTGGAGCACAGAGGTCCATCAATGGGGAGGTCCCTGGGACGGGGTGGTGGCCAGAGATGCTGATTCACCTCTGGGCACAGCGTGGCTCTGCTGCTTTGGACCTTAACCCCCAGTAGCTGAGCAGGTCAGGATTGATGTTAGTGGCTCTGTGCATGCCATCTTGCTTTTTGAAACAACCTGAGTTACACGGGAAACCTCCAGGAACTGAGAGTGCTGTGTTTCGGCTTGTAACACAACTGGAAAAAATAAGTTGCGCTATGTTTTTCATATTGATTTTTCTTCTCCTTGGTGCAACGTTTTCAATTTAAATGGCAGTAGACTGAGGCACAGAATGGGGAAAAAATGTTCTGAGCTACACAACTGGGAAAAGAGCCTGATTTTCTGATTTTTTGTCCATGTTATCCAATTAAATTTTGTCACTGTCCTGTGATTTCGTGTCCAGTGCAGTATTGCTTCCACAGAAGAGCTAATTATGGAATAAGATAAGTACAAAAGTGCCCATATTTAATTAAGAATATTATATAGTATATCCAGGAAGAAGATTTTTCCTAAAATTGTTTTAATTAACATGAAAGAAAAGCTTCTGCTGACTTTTTATTGTTGCAAGATAGAGAAAATTATTTCATGCTAACATTGGACTATATTTAGCTTCCATCTCTCTATCTACAGAAGAAAAATTGAAAATTAGTTTATGTTAGATTGTATTGCTCCTTTTTATCTCATAAGGGTTTCCTTCAAGTACCATTAAATAATGATACAATCTTTAGAATATCAGTTAACAGATGATAAATATTTAATTTTTGTTGTTTGGTTTTGTGTTTTGGTTTTTTTTGTATTTCTTAGCTGAGAAGCAATCTTCCACCTTCCAGAAACCTGATATTCTGGACCAAATCCCTCTCTGAACAGGTTGTATGCTGCCCTTTTCAAAATCAAGCTATCAGAAGATGCCCTTCAGCAGAAGTGTTAAGAGGACTTGGTGAGCTTAACATGTTTCGCCTGCTTAATTTAATTTGGGAAAATTCAACCAGAAAATGAAGTTATTAACAGGTTGGTACATTCAGAGATAAGATGATGTCACAGGAAAGCAGTCAAGTGGGTTGCTTGTCAAAATATAAAATATGTATCTGTCAGAATCAAATGATAGATAAGCTGTGGCTGGGTGTAGGAAGCAGTGAAAATAGTGTGCTAAAAATTGAAATGAATCCCACCAGTCTGGAGCACAAGCTTTTAGTAACTATTGTGATGATCAGGAATATAACAATTCTGGGGACATGAACTGCACTGCTTGAACACGGTACGCGTAATTTCTTGGCACCGGTAGCCAGAAGCATGTACATCAGCACTAGGCCTCAAACAAACATGAGAGACCTTGAAAGTGTGGCTATTTCAACAGATGACTTTGAAATTGGGACAACCCATTAGCTCGGGTATGTCAAAATGAGGATTAATAAATCTTTCCCTGGGTAACTCGGGGACCTTTAAGGCCTTAAAATGTGAAAATAGAGTCTGTCTAGCCAATGCGATGAGCTTTTCTGTATTAGAGAGGTTCAGATCAAAGACACAAGTCTCCAGTGTATTCTCCAGGAACACATACGTGTCATGTCAGTCACAGGCCTCTTCCTGCCTTGTGGCTTGCCGTATAAAATAGCTGGCACCAGGAGTTTAAAGTTAATAAACTCGGGAATTTTAAATGGCAATTTAGAGTCTGTATGAGCACAACAGAATAGGCTACTTAACAAGGAATGCAGTCAAACTCCCAAATACTGTGATGGCAAAATGAAAGAAATAGCATTATAATAAATGTCTGTATTGTGTTATCATCAAATTTGGGAAAATGATCCCACTTATGTGGAACTACATTCACTGCAAGTTGCAAAATTGAGCTTTAAGACTGTAAACTCTTGGGGACAGCCCATGAAATCTCTCTGTTTGCTCAGGATCTTCCATGATGCAGAGTTTAATTGTGACTGGGAACTCTCAGGACTTACAGAATACAAATAATAGAGTTCTAAATAAAATGCTGCTCTTATATTTAAAGGTCAGAAGAGACTACTCTGACCTCTTGATCTATAGGCCACAGGGCTTTGTTCAGTAATACTACTATGATATTTCTAATTTATGCTTCAGCTTAAATAGTTCCTAAAGCCTCAGCTCGAGAAATATTCCTCCTCAGGAAAGAATAACTTTTAATATGTTGTTCTGATGTTAATTTTTTTCAGTCTTTAAAATATTTTCCATTTAAATTTCTTTAGCCTTAACTTCTAACCTTTGGATTTTGATTCTTCTTCTTTACGCTTGAATAAACTTACCTCATATCAAAAACCTTCTCTTTTATAAATGAAGCAAGTGGAGTTTAAATATGTAAGGTGGGTTCTTAAGAATTTTAGTGTTTTCATGGTTTTTTTTTTTTTCCTAAGTCAATTCCAGGGTTTTTGCTATACTTTTTATTGCATGAATGCCAGAACTGAATGTTGGCTTTTGTAGTGACTTCCCAATGCTGCACACAGAGGAGACAGCAACTTTCTGCTGCTACATGTTATCCTCCATTTTATGTACTTAAGGATCACATTCACCCTTTGGGACTTCGTGCTGTTGGGATTATATGTACTATGCTTACTCTGTGTCATGCTATTTTTTTATTTAGCAGTAATTGTAACGGTGATATAGAATTATCTATATTGCTGCCATACATAAGTTTCTGACATCATAGATATATATCAAGTTTTAAAGATGAACATATAATCCTTTTTTTGGTTAAAATCTGAAAATAAATCTCAAATCTCCCAGCATGAGGAACTCTGTTTTAAACTTGTGTAATGACAATACCCTCGTAATTGAAAGAAAAAAGAAAAAGGAAATTTAGGAGACTATTAGTCTACATGTGGTATACTTTTTTTCCCTAAATTGAAAATAAAGAAAAAAAAAATCCAATGACACATTTGGGCTGAAAAACTGTTTGCTGCACATGTTTTATATATGTGGGTTTATTACACAGATCATGTGTCTTAATTAGGTAATTTATATTGTGTTATCCAAAGAAGATGTTCTTGTTCAATTGGATACACAATAAAAGTTTCAAGAAAAATTGTTAATCCTGTATTTACAGAGATCAGTGTATGGATACAGAATAACAACAACTATAAATATGTCTCTATGTGCTGGTACTGTTACCTACTAGATTATGTTCATATATATACTCATATATATGCACAATATAGGTAGGGATGAGTTGTATTTTTAGTAGAACTTTTTCTTTTTACTTTTTTTCCTGAAACTAAATATATTAGCTTTACCCAATGGGCAAATTTTAATTCAAAACTAAAAGTTTAATGATAAATAAAACTAGCCCCAATAAGGAAAGTTCAGGCTGTCATTTTGTTATCTCGGGCAATTTGGCCTTCTTTGAGCTGTGATGTTTCAGAGGGGTAATGGCAACTTGAACTTGAGATCTCCTGGTTAATTCTTCCTTCTTTCCACAAAACCTTGATACTTCCTAAATGGGTGTTTTGTTTCCTTGTACTAGTCTGAAACTGTTCACCCAGAAACAATCTAGTTATCGCTGGTTACGCTAATTGAGATTTCTTAGTTTCTCTTCCCTTTTGTCATTAAGCTGGATTTGAGCTTCACATGCCCTTGCAATTACTTTGAAATTCCAAGTCTCCTTGCAACTACTTTGAGAAATCTGAAAGCTAAATAATTCCCAAGTTTAAAATATGATGTTCCCTAGTTGAAAGGCAAAAAGCAATATTGTTATATTTGTATTCTGATGAAATTCATTATGTACAATATAATTTGTGTCTCCATAACAATCTACTCTTCTTCAATTAGGGATTAAGCCAGATACTGTGTTTCTTCCAGATCTTTGTAGTAACTTTTTTTTTCATTGAGAATACAGAAGGAATTTGAAGTGTGTGTCACTGGCAGTAGAATACAAGTTTACAGAGTTTTTCTTCTGTTTATTGTAAATCAACTACAGAACAGCAACCCATGGCATTAGTCCAGGAAACTGAGATTATGAAGTTAGGAAGTAGAAAGATGAGCAGAAAATCATGTTTATAAATCTCGACGAACCTCTTCCTTGCTATGCAGTGAGGACCTGCTTCAGCTCTCTTTGAAGTCAGTCGAAAAACTCCCACCAGCTTCCAGCGGGAGTTGGCTCAGACCCTGATGCTTGCATTTGTGCCCAGTTTGGGATGGGATACGACGAGATCCAGGGCATGCACAGAACGGTAACTAATGGGGTCGGTCCAAGGACCTTGGATGCAGTGGGAAATGAAAGTGAAGAAGTGAAGTTATTTATCACACTTCATCAGACCAATTTCCTTATTCAGGGGGACCCAACAGCGAAGGAAATAGTGCCATATCGATGGCCAGCTTGCCAAGGTGTTATGAGCCCTAGCTTCTGTCCTCAACTCCATTCCTTTAAACAATATTTGAAGTGTAGCCTAGAAGAAAACTGTTGTAATTTGCTCTCCTCCTTTCTGTATTTATAAGCCTACAATATTGTAAGTTTTTACTGTGGGTGGACAAGCAACATCCACTCATATCAAAGAAGATACAAGTACAGATAAATATAACTTTATACATTCATTTTTATATAACTTATGCAAATGTATGTGCAAGTTAGTCACAGTCCCCAGGCTGGCAGCAGATAGCTGATGTGGCCATTGTTGTAGCTTCGTTTTGACACTTTGGTTGCTGAATGACCCTGCTGCTTTTCAGCAGAGCTTTGTGTAAGCATGTTTGCTCTGTGCCTGCTAAAGCAAGGTTTGGCTGGAAGGAAATGGCAGGATGGGACAGGGAGGGGCACAGTCCCAGCAGTTGTTCATCTCTACTGCCAAGGTAGGGCTTAGACAAATTGCATGTGGAGGCTCCTTGTGTTTTTTCTCTTGAGGGCATTAGCAAGAAGGCTTAAAGTCTGAAAACGGACGAACAAACCGTGAGGGGTGCCATGGACTGTGGCACTCACTGACATCCATCTCCTTGCTCAATGCCCCAGGCCACCTCCTGTGACAGTGGGATTGGTGGTCTCCACCTTTTAAATGACATAAATAAATAAATAAATATATAAATCTCTTCATCACATCACTGGTTGCTCCATGAATGGCTTATTTTACCTAGCACTTGCTGTTAAGTACTAACTGACCATCTTAAAAAACAAATCAGAGTATATAGACACAGCAGCTTCTTGTTCTTATTTTATAGGAACTTATCTGTTGTTGTCCAAAGACTGAACAAAACAAAAAGGCCAGTTTTGGTATGCCAGGTTCAGTTGTCTAAATTAGTATTGTTAATGTTCATCCTTATTTTAAACACCCATGAATAACTTGGTCCCTACTGCTTAGATTATAGGTTTTAGTGTATGAATTTCAATAATTCTAATTAATGGTGCTATCTTTATTCTATTACTTTGTGTTTGTGTTCACTTTTTCATCATGAGATCTCAAAGTGCTCCAAATCTTTGTAAAGTATATGAATTTTAGCCTGTTGAGTTTATATATTGGATCAGTGTAGTAATGTGAATGAACAGTTTTTTCCAAAGTTCATTTCAGAGCTTTGCATTGATTCTCTGCAATATTTAAACACTGAGAAAATTAGGCTTCAGAAAACCTTACTTCCACTTTTACCCACTAAATTATGGATCTCTATACTCCCCATTCTGAATTTCAAATAATCTTTGAAAAATTTTGTATTCAGGAGTCTTCAAATATGAATAGCGATAATTATATCAATATTATTAATATACACTATTAAAAGACATAAATCTACATTTTCAAAGCTTTGATGTGCTTACAAAACTGAACTTTTAAAAGAAAGTATGTTTTTAAGTCACGTATGTATTACAGAAATCTATTAAGACTAGTCTCACAAAGATCTTCATATGCTTACAGCAATGATTCATGTGCTCCTGCAGTGGTGCCCTGGGAGCATTGTAGATATCTGATGGAAAAGACCTGTTCAGTATCTCACAGGTTGTTTCTCAAACCATTTCTGTTGTGTTTCCTCCTCTTTGTTAATTCTGGTATTTTTTTTTTTTTTAATCTCTTTCCTGCATTGTTATATGTGATTTTTAGAACACTACAATTGTGAACTGTGAGGATTACCACCTGGAGAAGCTGTGAGCTAAATTAACACCAGATCTCCGTGGTGGACTCTTATCTCTCCGATAGCCTGGCCTTTCAAATCCAGACACACCAATTACTGTAGATAGCATTGTATTTTCCTTAAAAGTTGCATAGGTCTTCCCCTTCTTTCCCACTGCTCTACAGCAAGGTGAGAGCTGGTCATTCACCACATAGATTTCCTACTTCTAAAAGATTTTCATATTTCAGCCTTGTTAGATAGTTCAAACTGGGACATCGTTACTCTTTCTTTTCCATTTGGACGTTTTAAGACTCTTAGCTAACTAGTTTAAAAATAATAAAATTGTGACCTTTAGTTGACATTATAAGCTTGCATTTTGAAGGCTGTGCTTATATTTTGAGGTTGCTGGCTGGGAAAATCAAGACTAACTGAACTGACTGTAATTCTGAATGCTTCCCTCCTTTTAATGTTGTTTTATGTTGTTGGGAATTTTAGTCTAAAGGAAGGTGCATGCTTAAGACTTGCTCTCTGACCAGATTGCTGAAAGCAGAAAGACACTGATAGAGAAGGAAAAATGTTTTGAAAAGCAATATTGGTCTCCCTGTCTCTTTTACTCTAACCGCCAACAGCTGGAGAACAGGCAGCAGAGAGGCAAGAGGATCACGTCTCATGGATGCGTGTGCATAGGCTTGAGGCTCAGCAGAGTTTCCAGGAGAAAGGTACAGGTTTTTGTTGCCTTTACTTGAATTTCTGTAGTTACATGGAATGGAAATTTTTAAATGCTAGTACAAATCTTTGTAAAATATAAGAATTTTAGTCTATTGAGTTTATGTATTGGATAAGCATAGTAATGCTTATGCTTTATAGCTAGTTTTACCAAAGAGCTGAACAATGCAGCTAAGCAGCAACAGGGAAAGGACCTAGGTGGGGGGATAGAAAAAGTAGGGGGAACAAAAAAGGATGTTTATAGGTGATCAGGGAGGTTTTCAGACTTTTCCACTATGACTTCTGACACCGGGATCACTGGATTCTGTCCTTTTCAGCAGAAGTGCCAGGCAGGGCAGCAGTATACAGGAGCATGTCCCATTGCAATTTATGGCTCTAATTGGTGACAGGACAGTGCCCATATCTATCTGGTCTCAGGTCATATGTGGTTAGAAAATGTTTGATCTCCTTCAGAAGATAAGGAGTGTCCCACAGCCACCTTTATTTCATCCGCTTTTGCATCTGCTGAAACATCTGGTGGTGGCTGGTGTTGGAGACATGACAGTAGACGTGTTGGGGAACCAGTCTGGCTCAGGATAAGAGTTTTTATGCTTCTCTGTGCTGCAGAGCATTGGGGGATCTGGAAGTCTTTCATGCTCTAACCTTTAGGAGGATGAAGTGCTCAGAGCAGGCTTCCATTGACTAAACAGCATTTTCTGCTTAAAACTTCGGGAGGCATGTTTTTATTTTGCTTGTATACTTATAACTAGTGATTAAAATATTGGGCCTTTTTAAAACTTTTACCTTAAACCACCAGTATTTTGGTATTAAAAAACCCGCCCTTTTTTCCTCAGTGGTACACTTTTGTAGCATGCAGTCATGTGGGAATAGTGTCGACTAGTAATTATTTACTTGGTCGGACTGGTTAGTTTTCCTTCAAATGAGGTACTTCATTTTAGCAGGGGCATCTTCTCTTAAATAGTTATTTAGAGAAAAGCTGCAGAAGATAGCAACTTCTCAGAGGAGAGAAAAAAAAAAAAAAACAAACAAAAAACAAAAAACAAACCGAAAAAACAACCACATACAAGTTGGAAGGGCTTAGAATAAATTATTGCATGTCATTCTGTGGGAAAATCTTCCCGTATGAATGCTGTGTTGTTCGCAATGTGAGTGCCAGATCCACTCAGCTCTGCTTTGCACTTCTGTCACCCTTATCACTCCTGAGACGATACTCTTCTACTGTAAGTGCTACCCCCAGCGGCATGTATTCATTTATAGGACTTGCATACTTATGCTTAAGTCAGACACCCAAGAGGCACAGGATGAATTGACAGTATAGGCAGATGCTTTCAGCAAAGAAACCAGGATGTTAAAAGAGCTTTAGCGTGGTTATTGTTTTGCCAGGCAAATCCATGTACTTGTCATCAAGGTGTTCAGGAGTATTTCAGCGTCGTTGTACAAGCTGGATACAAGAGCTGTAATCAAGAGTTACATCATTTGGAGAGACAAGACCTCGAGGAATACAGCAAAGGGAAATGTGCATAATTAGAACAGTTCAGTTACAAGGGAAAGGGGCTTTGATAGTGTTAGAAATGCAGCTGAAACATGCAGTCTCCATTGCCCTGTCATCAGGCATTAGATGGTAGATGTCAATGGGCCGGGGAGACCTCAGGATCCAGTGAAGGGGTGTGGGGTTCCCTCTTTGAACATTCCCAAACCTCAGGAGACCACCTAAGGTGACCATCTGCCAAGCCATGAGGTCTCCTCTGTTTGTGGACAAACACCAAACCAGAGATTAAAAAAAGGGTCGCTAACTAAAAACTTAATTTGAAAAACAGTTTGTTTTGATAGTTGGTCAGAGAATGTTGAGAAATAAGAGCACAACCAATTTCCGCCCCCTCCTCAAAATTATCATGAAGGAAGAGCTTGACATGAAGAGGGGCCAGACATGATAGCCATAGTGACAGGGACCCCATCATAGGTCCTTGAATGTATTAGGGCCAACGCGCTTCCCATGGTGCGTTCCAGACTAATATTTTTGCCAAAATCCTTCCTAGAAATTTCACTTAGGGGGAAAAAAAAAGAAAAGTTGTCTAGTGACACCCGTTCTGAGTATGCAACACCCAGGCTGCTTTATTTATACTTTTTACAAAATATTTATCACTGCCATAGTGATAAGTAACCTAAAAAAAGAGATGATGTTTCAAAGCAATTTGACCTTCTCCAGACCCTATCTAGAGACATCTCTATTCTTACATGTATATTATTGGCAAATGTTTTGAATTTTTGAGTTTGTAGAGCAAAATGTTCAACATCTCAGGGATTCTTGAGCCATGGGAGATTGCTTTCCACCCAGCACTACATAGGTTACCAGACAATACTTAATTTTTAGGTGTCAAATATGTTGTAACTATCCCTGGACTTTAACGTGCAGTGAATTAATAACATTGTTCCTCTTTGACTTTTCATTTTTCTATTTACTATAAGCCAAAGCTGGCAATTGTGGCAGTATATAAGTGGATGACTTCCAAGAAACACCATTCAGTGAGGGCTGGAGGAAGGGACTCGGGTGCAGCTGTAGAGCTGATGCTCCTCCAGGACGTTAACACCAACTGGCATCACTGGCATTCATTTTGCAGATGAGACTAGAGCTGGAGCCCTACCTCCCAAAGCAAGCACTGCACCAGGGCTCTGCAGGTGAACAATTCTGAAAATAACTGATTTAATATTAATATAAAAGTCATGGTTGGACATTTTTTAATTGAGGCTGCTGGCTGAGCGCTGCTGGGTGCTGTGGAACGTGAGCAGCGCTATGAATATCAGGAATGCTAATAATGGGGTCCCATTTCTAACTTGGGAACAAGAGTTTCATTGCGTGCACATAACTTCCACAGGCAAGCATTCCTCTTGTCTTGCGGGATGCGGGGTGTGGTTCTGTGTGAATAACCTCGGTCCTTTAAAAGAATACTGGAAGACAGTCAAAGAATTGTTTCTTTGCCAATAATCATAGTGTATGGAGGCACCAATCTCAGGTTTTAATCCTGCAAATGACTCCAGTGCAGTGAAAGAGGTAAATATAGAATGCAATTTGAGGTCTAGGTCTTTGTTGGTTTTGGGGGGTTGGTTTGTTGCTTGGGGTTTTTTGGTGTTTGTTTTTTGCTTTTTTTTTTTTTAATAGTTTAACTAATTTATCAAAATTTTCTCTAGAAATGTTTGACAATTCATAATATTGTTTGTTAATAAGCCACTAATTGACTCCTGGGTGTTTAATGTGGAGCGTTAAAGCCAATAGCATAGGTCAGAGGAAAAGTATCAAAAGACCACGTGTGTAAGCATCTGCATATTTGATTTTGTTCATACCAGATTCCTGGCTATCACTGTCTTAGGATACCTAAGAGGGTCGCAGTTGTCATAAGCATGTCTTAAGTGGGTGCTTCAGAATTGTCCTAGGATGGTATTGAGCCAATCTAACAGCTTTCTTGCATGAAGTATGCACAGCGGAAGAGGGAGAGAGGGAGGAGGAATGCATGGTATTCCCCTTCGTCTTTCTGGCACAATTGTCCTGGTGGTACTGTTTCAGCTGGTGTAATCAAGAACAGCCCTGTGGCTATGCTACAGCACGAGAAACTCCTTTTTCTGACCCTTATATGGCACACGATTGCAGCACGACTGGCAGGGTTTGCAGCTCCTTTTCCTCACTGCTCTCTTGGGCCGCAATGAGCACAAATTTGACGTGTTTAGGAATCTGGCCTTATATTTTAAAACTCCATGCAAATATGGTAATAATAACTAAACTGACATTTGCTTTTGCTTCTGTATAGTATGTCTTTAATATGATTACTACCCTTAACATTTAAAGGAACTTTGACAGTTATGTAATCCCTTCAACATTTAAGTACAACAGGAATTTATTATTAAGTGCAGTGGCTGGAAATGGAGCGCTTTTTTCATTCACACTATAAACAGTTATGTTGGATTAGTAATCCTGCTTGTCAGAGTTGTTCACTGTTTGATATTAATCAGTAGGTTTATGAAAGGTGCAACAGAAGGCAGAAATGAACGGTGAAGAAGTTGTAAACCTTGGTTCCATAAAATCAGGCTTTATCTAATACTTAGGTTCACAACATTTCTTGCAGTGACCATTAGACTAAGGGGAAAGGAAGTACTGCATTATGGTAATGGTACCCTTAACTATCTTTTGATAAACATATATTTAGTTTCTTACTATATAAATGCAATAGCAGGTAGTGATGATGCAATAGCAAGACTTTTGAGAACATTTTTAGGTTGTTTTGTAAAGAGTATGTTTTTTAGACTGTTGTATAGATGGAGTATGATACAACCTAGCAAAACACTTAATGATCAACATTACATGACAATATGAATAGCATCTCCTTTTGGTGCTTATCCACTATTAAAATCATGTGCAAATCACTTCACCTGAATATTTCTACCTCATTTGTGGGTTGTTATCTTTGAGCTACGTAATTAATTTTTGTCTCTTGCAAACTATGTTACACTGCAGGGTTTCTTTTTAACACTTCTGAATCTCTAGTACATGTGCACGCAGCACGTACAGAGGAGCCAGGTCCTTTGGTTGCAAATGTCATCTTGCGAGATCTTTAGATGATCAAAGTGAAAATGACACCATTGTAACACAAGATGTCTTGAAACAGTGCATAATAAATTACCATGATTGGTTAATGAACATACATGATTAATGAAACAAAATATAGACATATAATACAGGCTTTTCTTGTAAGTGTCAGTCATCTTCCTTGTTCAAGTGCTTCCAGATACTTCCCTTGTACACCTAACATAATAGTTGACGTGTATCGATGTGTTTATAGCAATATACAGTAGAGAAATCAAATTGCAGTGTATGACCTCTGCAATTAAAAGTGAAATTGCAGTGTATGACCTCCATTAAAAGTGAAATTCAATCTTAATAGCATATTTGACATGTTCCTATGTCTAGATTTGTTTCAAGTTAATTTTTCCCCCCCTTTTTTACATCCTGCTTGTTATAGTTTTGTTTTGGGTTTTAAAAAAAAATCTTCATTGAATAACATTAGTCTTCGTTAAACTATGTATATCTTTCACTGATCACTTTTAAAGCAACGTGGCATTAGTTTTTTAAATTCTCATCTCTAAACTTAGCATTTGCTTGTGGTAGGATCAAAAGTGTCAAAAATCTGCATCACTGCCTCATTATCAATCACTGTGATATTTTTGGAGAAGCCATTTGATTTGCATCGTCGGACCTCCTACCTAGCATCACAGAAGGCTGCGCATCAATAAAATTAACTTTTGTCACTCAAACCAAATTGGGCTGAGGCACTCTTGCCAGAACAACTAATGTGCGTGCAAGGAGGATGGCTGCTCCCGGAATCATTGAAACCTTCTTTGGAAAGGCAGAATAAATTAACTAATCCACTTCTGGGTGATGTCCCAGAGCTTTCCTTATGCCTCAAAGGAAACCCAACAGGAAGGCAATAGATCACCCTCACCCGCAGCCAGTAAAATTAAAAGGCTGTGATCCAGTCAGAGGCGCAGAGCGTTGGTGACAGGCTAGATCGGACTCTTGCTTGCGCTATCCCAGTGTGCAAAGCACTGCTCAGCTGTGCCTCACCTGCAGAAGCCTTGAAGCTGTGATTTAGCGTGCAGCCGCTCTTTGCTACATTCCCTGTTGCTCCAGAGGAAGTTGCTGCAGCTCTTTGCAGAGCGCAGCGTACCTCTCATCTCCTGCCAGCTCCGCAGAGCAGAGCAGTTCCTAGCGGCGGGATCACCACCCTCGTCACCTCCTCCCTCGTTCGCTGAGCAGGAGCCGCTCTCCTTCCAACATCTGGAGGTCTGGTCTGCAGCATGGGGTGCCTGGGGTTCACGCGCTCCCCTTCTCCCATGGATCCAGCCCCAGCCATTGAAGCCCAGCATGGCTGGTTGTCCTCACTGCAAGGCAATAAAAAGACAACAAGAAGTCCCAGCCTTCCTGCAATGTCTATTATTTTTAGCTTGAGGTTGCATTAGCCACAGTCGGGGGAGGTGGATGCATCCTGCCTGGCTGAGTCCTGCCTTGCAGCAACCCACACAAGAGAAAAAGTTGACTTTTCTCAGGCCTTTTGGCAAAAGAAGAAATTCTGCTAAGTTTTGCCAACTCAGAAACACTTTGTGTAGTTTTAAGACTGAAACTGAGGCTGTTCTTGGACATCCATATCTTATTTTTCATAAATGCCAGCTCATCATCTAGTTATCACTTTTCCCCCCTCCTCTCCCAAATTTGTTTCAGGTGCTCTACACTGTACTGTAATTATACATTATGTTATCTGCTAAAGATATGTGCTTGGTGAATCCAGTCTTCCTTCCTCCTGTGAATCCATCAGTAGCCCATTGATATGTCCCTCATCCATATTTACTGAAAGATTTTGGTATTCTCTGAATTCATGATGAAGAATGGTAGGATTTTTGTGTGTTTCTGGGGTTTTCATTTGTTTCTTTGGGACTTAAGCTGTTCCATAGCTGCATTTTGCCACAGGAGTCACCTGGTTCTTTTTCTTTTTTTTTTTTTCTTTCCTCACTGGTGAATATAATACGACAAAGCCCTCAAAGAACTGAAGAAACCACTGAGCTTTTTATCCCCTCAGGAAAAGGCAACAATTTATGGAGAGACTGCAAAAAGGCAGGATTAGGGGATTTTAGAAAATGTAAACCTTTTTCCTTTTTGGGTTGCATAGGCCTTTCCCAAGACATCAGTCCTAAGGAAAATGTGCTACTGTAGCGTAGATGGATGTAAAGTTTAAATTCAAGTTTGTATAAAGTCAGTACATGTGCACTCTAATGTGCACGGGGACGGATGTTGTCAAATCTCTTAGTAATTTAAATGACTGTTTCAGTATTGTCTGTGATACAAATATTTAGACTTTGATCTACTTATAAAGCCAGATAGTTCTTGAAAATTTTCATGAGTATTTCCCTATTTCCTGAGCCAAGGAAAGGATTTTTCAAAGCCTAAGTCAGCTTGTTTTATCTCAGAGGAAATAATATTATTTTAATGTACCTGGTGAGACCACTGGAACATGTGCATTTCAATGTCAAAATACCTCAAATGCTCAGTTTTTTGCAAACGTTTCTGAAAAGGGAAAATCCAAACAAGGCAAAAGAATTTCTTTTAAACCCTTAAGCAAATGAAATATATAGAGTTGCACTGTCTTTTTTATAATATTCCTCAAATTCTAATTAACAAGTAAGAGTGGCCACATGCAAATTCAAATGAAATTTTATTAAATTTTATCAAATTAATGGAATGAGACATGAAAGGAAATGATCTTAAAAATATCAGCAGAACACTGGTAATAATGCTAATTGGCTTCTCTTTGCTCCCATACTACTGTGGATGCCCGGATAAGTTAGTGGGAAAGAAGCAGATAAACATGTATGAATTGCACTCTGGGCTGGGTAAGAAATAGTTTCAAGAGCCTGAACTATTTCATGGCAAGATCTGAGCCAAAATGTTAAGAATTACAACATTTTATAAACCAGCTATCATCCTTTCAATGTTTAAAACAATACAGTTTCAATTTGACATTAAAAAAAAAAATGTTATATTTTCAACTTTTTGGAATTTTAAAATTGCTTGTTAAATTAACTACAAGAAGAAAGATGGGGTATTCCAACAATTTATTAAAAGCTTGGAGAAAAAGGTCTTGAAAAGAAATCTGATTCCTCAAACAATTCTGGTGTAACCAGACTTTTTCCTATTAAAAAAAAAAAAGGTTTTATGGAAAAAAAAAAAATCCATTCGATTTAATCTCCCAAAATCCACTGTTTTATCGTAAAACAGACACCACATATTCATAGTTATTTATTTTAAATATAAATGCCATTTTGCGTGGGACTGTAATACAAGCCCAGTTATTTGAAATGCAGCAGGTAAAGCTGTACTGGAGGCGATGCTGAACACTGGGAGATGGAGCAGGCATAGGGGGACCGTGCCGGCATTGGGGGGCAACTCGCCACCACGAGGAGACTGAGGAGGTACCATCTGGGTGATGGAGGGAATCCCAGGATATGTGTTTTCTTTTCTTGGATGAAAGAAAAATTTCTGGACCTGTCAGAGTGGTATTTTTGTCAATAGTGAAGAACATGATTCGGGTCATCTTCTTTCTATTCACTGCCAGCCTCTGACATGCCGTGGTCCTGGCGTAGGTCGTTATGTCCAATCATTGGATGTGCTCTACTCTTACATCAACTTCTAGCCAGGCTCCAAAGCTGAATTAGTGGCATCATCTTGAAATAGATTTTACAGCTGAAAGTAAATAAACTGTGAAAAACCTAGTCCAGAAGACAGTATTAATAAGGATGAGAGCAAGCTATCAAACCATCCATAGAAATAGAAAAGCTCTCCAGTTCTTTGAAACAAACAGTCCTTTCGTTTCCCTTCACTGCTTATCCCTTTAAAACACAAAATGAGTAATTTCTAATGTTTATGTACTATATTTTTTTTCTTTAAATTTATTCCTTTGTGACTGACTCTATGTAGCCTGTCTGAAAGGCAGTTGTAGTATCACCTAATTTTTGTTTCTTCAAGGTTAAGAATATTGGTAGGTATCAATTCAGGGCATATTTATTCAAAGGTTAGAAAGTACACTGAACTGTTGTCTAGTGTAGACTTTATTTTAGGAGCAAACATAAACACGAAGAAACTATAATCCTGGTGTAATGTAGGAATCTAATTAAGACTAATGAGGCAACATTAAATTTTATGTATGATGCATTTTATATGCCTTACCATTAGAGCTGCAGCAAGCTGTTCGTCAGAGCATCGAACTTTGGTGAATAAGCCCCTCAAGGCATTGTTAAACAGTCTGGGCTCAGGCCTTCTCCTGCCCATTAGATTGTGTTGGGTTTGCAAAGATCTAGATATAAATGGAAACTGGGGGCGGGGCAGGCAGAGGAAGGGGGAGGACCCAAGAAGTTCTGACCATCTTTGAGGGGCTCAGCAAGCTGATAAAAAGGGAAGATGAATGGATGGCTGCGTGTAACAGCCTCGAGGAGGTACGAGGCTGGGACAGAAGGGAGGAGGGCGAAGGGTAATTTGTGAACTACTGTTTCAAAGGCACCTGTAGCAATGAGAAAGTGAAAAGGCTGGGATTTAAGTGGCACAGCATATCAAGAAGAATGGTCATGGTGATCGTTGCTTAACATCTTACTAATGATATGGTTTGTTGTGGATTTTTCCTTATTTTTTTTCCTTTTTTTTTTTTTTTTTGTTAAACCCGCTAAGTTCAGTAAGTTCCTTACTTGTATTTAACTGTGCAGAAAAACAGGAGCATAGCTCCAGATTTAGATTTCACTCTCCAAATTCCTTCCCCTCAGTACAAAAGAAGACTCCTTCCATAATATGAACAAAACTTTTAACAACAATTTATCAAACAGCATTTCATAGACTCTGTTGAAGAAACAGATGCTCAGTATATTGTCATGGTGCGCAAGCAGCGGCTTTGCAGAGTAGTTCTTGAAGGTGAGGGATTTGGATGGCACTGAGATAAACCGAATGCCAGCGTTTGCCTTAATGGGCAGAGAAGTATACACGGTACCATGAAGTTAAAGATGAGTTTGAATGAAGACTGGGTCCTGAGGAATGGAGAGATTTTTGGAGGGACATTTAATGAGTTGACTTCATGGGTTTACAATATAAACTGACACTATGGTGCCTGGAGTGCATGGGTCGGAAGTGTAGACTGAGCTGTAGCTTGGACGAATTTGTGGGCTCTGGTGTCAATCGGTGATTGCCAGCTGCTGTCAGACAGGGCCGAGCATGAGAAGAAGATGAGGTAAGGAAGAGTTAGTGGGTGTGGGGAGAGGAGGACGGGGAGGGCTGGTGTCAAAGTGCACTTCAACCCTGCCATTCTGAAAGCTGAGTTTTAGCCTACTACATCCTGAAAATTCATTCCAGTTTATATTATTGCATGTGTTAGTGATGGCTTGAGTGTTTGAGACTTTGAAGTATTTCATCTACACATGAAATTGGATTTTTTTTTTTTTTTTTTTCCTGTGGAATATAGCCATGGAAACCTGTAGTCTGTGCTGGAAAATAAATGACTGGAAATGTTCCTCGGTGACTAACTTGCTGCAAGACGTTATTATAAGTGCAAACACCAAATTATACCTTTAACAACAAACAAATGCCATGCGCTAGTTTTGAATTAGAGATTCAGCAGCGAAGCTGGTCGGAGGCAGAAGATACTGTCGGGACGACTGACAGCAGTGTGGTGGGAAGACCAAAGGTACCTATTGCACAGGTTTGGGCTGGGGGAATGAGTTATGAAAGCTCAGCTGGGGGAAGAAGGGAAAACAATGCCACCAGGGGGGTTTTGGAGGGTGGGAAGGAGCGATGTAGCGAGCGACGTGTTCACAAGTGTTTGGGTATTGACCTAACTCTGCTGCCATTGAAGTGTGGGTGGGGGGGGGTGACTTCAATGCAAGCAGATGTAGGCCGACGCTGAGAGTTTTTACAGTCCCCTGGTGTGTGTGTAACATGCTGGGACCACCCGATCGTACCTGACCCACGCTGCCCGAGAGATGGAGAGAAAAAACACGTTAGGGGGCTCATTTTCCTATCGTAACCTGCTCTGCTCTTTCCCTTCCCTAAGGGCATGCCTGTATGCGTCTACCTGTACAAACTTGAATGTATGCTTATGCTGTTCACGTTCACTCCTTCTGCTGAGCAGAAGGTAGATGGAGGATGCATTTAAACTGGAAGCTGTGAAGGTTTATGGAAGTAGACAACTCCTGTGACCCCTTCATTCTTCATCTCCTTGTGCTCCGTGCGCATCTATTCATAGAAAAATCCATGAGCAAACTGTAGAAAGAGCAGATTTATTGCTAAGTGAGTTCATTAATTTATTTTTATTTTACTTTCTCTTCTTTAATCTCCTCCACTGTTTCAGCTGGAGAAGGGTTTCATTAATGCCAAATCCTGACCTTTCTCATGCCTGAGCTAGAAGCATGTGTGCCTTTTGTAACACATGTATGGGTCATGTGTCTTCCCTTTAGGATTTCATCTGTTCCTTGAAGACATGTCACACTCTCGGCTCAGCTTTTGACAGCTGGATGGTCTCTTCTGCGGCTCCTGTGTTTGGGTCCTGTGGACCATGGTGCTGGGATGTCCTCCCAGCTTGGGCTCACCGACCCGCTGGCTTGCACACCGGTCCACAGGGCAGCTATGTGCCCCACTGGGCTTTGTAACACACAGATTTAAGCACACATTGCAACCAAAGCAAACAGGGCTGAGACATTTGCAAGGCTCCTAAAATCCCACCACTTGTTTTTTAACCTAATTCTAGGGAAAGTGCAACAGATAAACCTACCTGCCTTTCCTGGTCATGTATGAATGTTGTTTGGATTTAGGTCAAATTCCTTGAAGGAGCTAAACATCCTTTTTCTCTTAATGTCCTGTTGGAAATGGCTTTTCCTTTAGAAATGGAATCTCGCCCCACTTTGCAGCCAGCTCTGAAACAACCGTGGTATTACCATCGCTTGGGATTTCTGTCTGGTATATTAGCACAAACAAACAAGGATGGTGTAAACCTCAGAATAAAATTGGAGGTGTCCAGCTGATAGAAAACCACCCAGATGAGTGTCGAATAGGATTCATAAATTGTACGTGGATCTGGTGGTTGTCAGAAGTCCTTAGTTATATTTACTGCTAGTGTGGCCAAGTTGCAGTGGGAACTGCTAACTTTGTTAGTGGAGTCTTTTTCCTGCTGGGGTGTGGTTTGTGTTCTCAAAATCCATCTGGCCATTGCTCGTTTCCTCATTACAACAAGTAGTCAAGGTTGTTTTTACATAAGTAGCCCTCTGAATGAAGAAAATAGGTGATTCTTGCCCAAAAGCATTGCAGGGCTTTATACACCTCTCCCCCCAGGGCTGTGCTCAGCTTCTGTAGGCACTGAGCTGGCAGAGCTAAGGGTTAGTTTAAATCTGTTCTCTTTAACCTCCTCCCTCCTTAGGGAGCCTCTCTCTTAAAAAGTAAATCACAAGCGATGATCTGGGAGAGACCGATACTCCCCACCTCTTCAATAGGTAAATTGCCCTTTTAGAAGAGTGATCCATGCTCCTGTCCTCATTTTTCATATCTCACTTAAAAAAAAGAAAAAAAAAGGAAGAAAAAATAATCTTCCAGGGACTTTGACTTAAGCAAAGGCACTTTAGAGTCTTTTTCTAATGTCATTCTGAAGTTAAAAAACAATTTGACTTCAAGGGAGATACGGCCCAATTTTTTAAAAACTTAATAGGATTAGTCATGGGAACTATTTTTAGCAAAAGTTCAACTTTATCCATGTATTTTAATGTGGGAAAAGTGTGTCCTTTTCCCTCTGCTAATGTTTGATGTATTCCAGCCCTCCTGCGAGTGTGTTTGAGTATCTTAGGGGCTCTGGAGTGGAGGAGAACTTCCTCTCGGATTCTCTCTGTTTTCTTTCGTGAAAATGACATTCCTAAGCTGTTTCACTTTCTGACAGGAAATGGAGCCTTGCCAAAAATGATTAAAGTCCAAGAAAGCATAACAGTTCCAAAGCTGCAGCAGTTCTTTAGGAGTCCCGAGTTTGACATTGTGTCAAACAAATGTGAAATATTGTTTAATAAATTTGAATAATACAGGGAAAGGGAAAAATGGTTCTTGGCTTATAATGCTGGTGCTCTTTATTAAGTCTGTAAAGGACTGCCTAGCTCTAATAAATTGAAATATATACATAAATATACTTGTGCATGGATAACAGTTTAATATTGTAATATATAATGAACAGTGCACATGCACCCCCCACATGCAGACATTGATTTATATGTATGTACGACCATATATATATATATCGATATGTGTGTGTAGACCCACTCACAAGTTTATATATATTTATACATGGAATTACCATTTGCATGCAACTCTGTGTCTACTTCATATAAGAAATATCATACATATTATTTATAAGGTGTAGCATGACGTTATGACTTTATAAAAATACTAATCTAATGCTAGATAAAATACAATTTGTTAACAGTTTCTCAATGGTTTTTAATTCAATGTTTGTTTAAAGGCTGTACTGCGCAGTCTTTACTCATGCGGAGTAACACCTTATCGTGTAATTCCAGCATTATTAGAAGGGATGTGCCGAGGCTCACTAAAAGCAGCGAGAATTATATGGCACCCAATAGCCTGGCTCTGCCACCTTTTCGCATTTAACAACACCTTCTGCCAGAAGGCCTACCAGTCATGGAAAGTTTGACAGTATTCAATATTAGGTTATTAACACAACAGCTCTATCAAAATGAGCCAAACTTCTAAGAAGTTTCTGTGCTGTCAACCTCAAGTGTTGAAAAGTCCTGTCAGGCTCCTATAGTCTTAGCATTACTTCTTGTAACGCCCAAAAAACCAAAACCCCTCAGCATTTGTAAGTTGGCTTCCAGTTTCTTTTGGATTTTGATCCTACTGGATTCACTGAAATCACATTTTCAAGTTGCTCTCTGACCACAAGGCCAGGAATTTCCTTTTTTATTTTTCTTCTTGATTTTAATATGAGAGCTGAATTACATAATCACTAGAATCTAGGAGCTCCAAATTTAAATATGAATCTAATGACTCAAGGCTCAATAAAATTGGGATGGTTGGCAACTTTACTAGAAAACATGAAAAGTTGCTTTGTTGGTTCCTGCAAGAAAACTCCAGTTGTTTCCCCTCCATCAGATACATTGCTTTCCCACCAAAATATATCAAATATTCAAGAACTTCTAAAAGAATAAAAATGTTCAACTGACACGATCTCAAAGACAAAACATTCTTTAAGTGAGATGCATTTCAAAGCAAAGCTATAGGAAAGATTACTATTTTTCATTCCTTGTACAGGACTCTAGTGTTATTTGTTTAAAGGGAATAATCTTTATCAGTTTTCCAATGGCATTTGAGATTTCACATCGGGACTGTTCGTACAGTCATTCAACAAGGACAGCAATTCACGGCTACTTTTCAGACAAGCTAAATTGATCAGACAAGTCAGTCAATGTCATTGAGCACTATTTGTCACTTCATAAGCAGCTACAATCTGCTGTTCTATAAATGCAGAAGGACCGTCGAATAAATCACATCAACCAGTGGGAGTAGATAGTATCCCTTCATCCATAATTGGTGCGGTCCTCTCCTGTCACATTCGTTCATTCCCCGCGATTCCGGCACGGATTGACACTGACAAAGAAAGAGCAGCCGCTGTCAAAGGCGCTGGAGTCTGTCTGCTGCTCTGCTCTCCCTGCTAATAGATATCTATCATAATATTACATTAACATCACAAAAAATCAGACTTATAACTCCGCTATCTGGGTATATCGATGACATATGTAGGGTTCTCTCTCAGGTTACAGGGAAAGTTGATTGATGCAAAAGGAAAGCTTCTGATTAAAACCACTTACCAAATCCATCAGCGGTAGGAATATTTACTGCTGTGCATGCTGCTGCTATTTTCACAGACAAAAAATTAGTTAAAAAATGAGGGGAAGATGATGATTTGTTGTAAGCAGCCCTTCTGGAAATTTGTTAATTGTTATTCTCTGCTGGTGCAGGGATACTTTATGGACTTTATTCCTATGAAGTGATTGTATGGTTATATAGTTATCAAAATAATTAGGGAAACGGAACACTTTGAAAAAATACTAATGGCCATTTAGCACACAAAAAAGCCCCCCAGACTTCTGCCTGGTACTGTGTTTGGCAAAAAAGTGTTTTCTAAGTGAACGGATGAAATTAGTAGATGATATTTATTGTGAAGGTGTGCTAGGCTACAAACTTTTTTCCTGGAGAAATGCTGGACAGTTTCTACCAAGAATATGTTCGATTAATCAGCTTGCTCAGCCCTGGCGAGCTTTTTAAAGGTGCTTGGTGTAAATGTCACATTCCTGGCTGGAGTCTTTGCTGGGCCCAAAGGCAAAGCGTAATATCAAATGATTCTTACAGTTTTTAGTCTGGGACGTCTCTTGACCCGTGTGCATAGATGATGAGCAATTTTCCTTTCTGTGTTGGCTTCTTTGCCTCCTGGTGCAGAAGTTGTCCTGAGAGCATGCCAGAGACCTAAGTAATAGGTAAGCAGTAGAAACAATTTTATCTGTTAAAGACTCAGTTCTGTTAATATTTGTATAAATTCTACTATAAACAGCTGACGTTCAAATGAAAACTCAAAGCAGTAGATCATAAAAGTATTCCTCACTAAATACAAGACTTTGACTTGTTTTTAAATGAACATAATAGAAATGTTAGGCCTAAAACCAAAATGTGAGACAAATCAACGTGCAATGGAGAATTGAACAGCATCCAGAGGAGGCAGCGCATTCATTGTCAACATCTGATACTGAAAAGGTCAATAGTTAATTAAATAATCCATCACCTTAGGATAGAGAGCAGTCCTCACTTCTGACAATCAATGACAGAAATATTAAAAGGTCAGAAAATGAGTTACTATATATTGTGTTTTCTTACTGTGCATTATAAAGATGTGACCTGGCTTGAGCAGCATGGGCACGAAGATAGGTAGGAAGAAATATTAGCTGTTGCCCAAATATTTTCTTAAATGCTCTTTTACCAGGCTTCTTTATGTGTGGGCTTCTGAAATTATGGGCCTCAGAGATGTAGTAAGCTTTTAGAATGACAATTTAAGACTACATCACTGAATTTATAATACCCTTTGTTTAATGATCAGGGTGGTTTTGGGAGCATCTTTCTCCTGTGCTGCTTGAAGTCATACTGGAATAAACTGGGTGAGTGTTCTGACATCCAGGTTTTGTTTGGATAGGAGTAGAGTTACTTTAGGAGCCTGAGAGGCAGTTTTTCTGTGCTTATTTTCTAGACTTGATGAGAACAAGTTTAGCAGAGTAAACGAAGCCCAACTGCTGGCTCCTGTGTCTGGCCCTGTGCACAGGCTACTGCTTGCACTTTACTGCCAAAGTGCAGTGTGCACCTGGCTCCAGATTTATCCTTATAAATAATTGCATTAGTTAATATAGGGTGATATTTTGGACACTGAGTGCTTATAAATTATTTAAGTTAAATACAATAATGGTGTTGCCATAAACATTTTTTGCTTTGCTGTTCACTATAGGCTTTTCTTTTGCAGACACCTTTCCCTCCCTGGTTGCAAGGCTATTCTTAAGTTGTGTTTGTCAGACGATGAACATTAGTGACTTGGTGCATTTTTCTATTCCTTTCTCAAGACGGGCTGAAGTTTTCTTCTCATTTTCTGAATGAAAATTGTGCTTTACATATGGGGGGAAACAAGTGACTCACCTTTCTGGGCCCACCTCAGCTCTAGAGGGCTCCTTTGGGTGATGCCTTCCTCACCCTCCCCAGGAGCCCCGCTGCCCTCACCGTGCTCACCCTCTTCCATGCACGTGCCTCTGTATTCATCTGCAGAGCTGGGAGGGACCCTCCTGCCTAAAGGAAGGGCTATGAACGCACCATAACAGGGATCTGCTTCCCTCTTCTCATTACTATACAGTGTGGAAGCAATGCATATTTATTAATACTCTCTCTGTTTTTAAATTTTCTAAATTTTACTTCCCTGGTACGTAGCTTTACCCTAAGCGTATGAAAGTCACCGTGCTGAATTCCAGCAAGTGTTATATGATTATTTTATCTCTCACTATAGAGCATTTTGAAAGACTTTGTATGAGAGGCAATATAAAAATAAATTGAATTGAACTATGGCTTCACCTTCCCACTTTTTTAGTGCAGAAACCTTTAGAGCAAAAACTGCAATATAACGACAAAGGAGGAGATTAAGACTGTGTCATGAAAAAGGCGACACTGGATGACAGGTCCGACCCTGCGTGAGCAGTTTGGTGGGTTTGCAATCGGCTGCGTATTAATTAGATTTTAAGCATGTTCACAACTGGGAAAAAGCCTGTTTGTATTTTTAGTAGGAAGGTTATTTTAAGCCATGAGAAAGGTATTACATACTATCTACTGTGGTGTATTTATATAAACAAAGGTCTACCTGATGGCTGTGCAAACATCTGTTCTGTTCTCACCCAACATTGCACGGTTCATTAAAACTTACCCTGTTGGCCTCTGAAAGGCCGGTTCTGGAAGCATGTAATCTTACTTACAGAATCCACAATTGCAATAATTTGTCTTTTAAAGGAAAATAATCTTAGCTTAGGGTAATGAGTTCCCCCCCTCCCCGCCCCGTAGAAATATGATTTTATGTTTTACAATGCAGGCTCAATAAATTATATTAATAAATGACTCCTGGTTCATGAGAAGTGCTGTATTTTGACAATATCAGCCAACCTTTCCATTTGTTTAAGCAGGAAAAGTGGGGAGCCAAAATAAAGCTGTTACAGAAGAAATCTCAAGAATGTTTATGAAACTCTGCTCTAGCTACATTTATTAGGAGTCGAAGCATAGTCTTAATTTGTCATGCAGAATTCCAGGGGAGTGAGTAATTTCTAGAGCTTCTCTAAATGCCAGGACTTAATATTTTTCTGTAGCAATTTGTTTGTAAACATGGAGTAAATTGTATAGGTTGCAATGTGACAAAAAGGTATCTAGGATTTGTCGTCATCTGCTAACAGCTGTTGGGTTTATTTTATAGCATCTCATGGGGTTTTTCAGATAAATGCACTGTTGATGGCAAACGAAAGCACCCTGAGGATCTCTGATGGTGGGCACGCACAAAGTTTAACTGCAGTAAGCTGTTTGTCAGGAATTGGATCTCCAGTGGATCAGCTCCCCTGGGTCGCTGCAGTTCCCACCAGGGTGTACATGTGTCACCTTCAGAGAAACCCACGCTGAAGAGGAGGCAAATCCAGGCAAGATGGTAATCTCCCTTCTGGCAAGGATGCTTCTAGCATTGTTTTTCTGATGCGAAGAGGGGAAGCACAGCTTCCCAAGGAGGATTTTTAAGGGAATGGTGTTCATGAATTTTACTTGCTAAATTCCCTAGTGTTGCAGGGACCCAGGTTATTTGTTCCCTCTCTCCCACCTTTTTTTTTCATCTTGTGACATACTATATTTGTGGGCTTTGGTCTTTTATTTAGTGGTCTGAGGCTACATATATGTTAGTGAGTAGTGGAGCAGTAGAGATGGACCTGAAGAGGAGAGTAGCTGGTACTGAGGACCTCAAATGTACCATGCTTATGTGGTAGGGTTAGCCTTGGACTGAGACTAGCGTGGTCCTATGGACTGACCCCTTGTTAGCGATGGGATTGCATTGGGTCTGCCCTTGGTATGCACTTGTACTGTAATGCCATTCAAACGGCACCTAGTACACGGTTTCCAGGTAGCTCTTTGCAGTGGCTCCTGATGTGGTGGGTAGAAGTGACTGGGAGGTATCTTCCAGAAGTTCACTCTGGACTCAAGTGAAAATGCTCGCAGAAACATGCAGCTGAACATTAGACAATGTTTTGTGGCCCTTCTTTATGTAGCATGATGAGTCGTGTTTTGCGGACTCTTCAAAATTAGATGTTTCTAGCATGTTTGCTGAAGATCCCTTCCACACTTCCATGCCTTCATTCATTCTTTATGCAGTAGGTAGGTGAACATCTCTGGGGCATGACCGATGCTCTGTCACTGTGTCCCTAGGCTCAACAAGAACACACCAGTAATCCCAGAAACCACAGGCAATTCATGGAGACTGTGTTCGAGGCACCTATTTCCTTGGGAGGGACATGAGCCTGCCTCTGCCAGACCTGTGCGTTCTTGTATCCTTTCAGAGATTTTTCATGACTTTGAATAATGTTGCAGCAACTACTTGTCTGAACCACTACATCAGTTCTCATGGTCTCCTGCTCACCAGATCGATTACACTGTGTCAGACAAACACGGCAGAAGTCATTGTCTAAGGGGAAAACCCACTCGTTTCTCACTGCATTCCCAACCACTTCAGAACCTCTGCCAGCACATGTTAACTCTGATAACGTTTTGCGATACTGCTTTAATGAAATGAAAGCCTTGCTTGCAAGGCCACATTGTCTGAAGTCCTCCCATCCCTCATTTAAATCCAACATAATTAGTACAACTACAGACTTTGTTGTTATACATGCTGAAGTATAATGGCTGCTATTATAGCTGCTTGCAGGAGCAAAGATATATGATATTGAATGATATGTCAAGGAAAAATAAACAAGTTTCATTTCTTCATTAGATAATGTTTATTTATAGCACAATATATATCTACCTCCACTGTACCATTAAAGTTTTGACTGCTTTTTAACTATAAAATTTGATATTGTTGTGGCAGCTGCACTACTCAAATGATTGCTATAGTACAGCTGTTATCAAAGAGTAAGATTTATAGCTACACTACATGGTGTAAAGATACGTGCATATTTACTTTGTGTTTTACTACTTGTGTCCTATATTTTAATGACACAAGGTGAGATGAAATAGTGAAATAATAAACTCTTTTGCTGCTGTGAAAGCGAATGGCACAATTTGTTTGAAGTTTGGTGTTTAATTTTCTATTGTGCTAACAATAAAAAGCGTTCTTTGCTATTTTGCTTTACTTAAATATAGTTTACATGTTAGTAGTGATCTTAGTTTTTTTGTTCTGTTTTTATTTTTCAGAGAAGTGCTTTGCAACTGAAGTAAGAACCAATGAAACGTGTCAAGCTGTGTTATATCCTAGGTAAAGATCAATATTTTAACCCTTGGTTAGGTTGTTAGACCACAGTGAGGGGCAGCTTCCCACATGGGTGCTTTACTAGGAAAGTTATTAGATAAGTGTGTGAAAAGGGCACCAATATCCACTTTTATGAGGCTGCTGTCCCGCATGGCCAGATTGCAACAGCTGCCTGAGCCCTACACCAGGTATAAAAAACAGGCTCAGAAGATCTCTTCGTAAAGGAAAGGATGATAAAGTCCAGCTCAATGGCCAAATTCTGACCACCGGTACAAACACATTTATGGCCAGTGCTGGGCTCTCCTGCTCAAACTTTGAGCTGATTCACAGGGCTGGTCTCCGTAGGATGAAAGGTTTATAACTGTAGTACAAAGCATTTGCAGGGAGGTATTTTGGGTTGCCATTTGAATTTTGTCAATGACCAATGTCTTTTTATATATCCTCTCTAGTTGTCCACTAATTGGATCTCACTCAACAAGGACTGCCTAATCAAAAGGGCCTGCAAGCAGAATTAGGTTATTTCATGAAGGCTGAGGTATTTCAGCAGAAATAACGTGACATAGGTCGAGTGCAATGTATAGTCCTGTGCGTAAGAGGAGAATTTTAGACTCAAGTGTTCTCTGAAACTCCAAAACCAGAAGGAAACAAAAGGTGAAATTAAACTACAGAGGAATGGTGAGGGATACACTTTACATTTTTAAAAGAGGAGAGCTCTGTGGTGCTTTGCTCTGTGCAAAGCCATGGCTCTGTTGAGCTCCTGCTGAGCACTGGATAACTCAATGTTAACAGGCTCTCGCTGAAGATGTAGTCTGCACATCATGGGACAGGAACGTAAGGACTCTGCCAGGTTTTAATGCATCGTACCGGCTATTTTGACTTGGTAAGCAAAGTAACTCATCATGTTATGGTACATTTTGTTTCGCTAGCTCGATGTACCATTTTCTGCCCCTGCGTACACACACACTTTGAAAGCTATGTAGAAATGTTGTGAAAACAGGCTTTCTCATGAGGTCTCCTTTCCTTCCTGGATTTTCTCATGTCATAAATCCAAGAATAGCCTTTTGTCTTGATATTTTGGTATTTCTTTTTTTCTGGCACAGAACAAAAGGCTATGACAAATTAAAATAAAAAAAAATATAAGAGAACTTAACTTCATGTCTTGTAAAAGATTTGGCTCGAGGTTTTGGTTGAGGTTTGAGAAAAGCTTCAGGCTTCTTATTATTTTACCCAGTCACTCCTACCATGAACTTATTTTTCCTTAGGGTTATGATCTGTAGAATTTACTTACACATTACTTCTTATCAAAACTTTGACCAACAACTTGGTGATCACAGGAATCCCTAAGCACAGACTGTACGGGGAGCTTAGAGGCTCAGTTAATATGCAAATTACTGCTAATTAGGCAAACAACCAACCAGTAAAGCAGATCTGGCAAGTGAGTTGACATTAGGTAAAGTAAATGTGATAATTAATAAACTGGAAATTTGGGTGGGCCATCAGAGTAGAAAATTAATCGCTTTAGCTATGCTTGATCAATAGCTGCTGTCTTTGTGCATTTTGGTTGAAGCTGTACCAATTCACCCGCCTTCGGCCCCAGGCAAAAATGGCACTTCTGTGAAAAACACACTGTCCAGGCTAGGCAGACGTGCTAGACAATAACTGTCCTACCAGTTTCAACAGGTTGCTACAGAGGTAGGTCTCTACCAGTGTAGGGACCACCTCCATAGGTGTGGAGACCAGTACTTTAGATGAATTTACCTTAAAAGAGCTAAGTGTTAGTTTTCGGTGCTTTCACTGTTTTTTTTCCCCATCCACTCTGCCAGATATTACTGAAGTTCAAATTTCGCAATTACAGAGTAACCGCATCCTAATCCTGGGTTTTCCTGCTAATCAGAAACAATTTTTCTGTTGTCGGTTGTATTACTTTAATTCATTTTGTCTTAACTCTTTAACTACATTTAACAGCAGATAGATGCCTAGAAATTTTCACCCCTGTTCATATGGGGAGCTTTTCCACTGACCAAGCATTAACACTAAAGTGAATATTATAATGTTACAGAAATATTCTTTGAGCATATTAAGCGCATGACTATTCGAGGTTCAGGAAACAGAAATGAAAACCAGTAGCTCTGCTATAAAGACTTCTGCATCATCTGTTGAGTCCATTTTCCTTATTTAAAAAAGACAGAAAAAAAAGAGCAGTAAAGAAGATAGAAAATAAGTAGCAGAAAAACACACTGAAATAACACACCCACTAAAATAATGAAGCCATAAACACAAGGAAAATTTGTGTTAAGGCTACAAAAATACTTTACCTCAGTTCCCTTGGGGCTAGTCTTTACAAGACACATGGCCCTTTTCACTTTATGAGAAGAATCCAAGATGCTAAGCTGTATTTCCAAGGCTGGGCACTACTTTAAGAAAATATTGTAAGACTGCTACGTCTGGTCTATCCCAGGACCCTGAGCCTATGTTCGAAAGAGCTTTATAAGCAAATGCTGGAGCATATACTTGACTTGAAGTATATCTATCATCTAGCTGATGATGCACATTGGTCCATTAGCTGATGCGTTATAGAGCCAATCCCTTAATGAGGGACCATCCCAGAGCAGTCTTTTTAAAACTCAAATGTTGAGTATCTCAACCACGCTACTGTTTTTTGAGACTGAACAAAACCAAAACTCATGAAGCAATAATTTGTTTATCCTTTCTCGGGCACTGTCTCACTGTTTTGTGCTTTGCAAATATGTTACTATACTCTGAGATCTCCATCTTTCCCTCTACCATCTCTTTGCTTCTTCATGTTTTCTAAGGAACAGAAGCAGCCCACCTCTTCCTCCCACACACTGGTGAGGTGATGCAGAAATATTTATAGAATTAACACTGATTCTGGTTTTTATCCACTGAAGCTGTAGTGATACAGTCGTAATGGCTGGACAAAGATAGCTCTGTCTTAATAATATTTATGCTATTGTTGTCTTCTGGGCCTTAGAAGTCCTTTCCAGTGTCAGACAAAATTAGTATTTCCTGTGACTGAAGTCAATGAAACTATTTGTGTGAGCAAGTACTGCTGATTACAAAAGGCAATTGTATATTTTAGTGATTACGGCCATATTTTGACCATAAGTATTCTGACATCTCAGCAAGGGCCAGATTTTCAGCAGGGTTTGAAACTCGGTGCCTTTGATTCTAAATCTTGTGGCCAGGTTTTTTACTGAGCTGAACACCCAAAATGCACTCAGTGTACCGAGTTCTGCGCCGAGAAGGGAAGGGAGGCCTTGGGGAAATCCGGCTCTGTGCCTTTGGCAGCCTCGCAGTGGCTGAGGAACAACCGGCTGACGGTGTTATTCCTCCGCAGACTTCCACCAGCAGTGCGAGGGGTAGTGATGCTCTGCAGTACATGAAAGCAGCACACAGTTTTGTCTTTCAGGATGGTTAAGTAATGACTGCATATGTGGGTGGTATAAAGAGAAATTTTGAATGTTTTTAAGGAAGTATCTCTTTCCTCATATGCCACATTAGATAGGACTGTAGCATAATCTGATAAAGCCAATCTCACCATCTCTTTGAACAAAATGTTTTTGTGGCAGGCTCTTTGCAAGTATACAATGCTAGACTTGTGCTTAAAACCATGAAAAGGGGGCTGGACACAGCTGCGAAGGTGACACAGTACTGATTTCACAAGACTTCAGTCTCCCCCTCGATGTGAAGGGCAGTATGTGTTGTACCAACAACATCACCGTCCTCCGGGTCCCCCCGCCAGGTCCTTCTTCCCACCCAAAATGCTTTACCTTTTTATGACCTAATGGCAGGAATGAACCTCTTTCGCTAATTTTCATTATGGCAGTGGTTCTCCTTAGAGATTCAAAATTAAAGTTGTTTTGCCTTTTTAATCACCTTCTAATGACCATGCAGCTAAGTTGAATGGAAATGATTTTCCTTCGTTATGTTATGATTGCATACGAGAGGATAAAAGCTTTCAAATTATGTCTGTGGACTCTTACACTAGTGACAATATTGAATACATACTATTATGAAATAACATTTATAACCTCTTAAATTTACTCATACTATATCTGATCTGGCATTTGCTGCCTATATGCTGGTGTCCATATGTGTGTGTTATAGATCAGTGTGCATGTATTGCATAGAAGGAGGAAGAGGACTGACCAATTAAATCTATCAGAAACGAATATATGATATGATACAATACCAGTCTGCTTCAATGTTTTTCTCAGTGTCCAGAAACACTCTCCATCAGGGCCTCTAAGCTTGGTGCATTTTTCCAGAACTCCATTCCCACCCTGAAAGAGCGGTGGGAGTGCCTAGAAATTTACCTTGTCAAGGCTGGTTTGGGAAATATTTGGGGTTTTTTGTCAATTTTCTGTAAACTTTCTTTTTGTTCTGTTTTTGTTTTGTTTTGTTTTGCGTTTTTTTTGTTTTATTTTCTTTTCAACAGGTTAAGTAGGATGGGAGGAGGTCTGCCTCAGCCGTAACCAAGTGCCCTTTCCCCACACGTAAGGAAGGTCCATTTTGCAGGCAGCAGGTAAGATGATCCATTGCTTGACATTGCAGAGGGTTACCCAGTATCAAGCAGGTCAAAGGGCCATGTGTCCAACTTGTAAAGTTCTTTCTGTTTTTTCACACTGGAGGGGGAGAGAGCTGGTGTTCATTGCCCCTTCTACACTGTAGAATTTCTACTAGAGATTTAAAAGATGCAACTTCTCTACCCCTGCAACGAAGCTCAGCACAAACGCTAAATCCTATATCAAAGATGTCTTCTGCAAAAAAGTTAAATACATCTGTTACAAATGAAAAGCCCTTCCTAACACATAAGCATTTGCTGCCTTTTCTTTACCGTCATTTAGCTCTGTTATTTATATACCTGAAGTGACCACTGAAATTAATGTATAAAAAAAAAAATCACTTTTGTGTCAGTTTTTTGATCTGCTGTGCAATGGTCTGCAGCTTTCTTAATAGATATCTGAAGATAATTTAAATTCTTGATAATTTTCAGTAGGTGCTGGAAGTATGTGTCAGTTGTCAATATCTGTTTCTCAGTTATGTGCAAATACCCCATTTCTGGTCATACAAAACTCCTAACAGTTTTTTTGGTGAGTCACAGATGAGATCCTAGCTACTGCCTTAAATTAACATTAAAAAAAAAAAGTGAATTATTTATTTTTCTACAAAAAATAACATTCATGAATAAGCACATAATTTTCTAAATATCTCATGTGTTTTCTTATTCCAAATGTATTGGTAGTCAGTGTGATGGAATTTAAAATAAACCCTTTCCTGGTTTTGCTGCAATGTTTGCACATTTTCGGTCATGTGAGTTGTAGAGAATGTGTGAACTGGAATTTGAAGTAAGGATGGCTTAATACATCTCAGGATATACCTTGACAGAGGTATTAATTCACTGCAGGTTTACTACACATGGAATCTCTGTATTTTTATGACATGTACTGTTGTAATGCCATACTGGGTATCATGTATAACATCAAAGAGCTAAGTAAGTATAAAGGTATGCTGTATTTCTTCAGTTCATGTAAACAAAATCCTTTTCAACCTTGGATACCTCCCACTTAAAATCTTTAGCTCTTACTACATTTTTGTTTGCAGCATTTCTGTCCAAAAATAATATTTGTAACAGGAAAATAGAATGACTAGGCTATGGGGTTTTTTGTTTGTTTTTGTTATAGTTTTAAATTATTTAACTCTTAGGTGTCCTTGGAAAGTAGACAGAAGTCTACCAAATAAAGCTAAGTTCTTGGGGTATCATCAGCTTGCTTTCCACCCTGTTATGAAATTATTGTTTTCTTAAATTAGACTGCTTCCCAAAGGCACCATGAAATTGTCCCCTACTGAGATAACGTCCCACAGCTGATTTGTTGAAGTCTTCAGAGTTTTCTCCTGTGTCAGGACTGCGGGCTCTGCTGAGCACATTGACAGAGGTTTTTGTGGACAAGCCCAAGCAAGGCAGATAAAAGCCAGGTGTGACATGAAAGTGGTGTAGAAGTTTTCACGTGGTACATGAACGCAGGCCAACAGATCCTCCTGAGAAGGAGGGCTTGCTCTCTTGATCTTAGTGGCATCCTACGTAGCTGCATAACTTCTGAGTAGTTTGTAATATGGGTAGCCTGAGCATCTGTCTCCTTTAGGAAGGTTGCCTAAATAAAGGAGTTAGGATGTGGAAGCTCTGTTGAGCTGAGGTTTGCTGATCAGAGGTGTACATTTATGAGTGAGGTGGGGGCCGGTTCTCTTTGGAGGTGACCCCATAATTCCCCCAACAGAGGAATGATCAGGGTGCTCCCCTCTCCCCCCCAAAGGAAGACAAAGGGAATGATTGTCCAACCTTTGCATACACTGATGAGTAGTTACTTACCATTAGCTGGCAAAACACGTTAAGAACTGAAAGAGATTTTGTTTGACAAAATAGTTTAAAACAGTGGTTGCAATTGAAACCAGCTGCTGCAGTTATTAGCTTTTGCAGTAATGTAATTATAATAATCTTTACACTTTCTATAGTGCTGCTTCTACCAAGGCAAATGACTTTCATAAGTTTATTTTTGTACAGTGTATCGGAAAGTGCCCATCTCTGAGGTGGACAGATGCCAATTGGTACATAACGTATTGTGTAACATATTTCAACTCGAGGCTCAGAAATGTCTTAGGATCCACAGCATCCTTGAAGAACAGACAGGACCTCACCTTCTGATGTGTCACTCAAAAGATAGGTTGCATATGACACATAGGTTGCTTTATACCACTATATAATTTGGTGTGCTTATGCAAAGAAGTGCATGTGGGATCGATGGCATATGGTATATTAAGAAAGAATAACACCAGATTTAAAAAAAATGTATTCATCCATTAAATGGTGTAAATTAAAGTAAGCTGTCAAAATGACAGCACAATAATGCCATCTTTGCAATATCACATATTGCAGCATAGTTAAATCATATCACTTTTGTGGAAGAATTACAGATGAGATCCAAGAAAAAATTGCTTTTGAAATGCAATTCTTTGTTAGTTAAGGATCATCATTGCTAGCCAGGATCCCCTACAAACACATAAAGCACAGAGTAACCATAATAAATCATGATAATTTATATCACAGCTAATTCTAGGGAAGTAGCATCGGGGGTTATACTTCAGATACACTTCATATTACTCAAACTGTAATTATTTTCATTAAAATATAAAATTGCTTACAGCCGATTTATTTGAAACACACAGCATTGCACATTTAACCGTGTAAACAACAGGGCCACAAGAGTTCAAAACAAGTAAAGTCAAGTGTTAAATAACAGCACTTGACTCATACTTTTTAATTGCATATCTTTGTAGACACAATCAATGTACTTTTAATATTCCTTTTTAGTGAAACATTGGACTAGCTTTTTCAATCATCATCATGTTGATTAAAAGTCAATGTCAAAATAAACTTGAGAAAATACTGTTAGGTGCTTGTAAATACAGCCTCTCTAATGGTTTGTGCATGTCAAGAGGGCAAATTTTATTTCAGGAGGAGAAAAGGAAATGCTTCAAGTTTGTGAGAAGGCGAGCTGTGGAAGGCTGAAGAGTTTGAATGTTTTCAAGTGTAATAATTTATAACACCACTCTCTCTCTAGTGCCTTTCTCTAACAGCCTCAATGAGTTCTACAAAGAGTAATTAATTACAGTCTCCAACACCTCTGTGAGGTAAATACAGGCAGTATGAGGTGCTGTTCATCCGTCCGTGGTGCAGAGTAACCCTATGAACCCCTGGAAGATACAGGGGCTGCAGGAGAGCTTCCCTCTTCCACCGTTAGTCTTGAACAGGCTGTGACAGTGCATAGGATCTGTGCCTAATAGTCATATATTGAGTTTGATTTATTGCTGGTTATCTGGTTTTGCTGTTTATATGATCATCAGAGCAGCAGAGATGCTAACCTGAGAGCAGTGCATTAGTGAGTTGGACCTACTCTACCCCATGGGCATGCTCCGCAGCTGATGGTGGGTTTTTGTCTGTTATTTTATTCTTTTTCTTAAACGGGTGAATGAAATCTACTTACTGGAGCTGGAACTGTGCTAATTATCTCTTCTTTTGCATTTTAAACCTTCACTCCTTGAAACAAAACCACAGAAATGCTGTGTCTCTGCATCCTTTCTAGTAGCACTGACTTGGGACAAAAGCGTGGTAAGCTTTTCAACACAACTTCATGGCTGTGTTGAAAAAGGAAAGATGAGCTTTATCAGCATACACATTGCTCACTTTGTGAAAACACTCTTTCCCGAAGCTTCAACAAACTGCACTAACTTAAACACTTGTGCAAATCTGATCAGGATCCAGCGTCTTAACACAGTGGTGGAGCCTATTTTAGGGCTTTTGATCTAAGTAAAACCAAGGCACCTTAAATACATCTATCTTTATTGAATCTAGAGTCAGCTACTGAGTAATAAAATTTAGCCTAAAAACTGTTTTCCTGCAGGATCATCCCCTATTCACTGCAAAGGATGGGTTTGGCTGCAGGAATGAATCAAAGCCGGGGAGCTAAGATGGTCCTCACCAATTTGCTGCAGAAGTTACGTGACAACGGTTGATGACGCAGAGATTTCCAGACAAAAAAGGGAAGAGTGTGTTTTCACTTGTGCAAATGGCCCCTGAAGTCAGTGTGAGTATATAGAACTTGACTCTAGCCCATATTTTCAATAGTTTCACTAGAAAAATAATTCTAAAAACCTCTTGTGGCACATCTCTTGATGGCAGGTCTTGTCCATCCCTACGAATACCATCAAGACCCTGGAAATCTGTGGCATAGCTGGATTTTTTGTGTCTATAACAAAATTCTCCATTCAGAAGGGACGAAGGGCCCAGGCAAGTAGGGCGAAAATTCTTCTGTTGAAGGCATTTTTCCAGACAGCTTTTCCAGCAGCTTTTTCCCATGGCAATTCCAGGTGAGTTTTGAGTTCCTTTTGAACCCTAGGCTTCTTCCTACATTTTGTGGTGCTTTTGGTGTCTGAAATATTTCACCTTTAATTTGCATTTAATCTATGACAAATCCATCCTTTCTAAGTCAGGCAGGAGTGAATCCTCATAGTCCTTTTTGCCTTATTTCTCCTTAAGTGGAACAGTCCAAGTTATTTCTATGACACCAATAACGGAGGAACTGGTTGTTTCGGTCTTTATTGTGTGTCCTCACAAACTGGTGAGCATTAGTAGTGTTGTACTTAGGAAACTAAGACACAGAAATTAGGGCTGAATTTCAGGGCTTAGTTTTCACAATACTAAACTTTTTGATGTCTAACTGATGTCAGCAGACAAAGCTGTTTTCTCCAGGTTTCCCATGCCTGTTGTGCAATATTGCAGGGACTGGAGAATGACATTCAGCAGTCTTTCTAGGAAACAAAGAGGATCAAATGGTCCTTAGGCAAGAAAGATCATGAAAACTCTCTGGCCTTATGAATAAGGCATTTTTATGGAAGTGAAAAAGACACGTATAAATCTAGGAGTGAAAGAAGGGATTTGGACTCTAGCATTAAGGCAAAGCTGTTGGTTGCCATCACTGTTTCCTGACTATATCACTGTGAGGTTGAGCTGGAAATGTCCTGTGCCATGTCCCAGAAGGGAGAGCCCAAGCTGAGAACCATGGTGCCGGTGGGGCCCGTGCCCATCGCCAATGATTCTGCCCCAATGAAAAACAAGTTTGTGGAGAGTGCAAGCAGCTCTGCATACAGATGACAGCTTTCCTAGAAGAACCTGAAAGTTTCAGTGAGGCCTAAATCCACACTATAAGACTCTAAATGTTCTCATGATCTATAATGAATTTCCCAAGCGTAAGGTATCCTGACAGAAGAACGCAGACCTGCACCTCCTGTGCCATGGACGTCCTCTGTGCTGCCTATGCACTTGATTGGCAAGTGGATGCTAAATATAAGATGAATTCCCTTCCTATTTTTTCAATGCCTGTCTTTTTTTCCCCTTGGTTTATATTTCTCATTTTCTGTAGCTAGTAGTGGCCTTGCTAAAGACATCATAATCATTCGGTGTTCACGGGTATACTCAACAAATGAACTTTGGATCCTGTGATGGATTGGGACCATCTCTTTTTAGCCATGAAAGGACATTTTGACCTGTTGCTTACATGTAAACAAACCATGCATTACTTCATCCTTTCCACTATTTGTTATTTTTAGAACCTGCACAATGAGATACTAAAATAGAAGAAAATAGGTAAAGGAGTGGAAAGCAGTTGAATTATTTGAGATTGTATGAGAAACCAGCAATCTCCACAGGAATGAAACTTTTTTAGTTCAAGTTGACATTTAAATTGCATTTTGTGCTGGAAAGAAAAGTCAGTGGGAGAAGAGGAATATCAGATGAAATAGTGGCACATGTGGTGAGTCACATTTGCTATTATTTTGTAAGTATTATAAAAATATATCAGATTTTATTGGAATTGACAGAAAATTATTAAAAATTTGAGATAAAGTTTTCCTTTGGTAAACTGTACCTTACAGATGGCACATCAGAGAAAATTCTCTTCTTGTTAAGAAATCAAAACAGTTCAGGGAACACGGCAGCATCAATATAATAATAGTTGACAGGTACAGTGGCTGTGAACAAACACCCATATCATGGTATCTGAGATACCATATTTTCCCCACTAAAATTAAACTATGAGATATCTTTGACAATGCTATGTTAATTGCGTGCCAGGGTTTGCTTCAGTTTGGCTTAATACTGCTTTCTTTTCCTCCCTAGCAGGTCTTTTATGGAGTTCACCAGGGACGTTGGGTTAGAAACCTCTTTCCACAGGTACTTTCAAATCCACCCCAAGCAGAGCTCCAGCAGCCGCTGAGGGTAAGTTGGACACAGACAGGAGAGGCAAGTGAAATGCAAGCCTGTAGTAACTCTGCTGCTTGACCCGTGTGTTTGTGGTGACAGCTGTGCTCTCGATTTTCACCACATTTAGTCTCAAATTATGTTCTATGCCTAATGTGACAATGGCCAGGAAGGATTAAGCATTTTTGAAACTAACTGCATGGATTCGGGACAAAAGGATTTTTATGATGATAATTTGTTATTTCAGTATGAAACCAAAGTGATAGTAAAATTGACAAATTCCTAACATAAAATACTGGCAAAAGAAGTAGTTATCAGTCTATAGTTACATTTGTCAAAACCCCTTGATTAAATTGCTGTTTAAAGTAATAACAACTACAATTTATATTACAGTATATTGCATTTTTATACACAATAGAGGATTAGGCAAATACCATGTGTCAATGAGTGCCACTTCAAGTAAGGTAATTAATTCTATAATAAATTCGTATCTGTGGTATTAGACAATTTCAAAGTTAATGCGTTGTTTTTTCCCCATAAGGCTTAAATCATACATGACTATTCTCCTGCCGAGTCCCAGTCTCCCCACCTCCTGCAGGTGTTTTTGTGGGGAATAATTCCCTAGCTCTAGTTTGACCTAAAAAAACTTAGAAAAATACAGAAACTACCCAATTCATCCATTGAAGGACTCTGCTTCTGGAAGGGTTCAGACACTTAGACTGTTACTGTTAGGCTTTCCAGTGTGCTTAGAGCAATGCTAGAACTGCTATAGCTTTCTAAGTAAAACAGTAATTCTGAAAATAAAAGAAAGGCTCTTCTACCTCTTTTTCTCTTTCTCTTGCCATGCCTTTACTGGAGAAAAACCTCCATTCGTTCTGTACAGCAGAGATAATTACATTCTGATAGCTTTAATGAATCAGTTTATATAGAAATGTTAGCTCTCTGACAGTCGAGAACAGGCTGAAGCACAGGGGTAGCGATGAGACTGAAAGCTGTGCTGCATATATTTGAGTGCACATGTAGCATCTAGACTAATTCTTCTTAAACTCCTTAAATTGTAGCCTGCGATGCACAGGAAGCCTTGCAGTTGCTCTCTATTTGCAAATGTGAGGGGGAAGCAAAATTAGCATAGATAAAAGTAAACCTAAAAGATATGTATCTGTGCTGGTATGCAGCATTACAGGGTCAGGGAAATCATTCAAAGCATTGGGCTTAGATTCAGCACATTCAGAAGGTAAAACACTGGAAAGAAACAGAGAGAAGTGAGAAATGGTGCAGTAGGAAGAAAACAGAAATACGAATAAAAACCGAAGCTTTTCAAGATTACTACTTCCAGTGAGGAGGAGTGTCGTGAGAGCATGGGAAAAAAAGGCCTGCAGATTCCTATTTCTGGTGATGCTAATCACCACTGTGTTATCTCCCAGAGCTGCCTCCTTCCCCGATGCTCCCACAGGCTTTCACTCATGCTTTTGTGCTACATGTAGGGCCTCGGAGCACCCAACGGTGTTGGACCGCTGCCTCCCACGGCAGCAGCTCTCTGCTCAGGGCAGGACAAATGACTGGGGCATCATCAACTCTTCCAAGCCAGTTCTTCTTGAACATCGCCTTTCAGCTTTCAAAAGCGAAACATCACAGATAAAAGAAACCTCCGTACATAGAGTAAGTTCCCTGAATGGCCCAAATATAATTGTTGTCTTTACTGGTGGGTTTCTTTCAGTGAGAGTGTCTCCATTATTGTGAAAATGGTACCAGAGAAATCAGAAGTGGATTTTCTCACTAATTTAGCAAATATAAATCAGGTGGAAAGAAGGTGCCAGATCCAAAGTACATTCAAGGCAATGAGATTTCTTCCATTGACTTAAGTGAATGCTGGATCAAACGTTTGGAAGTACAGGCTGAAATGCAGTACAATGTAGAGGAGAAATGTCAAGTTTGATTGCTGCTGGAAACGTAAGAAAGCAGTGCTGCTGATCCAGAGGCCGAGGCAGGAGCTGAGAAGATTAGCATGGAGATGACAAGCTACTGTGGCTCAGGGAGCCCATTTGAGGTCTTTCCTCGTGCTGTTCCCCAGACCCCAATCTCCTCAGTTATGCTGCCTCTACAGAAGCTGCATATTTATAAAAGAAAAAGCAACAAATAGAAAGGAAGCGAAACTGAAAAAATATGGGGAGTTAAAAAAACCAACTAAAAGCAACCCAAACCACTCTTCTCACAGCTACCTAGTGTGTCCATGCTCCAGAGCAGGGCTGGTGTAGATCAGAGATGGACCAAATCCAGAAAGGTTTGCTAAAGCCCAGAAAAAAACGGGATAAGGATCTGACTCACTACTTCCTCTGGTTTTTGAAAAACCTAAGCTATATGGCCGGGGCTTTGCAAATCCAATCCAACCCCTTCCCACCCGCGTGTCAGCTCTGCCACGCGATCCGAAGCAAGCTGTTCTCATGACTCACAGGGACGGTTGACCACCATTCTCAACTGTGTTCCTTCTTACACATTTGGTACAAAGAAAAAAAAAATCCATATTCCAGTTTTATGAAGACACAAGCACATACACAGTAATGCTTGATCTGAAGCCAGCTAATGGAGAGGATATGTTGAAACCACCAGGCATATTGTTATGAGGAGAACAATAGATATTGGCAACATTGTTTGATCCATGTGCCAAGGGTAAAATTAAAGCCGTATGTTCACCCCATCAGACACAGATTGTGGATGGATGTTTACGTAAACAAAGGGTCTGTTAAACCGTGTTATCATTTTCTTCCTTTGCCTCTCAAACTTCTAGACCAGGTACACCAATAAATTGTTTTCTAGAAGAGCCAGAAAGAACCACATCAACAGCAATAGTTACATGAGACCTTGCTTGATTACCATGTGGATATATAATAATGTCTTTTCTTCCCTTAACCTCTTAGAATAGCAGCAATCAGAGCCAACCCCTTTATTCTTGCAGGGAAAAAATCCTCTATAAAGTGCCTACAGATTTTTCAAGAGAGCCTGGGGACCAAATAAGAAATAAGTTGTAGGAAAAGTTTTCCTATTTTCTACCTGTGAAACCCAGCATCCCTACCTCTTCACCACTGCTTGTGGCATTGTTAAAGCAATTGGTAGAAAATGAATCTGGAAAATTTCCCAGCGTGTACAGCTGCCCTTTTAACTTACACCTCACCAACCCACCCTAAGTCAAGTAACCGACATGTGGTGTGCTTTCCTCTGGGAGCTGCAGAAGCACAAATACAGCTGTGCATATCTGGCACACTGGGTTTTTGATTTCATATTTGCTTGCTGGCCCGATAGCAGCTAGGTTTCAGGGAAGAATCACCCATTACTGTCTTAAAGAAAAAGAATGAGAGAGAGAGAAAAAAATATTCAATGTTTTATCACACTAGCCTCCTTGCCATTATCCAAACCTTCCAATAGGAATATGCTACAAGTTGCTTGTGTTTTACTGAGCTGTGTACAGAGGGCCCTTTTGGAGGTTCATTATTATTGCTGGACTTTATAGAATTTTATAAAAATAGCTGGTAGTTCGGGGTGTATTGAAAAACTTTCATCTTTTGGTTTGACAGATAGGTTGCCTATCCATAGAATTACCAAGATTTCTCAATTTAAGGAGTTCCAGGGGAACCCTGATGTATGTTTTCTTTCTTTCTTTCTTTCTGAGTGGCTGCTATATTTTAATAACATTGAGGTGTGGCCATTCTGGTTCAGAGCATCAGTCTGGAGCTATACACATCTCTTGCTATATCAGCACAAAAACTCCTGATTGATGTAAACCAGAATTAGATATTTATAAATGACTGCATCTTCAATTTCATTGTGAAAAATACCAAAGTCAAAGAGACTTTATTAAAAAACTTTTAGCAGCAAATTTTCTCACTTTCTCAGTGATATCAGCAGATGCTCTGCTTTAGAAAATGCATACAGCAATTTTCAGAGTTATCTCTGTATTGCTCATTGGCACTGATGCTTTTGGCAGAGATTACTTGCAAGAGAGAGTCTGCTAGATCCTATAGGTCCTACCAATAAGAGTGCTTTGAAAACAGGCAATCACAGGTACTGAAAAGATACATCATCTTCGTTTTACTCTGGCAGTTAGCAGGCAGACTGATCACTAAACTGGTATAATTCAGCTCTTCTCAGTCACTAGCAGAGATGAGAAAGTTGTTGGAGAGATATCACTGGAGGCTCTGGGATTTTCTTCTGAAGTCATTCTGAATTAGCTGCTAATGGGGAGCTTTCTTTGATAGCTCTTTTATAATTAAATGCAGCTGGATGGAAACCAACCACAAAGGGAACTCAAGTTTGTTTATCATTACTTCTGACTTTGTTAGCAGATGTTTTCTGAGTACCATGGTAGCTTGTTTAATTTGTCTCCATGTAATGTGAAGCAGGTAAACTTTGATTAATAAACTGACAAGTACATTCTTTAATTTATTTTAGAAGTTTCCATCTATGTCTGTTATAGCACATGTGCCAAATCCCAAAAGAAAGAAAATAACTGTTTGTGTTTGATTTTTACTGTTATTTTTAAGTCTAAGGCCAGATGAAAACGTGCTTGTTGGTAACATAGCCTTCACCTCGTAATGGACACAACCACTGGCAAACTTTTGCCATGTGTGAAAACTGCACAGGTTGCATTCCCACCAGGCTTTTCTTTGTTAATTTATGAACAAGTAACGACCTTAGTTTACAGGTTATTTGTTTTTATATTAATTACATTGGAAATAGCCTTTATTTTGTGGCCTAGTATGTGCTTATCCTTGCTAACTGTGGTGGATGACTGTATGTCCACAGCAATGCCTGTGTAGCCGGGATGGAATTTTATATTTGATATTGCCAGTAAACAGTTATCTTAGAAGAATGAGCAAGGAGGCAAATATAAATGATTGAACTTGAATGTGTAGATGCCCTTTTTCCTAAGTGAGACATCTACATCTACCTGTGAAAATCCTGGCCGTAGCTCTTAGGCTGTGCCGATTGAGTGTCCAGTGCGTTAGCTGAATTATCTGAAAATCCTGTAGTGTTCCAAACAACATTTTAAATTAAATAGATGGTCCACTTCCTGCAAAGTGTTTCAGATTAACAACTGGGGGATAGTTACTAAAATTACATAGGAAATACATACGCAGCAGTTGGTTCCCATACATAAGATGAACAGCTTCTTTCTTATCTTCCTTTCTGTATTGCATGTTTTCCTTCCTTCTCTTTCTCCCTTATTTATCTGCTTCTAATCTGTGAGAAAATTATTTCTGCCTCTGTCTAGTCTGATCGCCAATATTGCAGAGCTGACCCTACCTCAATTTGTAGCATTTATTCACTGCTTTTTTATCGACCTTTTCTAACAGCCAGGAGTTGGACATCTGCTGCACATCATGATGTAAAGTGTGGAGCATCAGGCATTTGTAGCTGTCCCACCATTAAGTAAAGGCTGTCCTCCTCACCCTGCCCATGTCAAGGCCACCACCCTGGGCTCTGCACACCTGACTTGGGCACTAGCCATTGCTGGCTGGGTTTATGGAAATGAAGGGTTTAGAAATGCATGATTAAGGGGAAAAAAACAGCTTTGGCTTCATAGATACAGGGATGCCATGGTGTCAGGCAGAGCTGGGACCACCTCGTGTTCAGGTGAGATAAAATCGCAGTACCTCAGCCTGACTATCAGTTTGCACTGTCATCCCTGCTGGATATTTCTAGCCTTCAGAGGAGAACAGCATCTTTTCTGTGTACTTGGTGTCTCTCTCATTCTTGGTACTTGAACTACAGGTTCACAGTTCTTGATATATGTTATAAACAGCCTATTTGTTGTTCCTTATTCTGTAGCTTATGAAGTTGCTTTTTAATAATTACTTGGTACATTTTTTTTTAAATGGACTTAATGAGTCAGAAATAGAGTTGACAACGAGTCTTGCCTTTTAGTGCAAACATATTGAAATGAACCTTTCACAACTGAAAATCCCTGTTACCTCACCTGCTAACAAAAATACATTTTCTTATAAGATTCTTTGTGCTTCTGAAGACTATTGAGGTTCTTTGATAACAAAGTGAAATACAAGGTTGCAGCAAATTAACAACCTCTTTGAAAGCAAAATCAAATCTAATTCAGTGGACCTTGGCCAGCTTGGTGGTTGTTTGGTGCAGTCAGCTGTGAACCAGCACTAGCCACAAACCTCTTGCCAATCGTGAGCGCCTGAAAGTCAGCAACTAATTGCAGTGTGACTCCAGTTTCAGTGACTTGGATACCTGAGAGCATGGCTCTGGGAGGTGAGGGAAACCTGATCACTGGGACGTTGACACGTGCTGCTGTCTTACTGCAGTAATGGGATCTATGGGGCTGAGGTAATATTTTCACTACAGGGAAGTGTAGGATATAGTGGAAGATGATATGAGGAAAAAATAAAAACACTCCTGAGTCATCCTTTTTCAGAGTAGAATGAGGCACAAGATGGTAAATACTAGATTTTTTTTATTCTGCCTTTACATTTCTGTGACGGGGTGGCATTGTGAGCGCTCATTGCAAAACCCAGAGTTAAGGGATTATCAGAACCATAAGGTTTTCTGTATGTTCACGATACAAGAGGCAGATTAAAAAAGGATATACTATTTGACCAACAGCTTCCTGCATATGGAAATCCTAGGTCACCTTGCTGTTCCTTGATGTCTAAAGCCTGCTATTCGGTTTCTGCAAGGAAAACATGTGTTTTGCTACAGTTTTAAGGACAAAGATGGTGGAAGTGAACAGTGTGGTGATATGCCAAGAAGTCGAGCGCCGAGCCCACGCAGGTCACCAGGATGGGTCACCACGAGCCGGTCAGGTGGTGACTGCTGAGACGGTTTTGTTTGCAGCGTTTTCACACATATTTATTTAATAAGGCTTTTGTTTTACTGAAACTGAGAACCACTATACAGCGTTATCCTGATTTTGAAGTGACAGTGCCAAGGGGACTTCAGTAAAGGATTTGAAGGCAATTGAATCTGAAAAGTAAAGCTTTGTGATTGCTTGGTTATTTTTGAAGCAATGCTTACATTTAAGATTTATGTACAAAACCAGACTATATCAATAGTAGTGAAGTGGTTTCAGGCCAAGCCTTTTTCAAAGAAACTTATGAACAGAAGGTCATTTCTGAGTTCTTTCTTCTCTTGCAAAGAGACAAACACAAATCCCACCTCGCTGTATTTGTATAATATATAATACATTATTATGCTCTTGCATTTAGTAAGTGTTTGTACTTCCACAAAAATATCGAGAGCTTTATTCTTGATTATAGTGCACTGCCAACTGCAAGTAAAAGCAATGGTTATCCTTAGAGTTTCAGTGACCTATTAGGAAGATATAAATTGTGACAAGATTTTTTTTTTCTCTCTGTAAACTTCTGAAGCCTCATCTTACAGTCTCTAAACCCCATCTTAAAAATACATAATACAGAGACTTTGTTGAATCCTCTGATGATACTACAATATTGAATCATCTTTATATAATTATGCTGGTGAATATAAAGTATCATTGTTTTCAGTATCTTTCATGAAAGCTGTTTTGACCTTCAGATTAAAGGATCCATATGGATTTCCAAATGAAAAAGTTAGAGCTCCTGTTTGAAACTAGAGCTCTAGTTCGGCATGCAGACATCAGATGCGCTTCCACTTGAAAAAATGCAATTGTACCAGCGTATATCCCGTCTGAATTTTTCTCCTGGGTAAACTCTTATAAATGTGTGCATCGTGCATAATGAGGATTGGAGGTTAGCTGCTTCCAGTGAATTCCTTTTCAAAGTGCAAGAAAGACGCAGAGCAGCAAGGAGGAGAAATCCATTGGTATTTGAGCTCTGTAGGATGAAGAGGTTTGCTGCTGGGGGAAGATCAAGAGGAGGCAGTAGGAATATTTTGGGCACTTCTGAAGGAGAGATGGAGACCATCTGGTAGAGAAGATGCTTAAAGGAAGAATGCCAGGACAGAGATAAAAGTAAAGGGAAAGGAAATAGTGACTGAGTAACATCAAAGAACGAGGCTGACTATAGAGCAGAAATGAAGAAGTAGCAGTGACCCAACATAGGCAAATCATAATACAAATGGTGGCACTGGGCGATGGATCCATATGACTCTGTGAAGGCTCAGGGGAAAAGCTCAGTATTTTAATTTCAGGAAAGTCTCCAGGAAAGTGGTGTTGACATCTTTGGAAGGCTTATAATTTAAAACTGATGCAGTAAGCAGGGTTCCTGCTGTTTCAGAAATACTGTCCTGGAGTCTAATCCAGATACTGTCACTATAGCAGAATTTAAAATGGAGAGATGCCAAGAAGAATGTTTCTTCCCTCATCAGCATCAGCATCTTTTCATATGAATGATTTTAAGGGTATTAGAAGTTTCCGTTGAATTGCCTCCTAAGGCTCATGTCCTGAAGCAATGATTGGTGTGTGGTCCTTCTCTGTGTTGAGCTGGAGCTGATCTCATGTGAAAAAGGGAGATGCTGGTTTTGCTTTGCTTCTGCTGAAGGAGAATAGCTATTGGCCAGTCCCCTTCTCCTGCCAAAGCCTGGAAAACATTTCTGTCACTGGAATTCCACCAAGAGTGAAACTGGCAATCCCCATGGTTTCTGTGGATAAAGCAACACAGGGTAAAAAAGTCTGATAATCCCTTGTGCCCTGGTTCTCCTTAGCATTGCTTCTCACCAGCCCTAAAGGCAGAGTTGGGGCAGGTGACAAGTGTAATTATAAAGAGTGGCTGTGCTCCTGAATCTCTCCACCTTCTTTCTTCCTATCTGCCTTTAGGAGGAGACTTTCTGCATCCTAGAGGAACTGTACTTTTGGGGGTAAATCCTTTGTGGATTCAAGATCAAGTCCCAAAATAATCTCTTGGGGTTTTTTCTTTTCTTTTTTTTTGACAAAACAGGTGTGTTGCTTTTTACTGAAGTCAGTCCGAGGAAAGAAAAAGAAGAAAGTACTTCCAGAGGGTGATTAATCCCATCTTAAAACAAGTGTGTAAGACAGGTAGGGTAAGTCTCTCTCTGAAAATGCCAATCTGTCACCACTATCTATAGAAGGAGCCTTCACGAGTAGCTTAGAGTAGGTGTTTGACTTTTACACAGTTAAATTTAGATGAGATGATTGCCACATTTTAAGTCAGTCAAAGTGTTTGTTTATCAATGATTAACCATAATAGATTGAAAAGTTGCGAGAGAGAACAAAAGTTAAAATATAATGCCATTGATAGAGATATCACATAATAAGAAATTGATAGAGATATCACATAATAAGAAATAGCAGTAATGACAATTGCAGATGGTTAACATTTACGTTCCCTATTGTTTTTATTTTACTGTTAAATCTTCCCAGATTTTAGGTCTCGTTTGATCTGAAGAAGGAAAAATTTGCCTCTGCTTTGGTGTAGGCAAAAACTGCTGAAATTTTTGTAGGATAAAGAACTGATTTGTCCTGGAAATGTCAATTCTTATATGTAGGGTCATTAATCCATAAAATGAATTTGCAAACATTTATAAGTTTCCTTTAGCGTTGTTGGTGTTTTACTTGATATGCTTCTGAGTGTTCTCTAAATGAAGATTGCACTCAGAAGATCCTGCAAGGCGTGCACTGGCAGTTTACAGGACTTGGTTTTGCATGCGTCTTGAACCAATGTATACAGTCAGATACAATGAAATAAACAGGCTTGTCATTTAAGAGAATTAATCATATTTCAGGCTGTTACTTAAGGGTTTCATTGTGTATGATGCTTTCACCAGTCATAACCATATTGCAAAAGTAAATAGATAAAATCACTTTTCCTATACAAAAATTAATTCTTGACTATAGCTTAGTTTGCAGAGTAGATAAAGCTTGCAGAATAACAGCAGATGCTCAGAAGTTTCAGAATATTGGGACACTAAGAATTTTAAACAAAGTTGGAAAAAGCATATGGCATATACGGACGGGAAATCCTGTGGTAGTTTTGATTTTACACAGGAAAAAAATAGTTGCTCGGGTTCATAAATCTGTTGTATGTGGTATTCAAATAGAGATTTCCATGATCTTAGCTTTCCTCTTTCTTTAAAACGTTGCTTTCAAGTACAGATGGGCCCATACCGCAAGTTTGGGATCCAGATTTGGATTTGGACCTGACATTCATCAGAGTGTAGGCATATTTGAACCTAGCATCGGAGGTCAGGCTCTGGCGGAATTAACAGTTTACTGCAAAGGTCTGGATTGAGTCAATCTCCCCCATATTTCAAGGCTTAGGTGTGGAAAATATAAGGATTTCATTTGACCTGGTCTCTAACTTTAAGGTATTTAAATTTTAAAATGAAAGACTTCTAATGAAGTGGGAGGCTATGATTATTGTTGTGCCTGAAGGATGAAATTGCGTATGGGGATCCAATGCCTTAAGTGCTGTTGGAGATTATAACAAGAGGCAGAAACTGTCTAAAATAGTTTCCAACCTAAATACTTGTCCAAGGTCAATAAGCGTACCTATGACAAAGTACTTGGATCCCTGATTTATAATCCAGTACTTTTACTACAATATAGTTGTCTAAGTACAAGTCTTGACCTGTTCCTAGAATAGGATATAATACATTAATAAAACTGTACACCTAGATGCAGAAAGAGACTTAGACTGCAAATGCTCCGAGTTCCTCTTTAGGCTGCGAATCCCTCATATTTCCGAGATTAATGGCTTCTAATCCGTTTTTAAATGTTCCATGTGGATAGTGAAGGCGTAACTATCAAAACACTGTAAAATCATAATGTCTGTGTAGCTATAAATTACTGTTTTCAAAATGAGCTGGAGGTCTCCAACTTATTCCTAAGTGCAAAATCTTAGACAACATAAAACTGCCCAAAAATGACTAGAAGCAAGTTTTCTGGCTTTTGCCAAATGGAAGACAATTGTGGGCCTGCCCACTAACTCCATAGCAGTGTCCGTATTGGTGACACTGAAACTAGTCCTAAACAGTATGGATTGAATAGATTGAAAGCGTTTCAGATTGCAGATCAATTGAAAGAACTGAGGCTTTTTGCATATTTCTCTGGTATGTCTTTCTTATTTTTCATTTGTCAAATTCTGAACTACTTTGTATGAGAGAAACATTGACAGTGAATTCAACTGATGGTAAAGTACTGGTTCCATGACAGACGGTTTAAGAAAACGTTGAAGAAGGTATTGGCTTAGAGTATTTTCTTAGGTCAAATATGTACCAAGCATGTCAGAAAGCAGGTAGAAGAGAACTTCTGGCTCACTAATATTTGAGTTAAATACAAACATAGCAATTATTTTTAAGGAAGAAAAAGATGCATGATTTAAAAGATCATTAGGATAGTCTTTGGCGGGGCACAGAAAAAACCTTTACAGATGTTATTGGCTCTTTGGGGTTATATTAAAATAAAAATTTGGAGAAGTGCCTCATTTGAATTTATACTCCCTTTGTGGTCCATCAAAAAGGATTAATCTCCTATTCAAATGACTAGTCAATATGTTAGTCAGATCAAATACCACTAATAAGATGCTAAAAATGCTTCTGAGGAACTGGGGGATTTCTTTAACAAGCCATAAAGTGCTTTTTAATCCATTTCTGACTTGTTAAGTTCTTTGTGATTCTCACAACTGCTCCATCATGACGCAGTTTCAATCCTTTCTGCAGAAGGAAAAAATCAAGGTGTAAATCAAGGGCAGAGCATAGATATTGCCTTTCCTCTCCAACTGTTCCCAAAGCCACTGTGGTCCTCTTTGTACTTTCCTATCTCACATCTATTTAAGACACTGGTGCTGGTGGGTGTTTTGGCTTGATAAAGCTATATTTAATGAGATTGTAAAACCATAGCGCCTAAGTTTTGTTAAGGATTCAAAAAAACATAAAAGAATGAAACCTTGTTGCCCCACTACAACAGAAGTAGAAGACTTTGAAGAGAAGAGGTGCTCCTGGTAGCCCGAGACAAGGAAAACCTGGCTTCTCAGCTGCTTTGCAAACAGTGCTCTCTCCTTTGCTTTAAAGAGCTATCTGCTGAGTTATCTGTCTGAGAAAAGTGGCCTAATATTGCACTTTTGCTGCAGACACAGCCTCAGCTGCATGGGGCCCAGGGATGTAGGAGTTCTCCTGATATATCTTTCTAACAGTGGAAAGAAATGCTGAATAGATGAAGATATTATGAAGAGGCTGATGAGAGGGTGCTTTTTTGCATATCTTCCTGGTCACATCAGCAGAGCAAAATTCTTCTGAAGTTTAGTTCTGATCCTTAACATCTGCCTGATACCCGGGATGCATTTCCCATCCTGGTGATGTCAGTGGCAAAACCCCTCAGCCCGTTTTGCTTCAATTGAAGTTTCAAACCCCTCACTTTAATTTTCTTTTTTTTTTCCTTGGTTGTTTTTTTTTTTTTTTTGAAACGAAACATATCTAAGTTTTGGGATTTGAGCTACAATTAGAAACTAAATGCCTACTTAAGAAAAAAAAAAAGAAAAAGGCAAAGTGTTTCTGATTGGGATTGTTTTCCTTCCTGACTTTGCTCACCTCTGAAGAGATCAGAATAAGTCAAACTTCATAATCCACTATGAAGTCTTTGGAGATCACCCTGAAAATGGCGTATGAAATTCCCCTTACGACTTCTTTTATTTGCTGAAAGCACAGTGCATCTGACCATCCCTATAATTTCTGATTGATTGAATTTGTAGCTGATCTTGTAGTGTATTGCATACAAGTTTATCTCTAAATTTTGTGTGGAATATGGGGCACCATCCTATAACATACTTTATTCAATAAAAGTAAATGAGTTCGTTCATGAAAATAAGTTTTGCAGGATTAGGCCCGTGAATACCAACCATTTGGGACTGAGAAAATAAATAGTAACATTTAATAAATATACAGTGCACAGAGACTATATTTATTAGTCTTTTGACATTTTTATCTGGCTCCTATAAAGAAGTCTTTGGAGCTGGGACAACAACTGGTGCAGGTAAATTTCCTACATTGTGAAGGGATCTGGTATTTAGTTTATGGGAAGCAGGCCTGAGCAGATGTGAAAAGTTCAAATAAAGGAAGGCCAGATTAAACGCACTTTTGTGGCTGGAAAATCAAAACAGATGTTATTATTCAACCACAAAAAAATCTATGTGCACTTAAGTAGCATTAGGTGTCTGATCAGTTACGTTTTTTTTAGTGGAAATAACAAAATGATTATAAAATTATATAAGCTGATAAAATGCTTTAAAATGTTACCAATGGACTGAATAGTTTGATCTTCTATTTAATGGGAAGGGGTAGAACCAAAGCAGATCTTACAAGACCAATAGAAATATGAGTAAACCTATTTTTGAAGGGAGAATCAAGAAAGGAAGATAGAGATACTGGAGGAGGGACGAAAGTGAATGGACCCTCCTCTCTGAACCCTGGATGCATATCAGAGAAGTAATGATTTAAGATGCTTGCATTTTACAACTGTCCATGATCTTTTCTGGAGACCTGCCCATATGAAAAGTTTGATCTTGGCAGAGGATGACAGGTGCTGGAGGTCCACAGGAGCTCTTGACAACAAGCAAATGTTTGCAGGGTGTGAATGCTGGCAAAGTAGTTTTACAAATTATTTCTAATTAAAAGAAAATGCAGTCTGAGCTCAGAAATGTGTGTATTAAAGAAAACACCTAAAATAAATGGAATAGCACAGGAGGACTGAAGTGGGTATCTTTGTAAAAGCCAGCTCGTGTAGGTAATGGAAAGAATGTTTTTCTGGAAAAAGATGACATGGTTTGCAGGGGCTTGTTTGTTGGCCTGGCATGTTTTTGCTCTTGATACAGAGCTTTTCTGCCCTTGCTTGCTGGAAGTCAGAGGTAAATGAAGAGCAGTTCATGATGACTTGGTGGGGTTGGCAGGCCTTCTTAAATATGTCAGATAAAATGAGGGGCTGCTGGCCATTGCTTCTCTGTTCAGGGGGAAACGGAGTCTAAGACATTAATATTTCAAGAATGGCAAAAGAGAGGACAAAGCTGCAGTCCTTTTTTGTTGCAATTGTTTGAGTCGCTGCACGACTACCCAGGGTTTGCATGTTTGGGAGGATGTTGTGTAACAACAGAAATTTCTCCTGTCCACACTGTCATTCAGTAATTGATCATTGCTTGCCTGCTTCCTTGTCTTCAGCATCACCAGATCTGATCTCTGTTGACCCCCAAACTTAACTCTAGGCTACCCTTTCAAATCTGCTACTTTTCCAAAGATTAAATTGCCCTGCATTGCTGAAGTGTCTGCACCCCTAGGTATGGGCAGTACATGGGAGATGGAGCATTGCGATGTTTGGGAGACATGAGGTTTCTACCCAGCCCTTCTGCTTTCCTGCAGCATTTCTGGGGAAGTCACATAAATTTGCTCTGAAGAACTGGACTCATCTGCAATGCAGAAATAAGAGTGGTATAGCCAAAGGACGGCTATCCTACCACGTAATTAGGACTAGCAGCTTTGCTCGGTGAACCTATAGCTCATTCATTTATTCTGTGTGCACATCCCTGGGACTCATTTTTGCTGTGCAATGTTCTCTCTCACATATTAAGATTACAGGGCCTTACCTCTTAGTTTAATCTAAAGATTGTTGCAGCTAGTTTGGGCTCTGCTCTGGTCCTAAAGCTCCGTGATTAGTAGCATTTAATGATAACTGCTCTCAGTTTCTAGGTCATTTTAGAAAAAAAGAGTTGTAGCTCCTCAGTCACAAAAGTCTTCTCTACTTTTCCCTTACTTATTTAAAAATGCAGTGATGCCAGAGGCCACACCTTTTGGAAAGGTAGCTACTTAGCCATGATTCATACATTTGTTAACCAGTTGTTCTTGGGAAGAGTGCAAAACCGAAAAAACCCACTGAAAACATGATTAAATGTTAACTCTAGAGGTGAAGTCCTGGTTGGTTTTCAGGCAATGTCAGGCTCCTGAAAGCCAAACCCAAAAGGTTTTTAAAGGTCTGAAATTCCTATTAAAGTCTGTGTTTTAATGACCTAAATCCATTTGAAATACAGTGTAATTAAGACTTTCAAGACACTTGGGGTTTATTTCTAAGAATTGGTTAGATGACCTGTAGGCAACTTTCAGTGTTTTCAAGGGACCATGTAATTTTAAAACTATGGATGCTGGCCATTTCTATCAGGGACCTTAGCAAGCCTCTGTAAAAATATATATTCCTTAAGAAAAAAAAATATCTTTCGTGGCTTCAAGACACAGGTAATATTATTGCCTCTTCTCACTTGAAAAGGTCCTTCCCATTCTCAAGGAGACTATTTGGATATTGCTGTGAAGGTGGGAAAAACACGACGCAGGAAAAGGAGAAGGGACCTTTTGTCTTTGCTTTCTTTCCTAATGTGGATGCTAAGTATCTTACTGATGCAAAAGGTTTGGAGAGAGCAAAATGTGTAAATAATTTAATAGGGAAAAGAATTGTAAGATAGCAATTCACCAGAGTAAGGACAATAGAGTACAAAATGCCATAAAAGATAATAGGCTTATATGAATTGGCATGTGTTAGTGATTATGCAATCATTCATTTCCCACAGATTTCTTTTTATAGGAAACTTCGGAAAATCCCTAAAGAACTGACCGAGTCATTTAACCACAACAGGTTTCTTTTCAACATGGCTAGGAGTGGGCGATAAATATTTTTGCATATTTATGCACTGATGGTTTGTTTTCATCTGCTGGAAGCGGTGGCGCAGAAGAAGGCAGAGAACGGTGGCTCAGCCCCACGCCGAGTGGGTCCTCCTTCTGCCACCCGCCGTGTGGGACCAAGCAGTAGAGATCCAGATGGGAACGGACTCGTGTGATAGGGAGCTTTGAGGTTTGGTCGATGCCTGATGCGACAGGAGCTGGGGAGGCTGAGGAGAGGGATTTCTGCTCCAGAGAGTGTTTCCAGCTCTGAGCTGGATGCAAATCCCTCTGGCTTGCAGCAAGCAGCTGAGCTCTCCTTGGTCACTGGCAAAAGTAGTTATTTGCTTCCTTGCTGTCATAGACTGTTTAAATACTTGTGTTTCTGACAACAGTTTTCCTTCACCACTGGGCTAAGGAAAATAAGACCTTGATCCACACTTCTGAGTCTCTTAAAGACTTTTTTTTTTCTTTTTAAACAGGTTATTTTCTTTGCAGTCTTCAGAGCAGTTGCTTTCAGCCTCAAAATGTCCCTGCTGCTTCAATATGTGCTGCCGGAGCATTCGCCCCTCACCAGGCTGCTTCACTCCAGGGAGGCCCTGACTGACCCCAGTATCCTCATGTGTGTATCATGTATCTCAGACTCTCCTTCTCCTAAAGCAGCTCTGACCTGAGTGGCTGTCAGGGAGGTGTGGAGGCTGCTCCCCACTTCCAGCTCTTTTCCCTGCTCCACTCCCCTTCCTGGGGCTGTTCTGCTGATGTTGGCTGTGCTTGCCCTGGGAACGGGGAATCTGCTCATTGCACTTTCTCATTGCATATGCTCATCTACAGCTTCGCCTCGTGTCAGCATTGTCCAATTAATACTTTTAACAGGGTACATTGCACAAGAGCTGGCAGCATGCTTTGCTTTGCTCTGCTCAGCCCTGTGGAGCAAACATGCCCAAGTCGCGGTGGTGATTACTGCCATCCTGCAAGGAGACGATGGGCAGGTTTACGGTGTTTCTTGGAGCTTGGCACACCTGTGGCACAAAAATATGGCATCCTGGCTCAGAGTAGGTAAAATGGAATTAATCATACCTGTCTCATAAGAACCTTCAAATGTAAATTTGCTGGTATCATTAAAACGATCTTAGGTGCAAAGGGTTATTCTTGCTCCTACGTAACTAGCAGTATGACAGGAGAATGGGCAAAAGACTTTGAACTCCAAATCACTTTAAAAGACCAAAAAATAAAACTATTTGGAAGATCTGGATCTCCCTTGTGCTTTGGCTTTCAAATCCAGAATTCTGATGTCTGAGAGATGTCATGAATCAAAGCTATCCATCAGGTTACAGACATCTCTGAATATCAAATAGTTTATTATTAAAAAAAAAAAAGAACAAAAACCCCAAAAGAAATCTGCCCATTAAATCCTGCAAGTGGTTAAAAATGGTCATTAAGAGCATTTGCAAATGTTTATCTTAGCTTAAGTTAGATGGATGCAATTTTGATTAGGCCATGATTTTTTTTCTTTTAACTACATTACTAAGTCAGCTATGAATAGTAATGTTTTCATTTTTAAAATACGTTGACTCCCTTCTCAGTTTCAGCCCTCTCCTGTCATATTTTGAACTGCAGTGTACATATAAGGATAGAAAAAAACCAGAAGGGTGAAGGGATATAATACAAAGAGTCTGATCAGCCCTTTCTCAAAACAGCAATACTCTCACCAAATCCGTCCCTAACCCCAAAACAGCAGCAAACAGCAGCAAAACCAGCTCGCCACCCTCTGCAGCAGGGAGGACAGGCTCACCTGATGGCTTCTGGTCATCAGCAATCGTTTAGAGTCGGGAGCTTTGCATGAGTTTGCATCACCCTCAGTATCTGAGCCGATCGTGGTTGCATAAAGTATGTCTAGGAAAAGCAGTCAGCTCCAGTTGGCTCAGGGCAGAGCTTCTAAAAGGGGAAATTTCTTGATAGTCACATAATAAATTTTAAAAAGTTGTCATCAGTGAAAGTCATGCATGATGGTTCTCTCCTTTGATTAAAAACGGCTCATGATTTCAGGTTCTTTGGAACTGGTCACTGAGAAATGATGCTACCTTTTTCCCTATTTTATTTTTGCCGCTGACCCTTGCTTTCCCTTGCATCTTTCCATGTTATGTAGCTATGTTTCCAGTCTCCCACTGGGGGGGTATTGGCTCAGTAAGAGCCCCACTGCTCCGGGGTCTTCAGTAATCTTGCAGAGCCAAGCACTCTGACTGTAGTCCCCAGTTTTTACTCTCACTGTTTTCTACCTTCAACCTTTCATAACATGTCAATCAGTTTTACTTGGCACATGGCAACACATCTGAAAAATATAGTTCATTCTATCAGGAAGGCTGATATTGCAAACTCTTATTTTAAGGTTTAGGATGCCTTTGGCAGGTAGCATCAGTCAGCACAGGATACATATTTGTTAGACTGGAGGCAAATGCTAGGCAAAACTGGCCATTCAGCTGGATCCGGTGTCTTTGTTGCTGAGAGCATATTTAGGCCCAACCAAACTTAATGCGTGTTCAATACATCTGAATACAGCTGTCGCTTGTAGCTGTGCTGTGTCTGGTTATAGTAAGCTGCCCCATACGGGAGGAGATGCTTCTCAGTAATCAGCTGGTGGAAGTGCGGCTCTCCCTCCTCCCATACACCATTGCACAGCAATTTCTCTGCATGCCCTCACTTCCAGGATGCAAAGTTTTAAAGTCTTTTGCAAATAATTCTGAAATATTTTTGCAGTTAGAAAATATAAATACAAGGTAAACTCTGAGTTGCCCATCATATACTTTATTAAACAGGGCATGAACACCAGCCGGAGTTACTCTTCCAGCAGTGCACTGACTGAACCAATGAATGTCTGTGATTTTAAAGTAGTGTTAATCTAAGGCAATGAGTTCTGAATAATGTTTATTAACTATATTTTAATGACTTGTCAGTTGTCTAAAACACATGCTGAAGTATTTTAGAAATCACTTAGTGAATGCAGTTTTAATTCTTTTCCCATATTCATGGGCTGCTACTTACTTTAAAAAAAAAGAGATTAGAAGGTTCAGATTTAGAGCAGCAAATTGCTGTGCTAATCTGCAGGTATTTCTCTTCTTGATATGGCCACTAATGTCTAATCTTAGCGACGCAGGCCCAATAGTTGTGCTTTTTCATTAGAGCTGCAATGAACTGTGTGCCAGGGACTTGAACTCTGGTGAGCAAGCTGCTCTGAGCTTGCAAGCTTTCATATGAAAATGTACTGTGTCATTAAAGAATAAGACTAAAAAGAACACATTACGTTCATGCAAAAGCTGGAGAGTTCACAATATCAGCTCTGGTACGAACAGCGTGCCTTTGAACCTCTGGGCAGTGCTAGGCCTGGCCACAAACAAGAAATCTGTCATGAAAAATTTTCAAGCCTTTTAATTTTGTTTCCATTTCTCAGGAGAGAGAAAATAAAACCTTGGGAATTTTTTTTTTTGCCTACCAAATGTTATGGAGAGAGCTACGGAGAGCATCTTTCCTGCTGGATGTTGTCTTCAATGTGGGCAGTTCAGAGTTGGGATTTGAACCTGGACCTCCCTCCTGCCACCCGCAGGCGTGTGGCCATCAGGCTACGGGTGAGTCTGGATTGACGTCTTCTCTCTTCCCTCCTGCTATTCAAAAGCCTTATCCCAGACTTAAAAAAATAAATGCTGCCAACAATACTTTTGGAGAAACAGATACCTCTTTGTGAAAAATCCAATGCTATTATAATTATTTTGATAAATAGACTTTTGCTGAACTTTTTTTTTTTGCTGGGGGTTGTAGTGGTCATGACTGGTCTGAGACCTCAGTGTTATGATGTGCCTTTATGTGACTTACTGTCCCTCTTCTTGAAGCATGTAACTGAGCGGTTTTGGTAGAGAGCTCAGTAATGAGAGATGGTCATTGATGTTTCTCTCCTTACGAGATGGGGCGTTGCTCTTGAGCAAAAGAGCATTATTTGGAAATCCTCACCTAGAGGTGAGGAGTACCTTCAGGGAGCTATTCCCTCAGTGTTTCAAGGAACTCTTGATAACAGCTTTTGTTCAGGTTTTCTTGTTACTTAAGCTTTGTTTTCATATATTCCTGTATTGCTTCCAGTATTTCGGTGTTTCTGCAGCCAAGTGACCATGCAGTCTGCTCCCATCTTGCTGAGAGCTGATCTGTCTCCCCTTGGAACAACCTTCTCTACCTTTGTCTCTATAGTCTCCTAATTTTTTTGTACTCTTTCATCGTATTCATTTCAAGTATCTGCTAGTTTTGATCCTTACCGAGAAACTTATTTCTCAATTCTTGTGGTCCCCAGATAAGGGGATTGAACTTACACTTTGAAATCAGTGGTCATTTGACCATGGACTTTAGAGACAGTTAAGCTCATGAAGACTAAAACAGTGAATACAGAACAGAAGCAGCCTTGGTTTAATATTGTGAACTTAATAAACCTACTCCTTCGCTTTCTGTTTTTCTGCTTGGACCTCTGGCCCACTGTGTAAAGCATTGAGGGTGTGGGGAGCATTGAAAGAAATCACCATCACTTTTCCAAAGCAGACTTCAAAGGAAAGCTCACTTTTCCCGTTGCTTTTTATCTTCCTTCTATTCCTAGTACTTACTTTTTTTTTTTCCTTCCATGCTGCCGTTCCAATTTTTGCCCACTTTTAATTTCTCTATTAACTTTAATTAGGCTCATGAGCTTGATCACCAGGTGGGTTTTCCCCAAGCTTCCACAGCAATGCTTTCCATCAGCAGCAGACTTGCAAGGGAATTTTGTTAAGCTGCAGATAGGAGATAGGAGCCTAATGTTATCGGATACAGAATGCTTCATTGCTAAGTGTTTTTTATATCTGGTGAATTTTCCAGGAAGCATTATATATTTAATTATTTTTAAGCAGGCAGGCTCAAAAGTCCCTGATCGATGGGGTACCAGAGGACAAATGAGAGAAGAGGGACGTGGCATTAGCCAGGGGAATGATTCATACCTCTGAAGTGAACCAAATGCTTGTGTATCTCGGGGAAGTAGCTCTGCGTCTTCCAACTGCCTTTTCTGAGGAAAACGCAGTGTAAGAAAAAAAAAAACCTAAAAAAAAAATCCCTGGATTCACTTCTGGAGAATCTCAGCACATGAGAAGTTCACCACTAGGAAGGAAGATTGGCACACACCTTTTGGGCATTTTGTGCATGGTTTTCCTGGGCAGGTTCTCACAGTGCAAGCTTTTCCTATATCAAATGCGAAGTAGCATAAAATATGAGCTATTGGGGTGAATTACAATTTTTGTAGCCTTCGTTTTGTGATCATTTGCATATTCAGAATCTGCCTTGGCTTTTCTTGTTTTCATTCTTCTTCTTTTAAAACAACATTTACCTGAAGAAGTGCTTAGTTCTGAGTGCACAAAATAAGCATTTTCTCTGCAGCTGACTTTAATCCTACCAAAAGAATTAACACTTAGAGCAGAAAACCTTCTTTGGGTCCTACAGGGCATTAGAACATCTCAGGTACTGGCTGCTGGTTTAATAAAAGGATAGGATTTCCATTTACTTCAGGCAGGCTTAATGTATTGTTCTTGTAGTGAGACAGTCAGAATGAGTCAGGAGCCAAAGAATACACTTTATAGACACAAATAATCGTAAATTCAGAATGTCACCTTTAGGCAGAGGCATTTTTATTATTGTTAGTGGAGCTGCTGAGTAGGTTTGATGTTTTATTCTCTTGAGTACTAAATGTTCCAGAGTACCACAGGCCTATCTTTATCAGGCTCACAAGGAGGGAGCACAGCCAAACTTGCTTCCTATACTTCTCTATGATTGATAGCAGATGGCATGCTTTAAAATAAACCTATCCATTAGCAGTCCTCAGTGTTTTTACTCAAGGCATTTACAACTGTCTCAACCAGAAAACACATTCGCTCCACAAGCTAGTTTCAGTCTGCAACAGCTGTACAGGTGCAAATCTTTCATTAACTCTTAAACCGTGGTGAAATAAAGGCTGCGCTGTATTTTATTTTTAGTGGAGAGGTTGCTCTTCAGAGGAGGAGTGGTTCTATTCTCTCTTTGCATGTGGCAGCGGTTTGTGTTAATAAACTGATGTTAAAATAGGGGTTTGGGGGTGTGGGGGGGTTGTGTTCTTTTATTTTATTTTCTAGTCCCCTGTAAATTTTTAGGATGTTATATTGCTTTGAGATAAACGTGGCTGTTGGTAGGTGTATATTCTAAATGGTCAAATGGCAATAGTGGAGGAATTGTAACTCGGGGCTGGGATTCCTGGGGGATGGCAGCCACCTCCTGTCCCTGTTGCATCCCCCAGAGTGGCAGCACTCGCTGTAAGCCGATGGAGGAGAGGCTGCATGTGTCCCCCACCTCTGCCTCACACTGTGGCTATTTTTCTCTCTGGTTTATTGGAGAGATGCAGAGAGACTTACACTCACATGCCCACACACATATATATATTCAACCTGATTCTGAGCTCATTGATGGCAGGATATTCCATAAATAAATTGCTAAAATCTGTCCCTATATTCCATTTATCTTGCCTAGATTTCTATGCAATAGTCATAAAGGACGTTAAAATTTACTCGGCAGTCCTTCCGATACAATGAACTCCCAAGCACCTCCCCAAATATTAGTACACTAGCAGCTAGAGCTTAAAATATTAGTAGCAAATCTTTAATATTAGCATTTAGCATTAATATTAGACAAGATCTTAAAATATTAGAGCCAGATAAAACAGTATTAACAGGGGTATAGGAGTCATTAAGCAGAATAACCGTCACTGACTAAATGGATGCTGAAACTGTAACATGCAAACCAGTGTAGATGATAGGAACTTCACAGAGACAAGAGGATCCTTTCATTTAAAAGGAGGTTGGAGAGACGAAGGTTAGGGATTTGAAAGCTGGTAAATAAAACAACACAGTGGGAAAAGTTATACAGAATGTGCCATCTCGTTAGTGGCGATCATGTCCTATGTTATTTTTCTTAAGCTGAAAAGATAAAACAAGAAGACAGGCAATATTCTGTTGCAAATAAATGGAAATTGGGGCATTTTTTGTATAAATCCAAAGTAGCAGGAGAAAAACACAAATGCGCTCTCAGCACTGTAAGTCCATGTAGGGAAACGGAGGTGCTAAAATGATTTAACATGATGGACTGAAGCTCACGTGCCCTTTTTATGACACAACAAGCAAAGTTGAGGGAACTTGAGCTTGATACCATGGAGGTGGGCGTTACTGCCAACCTGGGGAGCAGTCCTGCAGAGGGGCAGCATCCGAGCACGACCTGGCTCTGCGGTGGCAGTGGGGATGAGCCCCCATTACGGCTCACGTCAGCTCCGCCCTGTAAGCACCTGGAGGATTTGGTGCTAAATGAAATGGGGGGAAAAAAAACAAGGCCAGCTGTAGACATAAGAAGTTTAAGAGCATCAGTACTTGCTTCTAGCTAATCTCTCTTGATGAATCCTGTAAGCAGGCGAGGGTAGTCGTTCCTGTTAATTATTCAAAGCCCCGCACCAGTTTCATAGCTGAGTGGTGTAAGAGGATGTGCAGTGTCCCCATTTCTCAGCCTGCCTGCGGGAAAGGCAGGAGATGGGGTTTCCCCTGCCATCGCTGAGTGACACCCCGGTTTTCACGTGAGAAAGGTGAGCCTGGGAGAGGCTGCAGCCGACCCCAGTCCTGGGCCACCCTGGCACCGTGAAACCTCCCCTGTTTCTGAGGGGTCTGATGAGCTGAATGCAGGGAAGGCTTCAGTAGGGTCATATTGAACCTTAAAACAATGAGTGCGCTGGCTTGTTTTGGGGGGGCCAGGACCGCAAGACTGCATTCTTGTATGTAGATTAATCATCCAAAAGATATGGGGTTACATTCGTTAGTTCTTCATCACAGGAGGAAACTGAGGGAAAGGCACGCACCCCAAGATCCACATCGTGTCCACCATGTCCTCAAGCTGCCCAGACACTACAGTTTCAAGATTGTGTGTATTTTCCCTATTTAATGTTGACATTAAGGCACAGAGTGCAAAAGGGGTAGCAGTGGAGTCATGTGGGGTTTAAATACGTATTCTTTCTGTTGTTTGCTGTCTCAAAGAGGCTGCTAAAACATTTTAGTACATCACACAGCAGGCTGTAAATACAATCAGAAAAAAGTGTATTCCAATAGGCTCTCTAGATCTGTTATAAAAACAAACCTTGATACAGCACTGGTATTTGGAATAGGTGTCTATCTATGCCCAGACGAGGTATCTAATGTTATGTCATCTTTTAGTTTCTTTATAGCAAATAACATACATTTCATTAAGCTTTTGGAATTGCTGATGGATTTTTTTGTGAGATTGGCTTTTTTGTTTGGTGTCCAGGACTGCTCACACCCACGCAGGCAGGTCCTTTAGCTTGAAGGTGGGAATCTAAAACACTTGACATCTAAAAGATTGGCTACTCTTTCTGCTGCTTTTGGTCTGCTGGCATTATGGGGGAAGATGTACCTAGTTTATTCCTGACGTGATTAGCAGCTTTCTGAAGAAGAAAAATAACTTTGCATAAAACAACTGTGCATAAAATAACTTCTACAGTATGCAGAATCTGATGTGTTTCATTGCCACTGACCTCACTGGTTATTTCCAGGAGTCAAGGTGCACAGGTGTCTAAATATCCATGGACATTGGCACATATGTTCCTCTCGAAAGGCAGGGAAACATTTTCTTATTTAAATGAGAGTCACATTCACTCTCAAAGTTAAGCATATTCTTAAGCACTACATGAGCTGGGGGCCAAAGAACACAGTTTATTGTGATACCACAGGTTACTGCAAATTATGTAGGGCCTTTATAGTAATACTTTAATTTAGTAGAGAAAAAAGAAAAAGCCTTTTATCGCCCCTCCAAACCCTTTATTTATTAATGACCTAGAAAGATGTGACGTTATTATTATGAAATGAACAAATTTTGCCTGGATACAATCCAGCACACTCGGAACTGGTGTTACTCCGTAATAGTCCCTTTTTCTGAACTATGTAATAAGTCCCAGTCCCATCCCTGAGCTGGTAAGTGTTGGAGGGTAGCCAAGAGGGATGGGGAAGGGGAGGGTGGAGAAGGGCTACATTTAATCCCCAGTAGATTTGGCCTTTCTGTGAATAAGATGGATTTCTGATACGGGTCTCCATGCCATTCATAGCAGTGTTGCCAGTAGTAAATTTGTGCTTGCACTGAAGAACCCCCCATGCCCCCTGCTTCCTTGCCAAAACTAAACTCAACTAAAATAAATCATATTTTAGGAAGCTAATTATACAGCCAAATAAAAGAAAGGTATTGAAAAACTGTTGTATGCCTAACATTAAATGAATTTACATTGGCAGTAAGGAACACATATACTAAAAATAAATATAGTAACATGGCAAAAAAGTAAGCAATGGAATTTAAACAAAAATGTAATGCCAAACATTAGGAATGGTATTCAGACTTATTACAGAATTAACACGCTGTGCTCCCATTGCACTCA